>NC_067415.1:0-300000 GCF_009764475.1 Pristis pectinata | reverse complement strand
TCCACTGTCTACATTGTGGCTGTCCACTCCGTGGTGCTTCTCTGACAGACAGGGGATCATTGTATCTCATGGATAGCACGGGTCTGCAGGACCTCATTGTTGGCCTTTTGTAAAACTTCACCACCCAGCTGCCTGACAACTGCGCCTTCCCCTTCCCGAACCGTGACCTCCTCTGGTCTGATAAAGGGTAAAAAGGGAAGGGGGCATGAACATTGAATTCTCCCACTTTAAGTAATCCTCACCCCCCCCACAACCCTCCCCTCCACCACCCCCCCACCATGCTTCTCTTCTTCCCTCTCCATCTCTCTCTCTTTTTTCTACCCTTTTTTCCTCTTTCTCTCCACACCCTTGACCCATCCCCCGGTGGATCTGCTCTCCCCTCCTCCCCTGCACCTGCCCATCACTATCTCTTACCTGCATCTACCTATCACCACCCTGGGCCCACCCCACCTCCCCACTGTCCACCTATCACTGTTTTGCTTTTCCTTCCTATATATTCATCCTGACCCGAAACATTGACCACCTGCTTTTCTCCACGGATGCTGCCTGGCCTGCTGAGTTCTTCCAGCATCATCGTGTTTTTCATCCAGATTCCAGCATCTGCCGTCCTTTGTTTCCCCTGTTTCACTACGTTTAAGAGACATTTAGATAGACACTTGACTAGGCAAAGCATCAAAGGCAAATGGGATTGGTGTAGTTGGGCAAAAGAGGTGGTCATGGATATGATGGGCCGAAGGGCCCATTCCTCTTTGCCACCTTGACAGTGCAGCACTCCCTCAGTACCACCCCTCCCACAGTGTGACCCTCCCTCAGTACCACCCCTCCCACAGTGTGACCCTCCCTCATTACTGCCCCTCCCACAGGGTGACCCTCCCTCAGTACCCCCCTCCCATAGTACCGCCCCTTCTTTTTACAAACAGTACGTGTTTATTACATATTACACACGCACTACAAATCAACTACCATCACAGACAACAAAATTAATACAATTCTACTGAACATCCAGGCAACGCAACAACACTTGCCTGGCTCCCCTCCCCCCCCCCCCCCCCCCCCCCCCAGTCTCAGACATGGCCTGGAAATGGAGGCACAGAACTGTGCACAGCAATTCACAAAGACAACAGACTGAAAGGTGACGATTTTGCTGCAACTGCTGCGTAGGACCGAGGCCCCGCCATCTTAGAGCCTTTACAGCCGCCATGACAAGGCACAACACAGTCAGTAATCACAAAACACCGCTGGTGCGATAAACAGTGACACAACCAGCAGGGCACACCAGCAATTAGTCCTGTAAAGGAGCAGTGCGGAGAAAGGAGAGGTCAGAGCCCCCCGCAGACAAGCAGACAGTCCGCAAGACGAAATTCCAGCACCGTCCCTCCACAGTGCGAGGAACACAAACTCAACACCCAGCAACACAGAGTCCCCCCAAGAAGAAAACCACTCCAGCCCACCGCCCGAGACGAAAACCACGCTCCTCCACTGCCCAACACTCCCTACAACTGCACCCCCGGACCCACGCAATCACATCCTCAGTTCCACGGGAGAGCGCACTCAGTACCACCCCTCCCACAGTGTGACCCTCCCTCAGTACTGCCCCTCCCACAGTGTGACCCTCCCTCAGTACTGCCCCTCTCACAGTGTGATTCTCCCTCAGTACCACCCCCCCCACAGTATGGTGCTCCCTCAGTACCGCACCCCCCCCCCCCCCCCCCCCACAGTACGGTGCTCCCTCAGTATCCTGCTGGTGTGTAGATGCAATATTCCCTTATTTTTATATTACAATCAGTCACAGTTTGAGCATTGTGGTTAGTTATAACAAACTCTTTGCATGCTATTGACGGCAGAATGTGGTGATGGAGGAGACACAGCAGCTCGTGACGTGCTGTTTACCATTCCAAATCCTGGAGCCTACTGTGAGCCACAGACTGGGAGCCAAACCTCAGAACCCGGGCTGTGCTCCATACAGTGTCTCGGGAGTTGTGACTCACTGCTGCCTGACCCTCGTTGGGGGAAGACAGTCACGGAATGCGTGAAGCAGCCCTTGACTTTAAAAGAGGTGTTAGAGGAACCTGCTGTGGCGAGGGATGGGACTGATTAGAAATGACCGTCACACCATGTAGCACAGCACTTCCACACGCAAACACTTGTCACACACACATCGCAAATGGAGTGCAGCAGAGCAGCTTGGATTCCCACAGTTGTTTGGCTCAGTCCCTGCTCAGCTTGTAATAGCCCAAAGAAGTGAGTCAAATATAAAAACAACCATGTCAGAACCAAAGGGGATTAACAGCTTCACACAAAGTTCTGGGCTGCACACTTCACACAGCAGTCTCAACTGTTGGGTCCGTAGATGTGACCCCAGGCCAGAACTCAAAACCTCCACTAACTGGCTAACCTAATCCCTTCTCTCCCTCTGCTACTCCTCACAATTCCCTATCTCTATCGTCACCCCCCACTCTAAATCCTCCCCTGCCCCTCTCCCCCACTCCCAGCCCTCTCTCAGCTTGTCAACCCCCATCCTGTCTATCCACCCAGCCCTCCCTACACTCCCCACCCTCTCCCTCTGCCCTACCATCAGCTCCTCCCATCCTCCCTCACAAACCCACTCTGCCACACATCCCATCTCCATCTCCCTCCTCTACCCTGGCCCCTTGTCCTCCTCTCTTCCTCCCCTTCCCTCCACTTACCAGTGTGAGAGCGGATGGTGAAGGCATCTCTCTCATTCCCACTGAAGATGCTGTAGAGGATTCCTCTGTTGGAGCCATTCTGATGCTGGGCTTGAACCTTGACCACAGATGTGCCTGTGGAAAGAGTAACACTGCATTCACACAGCTGTGGCTCAGTGCCCGAGGCAGCTCGCGAGAACCCTGATTACATCCAGTCTGCAGACAAGCTGGAGGGATCTCTGCCCCTGTTCCAAAGGGGGATGTAAGGACAAAGATATTTACCAGGGAGAATGTGAACACAGAGTCATAGAATCATAGAGTACTACAGCACAGAGGGTGAGAGAGGGAGAGGGGGAGAGGGGGGGGGGGGGAGAGAGAGAGAGAGAGAGAGAGAGAGAGAGAGAGAGAGAGAGAGAGAGAGAGAGGGAGAGGGAGAGGGAGAGAGAGAGAGAGAGAGAGAGAGAGAGAGAGACAGACTGACTACACTTAAATAATAATTTGCCTTTTCATTCTTCCTTCCAAAGTGGAGAATTTTCCCACATTATACGCCATTTGTACCTTGTGTACGGTTTTGCTCACCCTGTTGTGGAAAGATATAACTAACTGGAAAGAGTGCAGAGAAGATTTACGAGGATCTTGCCAGGACTTGAGTAACTGAGTTATAGGGGAGGTTGGGCAGGCTGGGACTTTATTCCTTGGAACGTAGGAGATTGAGGGGTGACCTTGTAGAGGTGTATAAAATCATGAGGGGTGCAGATAGGGTGAATGCACACAGTCTCTTTCCCAGGGAAGGGGAACTAAAAACTAGAGGGCACAGGTTTAAGGTGAGAGGTGAAAGATTGAAAAGGTACTTGAAGGACAACTTCTTTACACAGAGGGTGGTCCGTATATGGAACAAGCCGCCAGAGAAAGTGGTTGAAGCAGGTACATTAACATCATTTAAAAGACATTCAGACAAGTACATGGATAGGAGGGGTTAGAACATAGAACAGTACAGCACAGGAACAGGCCCTTCAGCCCACCATGTTGTGCCAAACTAATTAAACTAGTAATTAAATGCCTAATTTAACTAATCCCTTCTACCTACACAATGTCCATATCCCTCCATTCTCTGCATATTCATGTGCCTATCTAAGAGCCTCTTAAACCCCTCTATCATACCTGCCTCCGCCATCACCCCAGGCAGCACATTCCAGGCACCCACCACTCTCTGTGTAAAAAACTTGCCCTGCATATCTCCTTTGAACTTTGCCCCTTTCACCTTAAATGTATGCCCTCTAGTATTAGACACTTCGTTCCTGGGAAAAAGATACCAACTGTCTGTTCTATCTATGCCTCTCCCTTTTGAGGGATATGGGCCAAATGCAGGCAAATGGGACAAGCTTGCTGGGCACCATGGCTGCCATGGACGAGCTGGGCCATGGCCCTGTTTCCATGCTGAACTACATTATGACTGTCTGCTAATTTACTGCCCACTCACTTAACCTGTCTACATCCTTTGGAGGCTCATTTTATTCTTGTCACAACTTGCTAACCCACCCAACTTTGTATGATTGGTAAATTTGACTATGGTACACTCAGACCTTACATTGTCATGTATATCGATTAGAAATAATTCAGGCCCCATCAGTGATCCCTGTGGTCCCCCACTAGTTACTGAGTACAAATCCAAAACTGTGCCTCCAGATGGGATTGGCATCATGGTTGGCACAACGCCATGGGCAGAAGGGCCTGTTCCTGAGCTGTACTGTTATATGTTCTAGCTGTATGGTCTTTAAGTGACTCCCACATGTCAGATGTGGACTTGCCCAATAATATCTGCTCCTAATCTGCTCTCCCCAGCTCCTGACTAATCATGTTGTAAATTGCCTTCCCTCAATTTAGCACTTTCCCCTGAGTTCCAGACCTATCCTTATCCATAACTGTCTATAAACTTAAAGAGGAACAAACAATCTGCTGGAGGAACTCAGTGGATCGAGCAGCAATTGTTGACAATTCATTTCCCCCACAGATGCTGCTCGACCCGCTGAGCTCCTCCAGCAGATTGTTTGTTGTTCCAGATTCCAGCATCCATAGTCTCATAGAAACATAGAAAACCTACAGCACAATACAGGCCCTTCGGCCCACAAAGTTGTGCCGAACATGTCCCTACCCTAGAAATTACTAGGCTTACCCATAGCCCTCTATTTTACTCAGCTCCATGTACCTATCCGAAAGTCTCTTAAAAGACCCTATTGTATCAGCCTCCACCACTGTTGCCTGCAGCCCATTCCACACACTCACCACTCTCTGAGTAAAAAACTTACCCCTGACATCTCTTCTGTACTTACTCCCTAGCACCTTAAACCTATGGAAAAAGCCTCTGACTATCCACACGATCAATGCCTCTTATCATCTTGTACACCTCTGTCAGGTCCCCCCTCATCCTCCATCGCTCCAAGGAGAAAGGGCCAGGTTCACTCAACCTGTTTTCATAAGGCATGCTCCCCAATCCAGGCAACATCCTTGTCTGAAGACTTAAGGATTTGTTCCCGAAATGTTCTCCCACTGAAACTGCAATCACCTGGCCAGGATAATTTCCCAGTACAGGATCTAGTATGGCCTCTTCCCTGGTTGGACTATCTACATACTGTTTCAAGAAACCCTCTTGGATGCACCGAGCAAATTCTGCCCTGGCTCAGCCTCTTGCACTAAGGAAGTCCCAGTCAATATTGGGAAATTAAGGTCACCACTGCAAAAACCATGTTGCTTAGGAAAGGAATAGGGGGAGATGGGCCAAATGCAGGAAAATGGGATTAGTGCAGATGGGTAACTCGATCGGCATGGATGTCGGGGCGAAGGATCTGTTTCCGTGCTCTATGACTCTGATTCTAAAATCCCACAGGCCTTCTTCACCACCTTAGCTACCTGTGCTGCTACCTTGAGGGTCCTAGCACCTGTACACCGAGCTCCCTCTGTTCTTCAGTGCTCCCCGGGGACCAACATTCATTGTGTATGTCCTACCCTTATGAGTCCTCCCAAAGTGCATCACCTCAGGATCATTCATCTGTCATTGCTCTGCCCAAGGACAACCTCCCTCACTGTCCATCACACCAGCAACCTTCCTGACATCTGCAACCTTAGTAATCATACCTCCTACATCATTCATATCCGTACTGTTAGTGCAGACAGCAGACTGGAAGAATCCCAGCAATGATCCCTGTGGTACACCACTGGTCACAGGCTTCCAATCCAACTCTCCACCATCACCCTCTGCCTCCCATCAGCAAGCCAACTTCGGGCAGGTGGGACCATGTCAAAGGCCTTACTAAAGTCCATGTAGGTTATCTGAAGTTTGTATCGGCAGCACGATGCTCTGTTGGGTTTCCCAGGACCACTCAGCAGCAGATTTCATCACAGCCTTCAAGGCATCAAGGCTGAATGTGAATCAGGGTGCCCTGGTAAATCTGATGTCAAAGACCATCAAAGTGATAATACACAGTGGTTGGAGCCAGACCTCACACAAGGCTGTTTGGAGGTCACATAGCCATGACTCAGGATATTACACAGAGCAGTGCCCTGGGCCCAACCACCTCCAGCTGTTACATCATGACCCTCCTTCCATCAGAAGGTAACTAGGGAAACGGTAGGCCCCCTTAAGGACTAGTGTGGTTGTCTACATTTGGAGTCACAGGAGATGGATGAATATTTCTCATCTGTATTTACTGTGGAGAAGAACGTGGAAGCTGAGGAGTTCAGGGGAGGGAAGGGTGATATCCTGAAGCATGTCAACATTATGAAAAAGGGGTTGGTGGTCTTGAAGCACATAAAGGTGGATAAATCCCGAGTCTGACCAGGTGTCACAGAATCATAGAGCACTACAGCACAGAAACAGGCCCTTCGGCCCATCTAGTCCATGCCACCTGACGTTCTGTCTAGTCCCATCCACTTGCACCCGGACCATATCCCTCCAAACCTCTCCCATCCACGTACCTATCCAAACTTCTCTTAAATGTTACAATGAAACCACATCCACCACTTCCGCTGGCAGCTCGTTCCACACTCGCACCACCCTCTGAGTGAAGAAGTTTCCCCTCAGATTCCCCTTAAATATTTCACATTTCACCCTAAACCTATGACCTCCAGTTCTAGTCTCACCCAACTTGAGGGGAAAAAGCCTGCATGCATTCACCCTATCTGTACCCCTCATAATTTTGTATTCCTCTATAGTTTTCCCCATCATTCTCCTGCGCTCCAGGGAATAAAGTCCTAACCTATTCAACTTTTCCCTATAACTCAGGTCCTCAAGTCCTGGCAACATCTGTGTAAATTTTCTCTCCACTCTTTCAAGCTTATTGATATCTTTCCTGTAGGTAGGTGACCAGAACTGCACACAGTACTCTAAATTCAGCCTCACCAACGTCTTGCACAACTTCAACATAACATCCCAACTCCTGTACTCAATGCCCTGATTTATGAAGGCAAAAGTGCAAAAAGTTCTCTTTATGACCCTATCTACCTGTGATGCACCTTTCAAAGAATTATGGAACTGTATTCCCAGGTCATAGAATCATAGAAAGTACAGACCTAGGACTCAACACCTCCCCCTGTAACTGGATCCTTGACTTTCTAACAAACAGACCGCAATCAGTGAGGACAGGCAGCAATACCTCCGGCACGATTATTCTCAACACTGGTGCTCCACATGGCTGCGTCCTCAGCCCTCTACTCTACTCCCTATACACTCATGGCTGTGTGGCCAGATTCTGCTCTAACTCCATCTACAAGTTTGCAGATGATACCACCGTTGTAGGCCATATCTCAAACAGTGATGAGTTGGAGTACAGGAAGGAGATAGAGAGCTTAGTGGAATGGTGTCATGACAACAACCTTTCCTTCAATGTCAACAAAAGAGCTGGTCATTGACTTCAGGAAAGGGGGTGGTGTACATGCACCTGTCTACATCAATGGTGCTGAGGTCGAGAGGGCTGAGAGCTTCAAGCTCCTGGGAATGAACATCACCAACAGCCTGTCCTGGTCAAATCATGTAGAAGCCACGGCCAAGAAAGCTCACCAGCGCCTCTACTTCCTCAGGAGGCTAAAGAAATTTGGTTTGTCCCCTTTGACTCTCACCAACTTTTACAGATGCACCATAGAACGCATCCTATCTGGATGTATCACGGCTTGGTACGGCAACTGCTCTGCCCAGGACTGCAAGAAACTGCAGAAAGTTGTGGACACAGCCCAGCGCATTACGGACGCCAGCCTCCCCTCCTTGGGACTCTGTCTTTACCTCTCGTTGTCTTGGTGAAGCAGCCAGCATAATCAAAGACCCCACCCACCCGGGACATTCTCTCTTCTCTCCTCTTCCATTGAGTAGAAGATACAGGAGCCTGAAGGCACGTAACACCAGACTTAAGGACAGCTTCTACCCCACTGTGATAAGACTATTGAACAGTTCCTTTATACAATGAGATGGACTATGACCCCATGATCTACCTTGTTGTGACCTCGCACCTTATTGCACTGCACTTTCTCTGTAGCTGTGACACTTTGTACCGTTATTGTTTTTACCTGTACTACATTAATGCACTCTGTACTAACTCAATGTAACTGCACTGTGTAATGAATTAACCTGTACGATCGGTTTGTAAGACAAGTTTTTCGCTGTACCTTGGTACAAGTGACAATAATAAACCAATACCAATACCAGTACCTTTCGGCCCACAATGTTGTGCCGACCTTTAAACCTCACCTAAGAACTATCTAACCGTTTCCACCCACATGTCCCTCTATATTAAATTCCTCCACATGCTTATCTAACAATCTCTTGAATTTGAATGTACCTGCCTCCACCACCGCCCCAGGCAGTGCATTCCATGCCCCAAACACTCTCTGGATAAAAAACCTCCCTCTGATATCTCCCTTGAACTTCCCACCCATTACTTTAAAGCCATGTCCTCTTGTATTGAGCATTGGTGCCCTGGGAAAGAGGTGCTGGCTGTCCACTCTGTCTATTCCTCTTAATATTTTATACACCTCTATCATGTCTCCCCTCATCCTCCTTCTCTCCAAACAGTAAAACCCTAGCTCCTGTAGTCTTCTCCTCATAATCCATACTCTGCAAACCTGGCAGCATCCTGGCAAACCTCCTCTGTACCCTTTCCAACGCTTCCACATCCTACCTATAATGAGGTGACCAGAACTGGACAAAGTACTCTAAGTGGGGTCCAACCAGAGTTTTGTAGAGCTGCATCATTACCTCGCGGCTCTTAAATTCAATCCCACGACTTATGCATGCTAACAGCCCATAAGCTTTCTTAACTACCCTATCCACCTGTGATGCAACTTTCAAGGATCTGTGGATATGAACCCCCAGATCCCTCTGCTCCTCCACACTATCAAGAATCCTGCCATTAACTTTGTACTTCGCCTTGGAGTTTGTCCTTCCATAGTGTACCACCTGACACTTCTTCATATTGAACTCCATCTGCCACTTGTCAACCCAGCTCTGCATCCTATCAATATCCCTCAGTAAGCTTCGACAGCCCTCCACACTATCCACAACACCACCTGCACCACCAACATCGTCTGCAAACTTGCCAACCCACCCTTCTGCACCCTCATCCAGGTCATTAATAAAAATCAAGAAAAGTAGAGGTCACAGAACCGATCCTTGTGGGACTCCACTAGTCACAGCCCTCCAATCTGAATGCACTCCCTCCACCACAACCCTCTGCTTTCTGCAGGCAAGCCAAGCCTGAATCCACACGGCCAAGCCTCCCTGGATCCCTTGCCCTCTGACCTTCTGAAGAAGCCTACCATGTGGAACCTTGTCAAATTCCTTACTAAAATCCACGTAGACCACATCTGCTGCACTACCTTCATCAATCTTCCTGGTCACCTCATCAGGCTTGTGAGACATGATCTTCCCTTCACAAAGCCATGCTGGTTGTCCCTGATCAGACCATGATTCTCTAAATGCTCATAGATCCTACCTCTAAGGATCTTTTCCAACAGCTTGCCCACCACAGACGTAAGGCTCACTGGTCTATAATTCCCTGGACTATCCCTACTACCTTTTTTGAATAAGGGGACAACACTTGCTACCCTCCAATCCTCCGGTACCATTTCCGTGGACAAGAGGACTCAAAGATCCTAGCCAATGGTTCAGCAATCTCCTCCCTCGCCTCTTGAAGCAGCCTGGGGAATATTCCGTCAGGCCCTGGGGACTTATCTGTCCCAATATTTTCTAACAGCTCCAACACATCCTCTCTCTTGATATCTACATGCTCCAGAACATTACCCTTACCAATACTGTCCTGAGAGTCATCAAGGGCCCTCTGCTGAAGAGAAGTATTCATTAAGGACCTCACCCACTTCCACAACTTCCAGGCACATCTTCCCACCTTTGTCTCTAATCGGACCTACCTTTACTCCCGTCATCCTTCTGTTCTTCACATAAGTGAAAAAAGCCTTGGGAATTTCCTTAACCCTACTCACCAAGGCCTTTTCATGTCCCCTTCTTGCTCTCCTCAGCCCCTTCTTAAGTTCCTTCCTCGCTACTCTATATTCCTCATGAGCCCTTTCTGACCCTTGCTGCCTACACCTTACGTATGCTGCCTTCTTCCTCCTAACTCGATGTTCCACCTCTTTTGTCACCCATGGTTCCTTCACCCAGCCATTCCTTCTCTGCCTCACCAGGACAAATTTATCCCTAACCTCCTGCAAGAGATCCCCGAACAACGACCGCATCTCCATGGTACATTTCCCTTCAAAAATATAATCCCAATTTACACGTGCAAGTTCTAGCCTTATAGCCTTATAATTTGCCCTTCCCCAATTAAATATCTTCCCGTCCTCTTTGCTCCTATCCTTGTCCATGACAATGCTAAAGGTTAGGGAACGGTGGTCACTGTCCCCCAAATGCTCACCCACTGAGAGATCTGTCACCTGACCTGGTTCAGTACCTAATACTAGATCTAATATGGCATTCCCTCTAGTTGGCCAGTCAACATACTGTGACAGGAATCCGTCCTGAACACACTTTACAAACTCTGCCCCATCTAAACCTTTGGTACTAAGCAAGTGCCAATCAATATCTGGGAAGTTGAAGTCTCCCATGATAACAACCCTGTTATTTTTGCACCTTTCCAAAATCTGCCCCCCAATCTGCTCTTCAGTATCTTTGCTGCTACCTGGGGGCCTATAGAATACTCCCAGTAGAGTAACTGCTCCTTTCTTGTTCCAAACTTCCACCCATACTGACTCTAGAGAGGATCCCGCTACATTATCCACCTTTTCTACTGCACACCTCAGTGCCCTACCATTCACTGTAGAAGTCTTACCCTGGTTTGTCCTCCCAAAGTGCATCACGTCACACTTATCTGCATTAAATTCCATCTGCCATTTTTCAGCCCATTTTCCTAGCTGGTCCAGACCAGCTGCAAGCTTTGATAGCCTTCCTCGCTGTCCACTATGCCCCTAATCTTGGTGTCATCCACAAATTTGCTGATCCAGTTTACCACATTATCATCTAAATCATTAATATAGATGATAAACAACAACGGATCCAGCACTGATCCCTGCGGCACACCACTAGTCACAGGCCTCCAGTCAGAGAAACAACCATCTACTACCACTTTCTGGCTTCTCTTGCTAAGCTAATGTTGAATCCAATTGGCTAGTTCATCCTGAATGCCAAGCAACTTAACCTTCTGGATCATCCTCCCATGTGGGACTTTGTTAACGGCTTTGCTAAAGTCAACGTAGACAACGTCCACTGCCCTTCCCTCATCGACCTACTTGGTAACCCCCTCGAAGAACTCTATAAGATTGGTTAGACATGACCTACCATGCCCAAAGCTACTACTCAGGCCCTGTCTATCCAAATATATATCCTGTCCCTTAGAATACCTTCCAATAATTTACTAAGGATGTTATAAATATCTCTGCCAGGGCCCCTGCAATTTCTGCACTAGCTTCCCCCAAGGGCCTGGGGATTTATCCACCTTAATTTGCCTCGAGACAGCCAACAACTCTTCTTCCTTAATCCGGATATGGTCCATGACCTCACTAGTCTTTTGCGTCAGTTCTATAGTCTCTGCGTCTGTCTTCAGAGTAAATACGAAGCACAAAATTCATTTAAGATCTCCTCGATCTCTTTTGGCTCCATGCATAGATAACCACGCTGATTTTCAAGAGGACCAATTTTGTCCCTTGCTATCCATTTGCTCTTAATATTGCTATAGAAACCCTTGGGATTCTCTTTCACCCTGTCTGCCAGAGCAACCTCATGTCCTCTTTTAGCCCTCCTGATTTCTCTCTTCTCTTGCATTTCTTATACTCCTCAAGTGCCTCACTTGATCCTAACTGCCTATACCTGATAGGCACCTCCTTCTTTTTCTTTACCAGGGTTCCAATGTCCCTCAATAACCAAGGTTCCCTAAACTTGTTAGCCTTGCCTTTTATTCTAACAGAAACATATGGATTCTGTACTCTCAATATCTCACTTTTGAAAGCCTCCCACTTACCAAGCATCCCTTTGCCAGAAAACAACCTATCCCAATCCACGCCTGCCAGATCCCTTCTGATGCCATCAAAATTGGCCTTCTTCCAATTTAGAATCTCAAGCCGACGACCAGTCCTATGCTTCTCCATAATTGTCTTGAAACTAATGGAATTATGAGCACTAGATCCAAAGTGTTCCCTTGCACACACTTCCGTCACCTGCCCTGTCTTGTTCCCCAAGAGTATCCTTGGAGAGTCCAAGTGTGTACTTGGACATTGTGGGAAGCAAGGAAAGAAATTGCTAGTGCTCTTGCAGAGATTTTTGTATCTTCTTTAGCCATGGGTTAGGTACCAGAGGAGTGGAAGATGGCTAACGTTGTGTGTTTATTTACGAAAGGCAGCAGGGATAAGCCAGTGAACGACAGGCCAGTGAGCCTTACATCAGCGGTGGGAAAGCTACTGGAAGGGATTCTGAGGGAGAGAATTTACTTGTATTTGGAAAGGCAAGGGCTGATTAGGGACAGTCAGCATGGCTTTGTGTGTGGGAGATCACGTCTCATGAATTTGATTCATTTTTTGAGGAGGTGACCGAAAGGATTGACAAGGGCAGGGCGGTAGATGCTGTCTACATTAGCAAGGCTTTTGGCAAGGTCCTGTAGGGCTGGCTGGTCTAGGGGGTTAGAACACATGGGATCCAGGGTGAGACAGAAAACTGGATACAGAATTGCCTCACTGGTAGGAGAGAAGGTGGTAGTGGAGGGTTGTTTTTCAGACGGGAGGCCTGTGAGCAGTGGTGTGTTGCAGGGATCAGTGCTGGTCCTTTATTGTTCATCATGTATATCAATGATTTAGAAAGAATGCAGGTGGTGTGATCGGTAAGTTTGTGGAAGTCACCAAAATTGGTGGTGTGGTGGACAGTGAAGAAGGTTGTCTGCGGTTACAACAGGATCTGGATCACCTGGGGAGGGGGGTAAGGGAACGGCAGATGGAAGTTAACTCAGATGTGCAAAGTGACGCATTTTGGGAAGATAAACCAGGCCAGGACACACAGCGAATGGCAAGGCCTGGGGGTGTTATTGAACAGCGAGAGGTTGGGGTAAAGGTACATAGTCCCCTGAAAGAGGCGACACAGGTAGACAGGGTGGTGAAAAAGGTGGATGTATGCCTTCATCGACTGAGACACTGAGTGCAAGAGTTGGGACCTCATGTTACAATTGTACAGATGTTGGTTTGGCTGCACCAAGAACTGTGTGCTGTTCTGGTCACCATGCTATAGGAAGGATGTGATTAAGCTGGTGAGGGTGCAGAAACGATTCACAAGGAAGTTGCCTGGACTGGAGGGCTGGAGTTAAGGTGACATTGAATAGGCCGATTTGTTTTCCCTGGAGTGAAGGAGGCTGAGAGGTGATGAGAAAGATTATGAGAGGCACAGACAGGATAGACAGTCAAAGTGTTATTTCTGTGGTGGGGGTATCAAAAAGAAGAGGGCAGAGGTGAGAGGAAAGAGATTTAAAGGGGGTCTGAGGGGTAAATGTTTTACACAGAGAGGGGTTGATATCTGGAACTCTCTGCCAGAGGAGGTGGTGGAGTCAGGTACAATCACTACATTTAGGAGGCATTTAGACAGGCTCTTAGATAGGCAAGGCATAGATGCATATGGTCCTAATGTGGGCAAATAGGATTAGAGTACATAGACAAAAAAAGCTGGCATGGATATGGTAGGCTGAAGGGACTATTTCTGTGCTGTATAATTCTGTGGGTCTAAATCACAGAATTCCCTCCCCAGCAGCACTGTGGGAACATCTTTTCCAGAACGACCACAGTGGTTCAAGAAGGCACACAAACCAGGGTAGGACTTGCACGGTGAGTGGTAGGGCACTGAGCTGTGTGGTAGAACAGAGGGACCTGGGAATATAGATCCATAGTTCCTTGAAAGTGGCATCACAGGTAGATAGAGTTGTAAAGAGAGCTTTTGTCACATTGGCCTTCATAAATCAGGGCACTCAGTACAGGAGTTGGGATGTTATGTTGAAGTTGTGTAAGATGTTGGTGAGGCTGAATTTAGGGTACCGTGTGCAATTCTGGTCACCTACCTACAGGAAAGATATCAATAAGCTTGAAAGAGTGCAGAGAAAATTTACACGGATGTTGCCAGGACTTGAGGACCTGAGTTATAGAGAAAGGTTGAATAGGTTAGGACTTTATTCCCTGGAGTGCAGGAGAATGAGGGAAGATCTTATAGAGATATACAAAATTATGAGGGGTACAGATAGGGTGAATGGCTGCAGGCTTTAAACCCCTAGGTTGGGTGTGACTAGAACTGGAGGACATAGGTTTAGGGTGAAAAGTGAAATATTTAAGGGGAATCTGAGGGGGAACTACTTCACTCAGAGGGTGGTGCGAGTGTGGAACGAGCCGCCAACGGAAGTGGGAGATGCAATTGTAACACTTACATAGAACACTACAGCACAGAACAGGCCCTTCGGCCCACAATGTTGTGCCAACAAAGCTATTCTCTCCTACCTACAGAATGCCCATATCCCTCTACTTTCCTCTCATTCATGTGCTCATCCAAGCCCCTCTTAAAAGCCCACACTGAATTTGCTTCCACAACCCCATCAGGCAATGCATTCCAGGCATCCACCACTCTCTCAGCAAAAAATCTACCCCTCACGTCTGTTCTGAGAGAGGTTTGGATAGGTACATGGATGGGAGGTGTTTGGAGGGATATTGTCTGGCTGCAGGTAGATGGGAATAGGCAGAAGATCAGGTTGGCATGGACTAGATGGGCCAAAAGGCCTGTTTCTGTACTGTAGTTCTCTATGACTCTTAAGGCAGCTCACCTCCACCTTCTCAAGGGCAAGTGGGGATAGGCAATAAATGTTGGCCCCGTAGTGATCCCCAGATCCCATGAATGAACTAACAGGAATATATGTCTATTCCTTATGCTGGTCACTCACTACCCAGTCTGGCAACTCTGTCCTGAAGGACTCAGCCAGCTCAGTCATTGGTGGTGTTATTGACCACTCAGTGATGGACATTGAAGTCCCCACCACAGGACATCCTGTGCTCTTGTGCTGTTCAACCCTGAGGACTGATTCATCATCTGAGGGAGGACAGTTGGTGGCAATCACGAGGCTTCCTCATTTGTGTCTGACCTGATGCCCTGAGCCCTCACTGTTACACCACCTGTACACCATCTGCCCTGAGCCCTCACTGTTACACCACCTGTACACCACTGTACACCTGTACACCACATGCCCTGAGCCCTCACTGTTACACCACCTGTACACCATCTGCCCTGAGCCCTCACTGTTACACCACCTGTACACCATCTGCCCTGAGCCCTCACTGTTACACCACCTGTACACCACTGTACACCCGTACACCACCTGTACACCCGTACATCAGTGCACTCACCAGCGTCTCTACTTCCTCAGGAGGCTAAAGAAATTTGGTTTGTCCCCTTTGACTCTCACCAACTTTTACCGATGCACCATAGAAAGCATCGTACCTGGATGTATCACGGCTTGGTACGGCAACTGCTCTGCCCAAGACCGCAAGAAGCTGCAGAGGGTTGTGGACACAGCCCAGCGCATCATGGACACCAGCCTCCCCTCCTTGGACTCTGTCTTTACCTCTCGTTGTCTTGGTGTAGCAGCCAGCATAATCAAAGACCCCACCCACCTGGGACATTCTCTCTTCTCTCCTCTCCTATTGGGTAGAAGATACAGGAGCCTGAGGGCATGTACCACCAGACTTAAGGACAGCTTCTACCCCACTGTGATAAGACTATTGAACAGTTCCCTTATAGAACCATAGGACCATAGAACAATACAGCACAATACAGGCTCTTCGGCCCACCATGTTGTGCCGCCCTTCAAACCACACCTAAGACTATCCCAAGACACTCCTAAGACTAATCTTCCTCCCACATATCCCTCTATCTTAAATTCCTCCATATGCTTATCTAACAATCTCTTGAACTTGACCAACATATCAGCCTCCACCACCACCCCAGGCAGCGCATTCCATGCACCAACCACTCTCTGGGTGAAAAACCTCCCTCTGACATCTCCCCTGAACTTACCACCCATTACCTTAAAGCCATGTCCTCTTGTTTTGAGCACTGGTGCCCTGGGGAAGAGGCACTGGCTGTCCGCTCTATCTATTCCTCTTAATATCTTGTATACCTCTATCATGTCTCCCCTCATCCTCCTTCTCTCTAATGAGTAAAGCCCTAGCTCCTTTAGTCTCTCCTCATAATCCATACTCTCTAATCCAGGCAGCAGCCTGGTAAATCTCCTCTGCACCCTTTCCAATGGCTCCACGTCCTTCCTATAATGAGGCGACCAGAACTGGACACAGTACTCCAAGTGTGGCCTAACCAGAGTTTTGTAAAGCTGCATCATTACTTTGCGGCTCTTAAACTCGATCCCACGACTTATGAAAGCGAACATCCCATAAGCTTTCTTAACTACCCTATCTACCTGTGAGGCGACTTTGAGTGATCTGTGGATATGAAGCCCCAGATTCCTCTGCTCCTCTACACTGCCCAGAATCATGCCATTTACCTTGTACTCTGCTTTGGAGTTTGTCCTTCCAAAGTGTACCACCCCACACTTCTCCAGATTGAACTCCATCTGCCACTTGTCAGCCCAGCTCTGCATCCTATCAATATCCCTCTGTAAGCTTCAACAGCCCTCCACACTATCCACAACACCACCGATCTTTGTGTCATCTGCAAACTTGCTAACCCACCCTTCCACCCCCTCATCTAAGTCATCTATAAATATCACAAAAAGTAAAGGTCCCAGAACCAATCCCTGTGGGACACCACTAGTCACAGCCCTCCAATCCAAATGCACTCCCTCCACCACAACCCTCTGCTTTCTACAGGCAAGCCAATTCTGAATCCACACTGCCAAGCCTCCCTGAATCCCTTGGCCTCTGACCTTCTGAAGAAGCCTACCATGCGGAACCTTATCAAACACCTTACTAAGATCCATGTAGACCACATCCACTGCACTACCCTCATCAATCTTCCTTGTCACGTCCTCAAAGAACCCTATCAGGCTTGTGAGGCAAGATCTTCCCTTCACAAAGGCTGGCTGTCCCTGATCAGTCCATGATTCTCTAAATGCTCATAGATCCTATCAGTAAGAATCCTTTCTAACAGCTTACCCACCACAGACATAAGGCTCACTGGTATGTAATTCCCTGGACTATCCCTACTACCTTTTTTGAATAAGGGGACAATATTTGCCACCGTCCAATCCTCCAGTACCATTCCCGTTGACAATGAGGACTCAAAGATCCTAACCAACGGTTCAGCAATCTCGTCCCCTGCCTCATGAAGCAGCCTGGGGAATATTCCGTCAGGCCCCAGGTACTTATCTGCCCTAATATTTTCTAACAGCTCCAACACATCCTCTCTCTTGATATCGACATACTCTAGAATATTACCATTACCAACACTATCCTCAGCATCATCAAGACCCCTCTCCTTGGTGAATACTGAAGAGAAGTATTCATTGACAACCTCACCCACTTCCACAGCTTCCAGGCACATCCTCCTACCTTTGTCTTTAATCGGACCTAACCTTTACTCTAGCCATCCTTCTGCTCTTCACATACGAGAAAAAAGCCTTGGGATTCTCCTTAACCCTACTCGCCAAAGCCTTTTCATGTCCCCTTCTCGCTCTCCTCAGCCCTTTCTTAAGTTTCTTCCTTGCTACTCTATATTCCTCACGAACCCCGTCCGATCCTTGCTGCTTACACCTTATGTATGCTGCCCTCTTCTTCCTAACTAGTTGTTCCACCTCTCTTGTCACCCATGGTTCCTTCACCCTACCATTCCTTCTCTGCCTCACCGGGAGAAATTTATCCCTAACATCCTGCAAAAGACCCCTGAACATCGACCACATCTCCATAGTACATTTCCCTTCAAAAATGTCACACCAATTCACACTCCCAAGTTCTCGCCTTATAGCCTCATAATTCGCCTTTCCCCAATTAAATATCTTCCCGTCCTCTTTGCTCCTATCCCTGTCCATGACAATGCTAAAGGTTATGGAACAATGGTCACTGTCCCCCAAATGCTGACCCACCGATAGATCTGTCACCTGACCTGGTTCATTATCTAAAACTAGATCTAATATGGCATTCCCTCTAGTCGGCCTGTCAACATACTGCGTCAGGAATCCGTCCTGGACACACTTAACAAACTCCGCCTCGTCTAAACCTTTGGCACTAAGTAGGTGCCAATCAATATTTGGAAAGTTGAAGTCTCCCATTATAATAACCCTGTTATTTTCGCATCTTTCCAAAAACTGCCTCCTAATCTGCTCCTCAGTATCCCTACTGCTACCAGGGGGCCTATAGAACACTCCCAGGAGGGTAACTGCTCCTTTCTTGTTCCTAACTTCCACCCATATTGACTCTAGAGAGGATCCTTCTACATTATCTACCATTTTGGCAGCTGTAACAGTGTCCCTGACCCGCATCGCCCCCCCTCCCCCACCCCATCCCTTTTAAAACACTGAAAACCAGGAATATTCAATATCCATTCCTGCCCTGATGTCAGCCATGTCTCCGTAATAGCCACAGTATCATAGTCCCATGTACTTATTCAAGCTCTCAGTTCATCTCCCTTATTCCTGGTGCTTCTTGCATTAAGTGAATGCACTTTAGCCCATCCACCTTACTACTTTTGTAGCCTGTACTCTGCTTCTCCTTCCTCAAAGCCTCTCTACCTGTCAGATCTGACTTTCCCCATCCCCTTCTTCCTCTGACCTACTCCTCTGGTTCCCTTCCCCCTGGCAATCTAGTTTAAACCCTCCTGAACCACCCCAGCAAACCTGGCTGCAAGGATATTGGCCCCCCCTCAGGTTCGGGTAACCCGTCCTCTCTGTACAGGTCCCACCTTCCCCAGAAGAGATCCCAATGATCCAAAAATCTAAAACCCTCCCTCCTGCACCAACTTCTCAGCCACGCATTTATCTGCCATCTCCTCCTATTCCTACCTTCACTATCGCGTGGCACTGGCAGCAATCCCGAGATCGCTACCCTTGAGGTCCTGTTCTTCAGCCTTCTGCCTAGCTCCCTAAACTCACTTTTCAGGACCTCATCCCTCTTCCCACCTATGTCATTGGTACCAACATGAACCACGACTTCTGGCTGTTCTCCCTCCCGCTCTAGAACCCTGTGGACCCGTTCAGTGACATCCCAGACCCTGGCACCTGGGAGGCAACATACCATCTGGGATTCATGCTCACTGCTACAGAACCTCCTATCTATTTCCCTGACTATCGAGTCCCCTATCACTACTGCCTTCCTCTTCTCCCTTCCCTTCTGAGCAGCAGGACCAGTCCCAGTGCCACAGACCTGGCTACTGCTGCTAGGCCCCAGCAGGTCATCTCCCTCAACAGCCTCCAAAGTGGAAAACCTGTTACTGAGGGGAACAGCCTCCGGGGTCCTCTGCTCTATCTGCCTGTTCGTTTTCTTTTTCCTTTTCCCTCCCCTGACAGTCACCCTTCTATCTACTTCCTGGACTCCAGTAGTACCGGCTCTAAGGGGGGGTGACCGTCTCCTGATGTACAGTATCTACATAACTCTCTCCCTCCCTGATGCTGCGCAGTGTTTGAAGCTGCAACTGCAGCACATCAATTCTGAGCTGAAGTTCCTCCAGCCTCAAGCACTTACTGCAGATGTGGCCATCGTTGACCACAGCAAGGTCCACGAGTTCCGACATCAAGCAGCTGCAGCACATCACCATGTCCTCCATCTGAACTAATTCTTTTGTTTTCCCCCTAGTTTTTCCTACTTAAAAATTTACACAATTTTTATACTTATACAATGAGATGGACTGTGACCTCACGATCTACCTTGTTGTGACCTTGCACCTTATCGCACTGCACTTTCTCTGTAGCTATGACACTTTACTCTGTACTGTTATTGTTTTTACCTGTACTACTTCAATGCACTTTGTACTAACTCAATGTAACTGCACTGTGTAATGAATTGACCTGTACGATCGGTTTGTAAGACAAGCTTTTCACTGTTCCTCGGTACAAGTGACAATAATAAACCAATACCAATACACCTGTACACCACTGTGCTGCCCTTCAGGTGGGTCTGCCCTGCTGGCAGAACCAGATGTAGCCAGGGATTGTCAATGAGGAGTGATTATGGGGTCAGACTCTGTAGTTATGAATCTCTCAGGCTCCCATTTGACTTTTCCTCAAGACATCTGTGAGCTTCACTGGGCTGGAACGAGTTTGCCATGTCTGAACTTGCCAGTGATCAGCTGGTTTTATTCTCCCTCGGTTTGAACACAGCAGCAAGGGCACAACTGAGTCGGTTTTGGGCCATTTTGTGGGGATTTTAGAGCTAAAATCAGCACAACATTGTGGGCTGAATGGCCTGTCCAGGTCTGTACTGTTCTGTGTTCTATGTAACCTTATGGGTGGGACTGGGGTCACACACAGACCAGACCAAGTGAGGACATCAGTGAAACTGATGGGTGTTCACAACAATCTGGAGTTTTGCTACCACCGTTTACCACAACCCTTTCCTTGTTCTTCATGTCAAAGTGGATCACAACACTCAGAGATCCACAGCACGGAAACAGGCCCTTTGACCCAACTAGTCCATGCACGTCCACTTCTCTGCACTAACTGTGGCCTTCCCTGTTGACCATTCACCACCCCACCACACCACCTCTAGCTCTCAAACTCTGTCAGGTTTCATTTGCTGCCAAGGCTGTTTTGTGATCCAGAGACCAAGACGGACAGTGAGGGCTCAGGGCATGTGGTGTACAGGTGTACAGGTGGTGTAAGAGTAAAGGCTCAAAGCATCAGGTCAAACATGAAACAGACAGACCAAGCAGCTCCTTGGACAGCTCCAGTTTTCAATGAAAAGGCTGAATCTGTCTTATCCCATTCCTCCTGATCCCCCAATTCCCTGTGTCCCTGACCTATCATCCGCAGCCTTGGATATGCTCATTGACTGAGCAGCCACTGCCCCTGAATAAATCTTCACTGTCTGCCTAAAGAACAACAACTCCTTGCTTTAGTCCAAAGTGTCTGGCTCCTTATCCAGAACCTGCCCCTTACTTCCCAACCCTCCACCGAGCAAAGAGCCTTTCAGTACCTCTGCTGTCTATCGCCCCCAAAAATACAGCATCGGCCAAGTTCACTCCCATGTGCATGTGAGATGTGAGTGTGTGTGTGTGTGCATGTGTGTGCATGCATGCGTGATGTGTGTCATGTGAATGTGTGTGGGATGGGAGTGTGTGTGTGTGTGTGATGTGTGAGTGTGTGTGTGAGATGTGAGTGTGTGATGTAAGTGAGTGTGTGTGTGATGTGTGTGCGATGTGTGTGTGTGATGTGAGAGATGTGGGTGTGCACATTTGTGACGGTGCGCGGGCAGAGCCTGCTCTGTTACCTGGAGCGGAATTCTCAGCCAGAGCCACATCGCTGATGCTGCGCCTGAAACGGATGCCATGGTAACGCTCCTCCTTGAGGTAAACCATCACAACACCAGTGGAGGAGCGAGCTGGTGAACCTTGGTCTGTGGCCACCACAAACAACGTGCGCTCACTCAGACTCATTGAGCTCACCGAGTTCATCAGGCGAATCTCTCCAGTGAAGGAATTGATGCTGAACCCTGCAACCACACTGGAGAAACGATAGAATATGGAGGCATTGGCACCAAAATCCTTGTCCTCTGCCTTCATGGTGGCCACCACCTGGTTGACTGGAGTGTGTTTGGAGATGTTTACGATGAGTGGGTCAATGAGGAAGTGCGGAGAATTGTCATTAACGTCCTTCACAACAACTTCTACCCGAGTGGTGGAACTCCTAGGATGAGAGGGTGCAGAGTCCACAGCTTGGACCAGGAATGTATAAGATGTTTGCTTCTCCCGATCCAGGGGCATGGCCGTGCTGACCTTTCCCATCTTGTCGATGCCAAACATACCTAGTGACTCGCTGCTCAGGTAGTAGAACACCTCTCCATTGGAACCTGCATCGGCGTCAGTTGCAAGGACTTGGACAACCACAGTGCCAACCGCACTGTCCTCTTGGACCTCGGCCATGTAGGTCGACTCCTTGAAGGTGGGAGAATTGTCATTGATGTCCAACACGTGTACAAAGACAGAGACTGAGCTGCTGCGTTGGGGCTTTCCCTGATCCCATGCCACAATGGTCAAAGTATAGAGTGACATTGATTCCCTGTCCAGACCTGTGTTTGTGGACAAGACTCCACTGCTCCTGTCGATGCTAAAGTGCCCACTTGGATCACCCTCTGTGGAAGGAGACAAAGTAAACATCAAAGTAAAGTCTTTCATCATAAGGGAACTGCATAATTTAAAATTCTCATTTCTCTTTCAATCCCTCTGACTTGTTCCCCACCCCACCTTCCCAATCCAATTGCCATGATCTCCTACAAACTCATATGAAATTCAACGACCGGCTTCATACCTAATTTCCATCACTCCACCATTATTCTGAAAATCTGCTCTCTAGGTTCCCACACAAAGGGAAAGTCTCCTCAGTATCCATCCTTCCAATCCTCCTCGGAATCTTATAAGTTTCAAAGCATATAAAGGTCTACTTTATCTGGGATAAAGCAGACAAAGTGTGAGGACTTTGTACGTTCCCCCCCGTGTCTGCGTGGGTTTCCTCCGGGTGCTCCAGTTTCCCCCCACATTCTAAAGATGTACAGGTTAGGAAGTTGTGGGCATGCTATGTTGGCGCCGGAAGCGTGGCAACACTTGCGGGCTGCCCCCAGAACACTCTACACAAAACATGCATTTCACTGTGTGTTTTGATGTACATGTGACTAATAAAGATATCTTATCTTCAGTGCAAGCACATCCTTCCTTACCAATGGGGAGAGAACTCTATACATTCAGTACTCCAGGTGTGGTCTCACCTGCGGCCCTGCACTTAATGAAGTACTGCAGGTGTGGTCTCACCCGTGGCCCTGCACTTAATGCAGTACTCCAGGTGTGGTCTCACCTGTGCTCTGCACTTCCCTACTTTTATACTTCACTTTTTGCAGTCATGGCCACATTATATTTGCCTTCCTAATTACTGGCAGTGCCTGTGTGCTGACTCTGTGCTCAAGCCCATGAACTCCCAGTACAGCAGTCTGCCCGTGCTCTCCATTCAAACATACAGCACGGGAACAGGCCATTCTGCCCACGATGTCGTGCTGAACTAATTAAACTTGTAGCTATATAGGTCCCTGGTCAAACCCCACTTGGAGTATTGTGCTCAGTTCTGGTCACCTCACTACAGGAAAGATGTGGAAGCCATAGAGAGGGTACAGAGGAGATTTACAAGGATGCTGCCTGGAATGCGGAGCATGCCTTATGAAAGCAGGTTGAGGGAACTCGTCCTTTTCTCCTTGGAGAGACGGAGGATGAGGGGGGACGTGATAGAGGTGTATAAGATGATGAGAGGTATTGATCGGGTAGATAGTCAGAGGCTTTTCCCCAGGGCTGAAATGGTGGCCACAAGAGGACATAGGTTTAAGGTGCTGGGGAGTAGATATAGAGGAGATATCAGGGGTAAGTTTTTTACTCAGAGAGTGGTGGGTGCATGGAATGGGCTGCCGGCAACGGTGGTGGAGGCGGATACAATAGGGTCTTTCAAGATACTGTTAGATAGGTACATGGAGCTGAGAAAAATAGAGGGCTATGGGTAAGCCTAGTAATTTCTAGTCTAGGGACATGTTTGGCACAGCTTTGTGGGCCGAAGGCCCTGAATTGTGCTGTAGTTTTTCTATGTTTTCTATGTTTGTAATTAGAAGTCTACTAAACTAATCCCTTCTGCCTACTCAAGGTCCATATTCCTGTATTCTCTGCACATTCATGTATCTATCTAAGAGCCCCTTAAACCCCTCTATCATACCTGCCTCCACCACCACCCCTGGCAGCACATTCCAGGCACCCGCCACTCTCTGTGTAAAAAACCTGCCCCACACATCTCCTTTGAACTTTCCCCTCTCACCTTAAATGCATACCTACTGGTACTAGACATTTCGACCCTGAGAAAAAGATATCAACTTTCTAAAATTTTATAATAATTTATAACTATAATTTTATAAATCTCTACCAGGTCTCCCCTCAGCCTCTGCTGCTCCAGAGAAAACAACCCAAGTTTGTCCAACCTCTCCTTTTAGCTCATATCCTCTAATCCAAGCAGCATCCTGGTGAACCTCTTCTGCATCCTCTCCAAAGCCTCCACATCCTTCCTGCAATGTGGCGACCAGAACTGAATGCAATACTCCAGATGTGGCTTAACCAGAGTTTTATAAAGCTGCAATATAACTTCCCGACTCTTGAACACAGAGCCTCTTATAGGAGGTTTCCAGCCGTGGATAAACTCATGTTGGCTCACACTTTAGACCACTGTGAAATATTGCTTTTACTCAACTCATCTACATTTCTTTGCAGACAGTGTCCTCTTCCCACTTATCCTTGCATTAATGTGGACACAACATATCTGCGTCCTTCCTCCGAGTCAGGATAATGAATGTAAACAGATGAGTCCTCGGCACTGATCCTTGAGGCACTGATTACAGTTTCACAACCTGAAAATGACGGTTTATCCCCACCCACCGTTTTCTGTTAGTTAACCAATCCCCTATCCCTGCTAGTACATTACTTCCAAAACCAGAGCTCTTGTTTATTTTCCTTTTCTCCCTTTTCTGCCTAGTTTGTATGAGACATTAGTTGGGTCACAACTGGAGTACTGCGTCCAATTCTGGTCACTTCTCATTGGAAAGATTGTGAAGGTGCCAGAGGGTGCAGACAGATTTACTGGAATGGTTCCAGGGATGAGGGATTTCAGCCCCGACATTCAGTTACAAGTGGTCTGTCAGGATTTTAGAAGATTCTTGACAAGATCCCACAGAGTAAGCTGATCAAAAATGTAAAAGCCCATGAGATCGAAGTGAAAGAGGAAAATTAAAACCGGGTCAGTGGGAGGAAGCAAAGTGGAAGTGTTGATGGGGTTTTGTGACTGGGGTTCCACAGGGCTCCAGACAGTCTCTTGCTTTGTGTAATACAATATTTATTAATGATTTAGACCTACATGTTGGTGGCATGATAAAGAAGTCTGCAGATGATTGCGTGCTTCGTGGTGAAGAGAAATGCCTTAGACTACAGGAAGATGTAGATGACCAAGTACAATTTGGGAAGGAAAGTGGCAAATGGGATAGTCCTGAGAAGTGGAGCAAGATAGGAATGTGCAATAACTGGGAGAGTGCTGAGTGGGGTGGAGAAAGGACAGAGGCACCGTGAAGACTAGATCCACAGATCCTTAAAGACAACAGGGTAGGTCAATAAATGGTGAAGATGATTGTGGGATGCTTTCCTTTATGAGAGAACAGTGAAATATAAGACCAGGGAGGTTTTTCAAGAAATGTACAGAACACAACTTGGCCACAACTGGAGAACTGCATGTGGTTCTGGTCACCACATTACAGGAGAGATGTGAGCGCACTGGAGAGGGGCAGAGATTATTTATGAAGAGGTTGCCAGGACTGGAATATTTTAGTTGTGAGGAAAGTTTGGACAGTTGGGGTTGTTTACTATTGAATAAGGGAGGCTGAGGAGAGTCCATATTTTCTCCTGACATAGAAGCAGACCACTTGGCTCAGGGACAACCTGATAGAAGTTAGTAAAATTATGAGAAGAATAGATAAAGTGGACAGCCGGTATCTTTTTCTGAGGGTTGAAATGTTCAGAGGCCATGCACTGAAGGTGAGGGAGTAAGTTTAACGGAGATGTGTGGGGCAAATGTTTTACACAGAGAGTGGTGGGTGCCTGGAACAGGCTGCTAGGGGAGATGGTGGAGGCAGATATGATAGAAGTGTTTAAGAGGATGTTGGACAGACATGTGGACATTCAGGGAATGGAGGGATATGAAACATGTGCAGGCAGATGTGCAGTTTAAATTGACATCATGATCGGCACAGACATTGTGGGCTGAAGGGCCTTTTCATTTCCCTTCTCATCCTTCTCCTAATTACTTCAAATCTCTGTACAAGGCAGATCAGAAAAACATAGCCCATACTCTGTGATTTCAACCCTCACTTCCCTCAGCAGGCTGGGACACATCCCAATTGGACTGGGTGATGTCCTCCTGAAGTACAGCCAACCTTTCCACTCACTTCCTTTATCAACTTTTATCTCAGCGGTTTCTCAACCACCTCCTGTCTACCCCGACCATGGCAGCTTCTCCCTTGGTCAACAGCTGTAAGGAGCTCAGTTAGTACCTCGGTCATGCCTCTGGATCCATGAGCAGTTCTAATCCCCAACATGAACCGGCTTCCTCATTCTAATCATTCAGTATTTATAAACATTCATTATTTATATGCTTGTGGAAGATGTGTTGATTCCCATTAGCATTCAGTTTACATGAACAGTCTCTCTGGCTCTTGTTTCTCTTTCTACAAGTTCTTTCTTTGGTCTGATTTTTACTTTTGCTTCCAGTGCATCAAGCACCCCTCATTCTGCATTACCTTCCCATCTCTTTAGGCTTCAAAAG
This sequence comes from Pristis pectinata, assembly GCF_009764475.1. NCBI lineage: Eukaryota > Metazoa > Chordata > Chondrichthyes > Rhinopristiformes > Pristidae > Pristis > Pristis pectinata. The sequence goes on along the minus strand of NC_067415.1, from coordinate 273,281 downwards.
GATATAAAACAAAACTTTGTCAGTGTCTCACTAAAGGAGAGAGAAAAAATCTCCCAGAAACACTGAAGAACCACAGGTCCAGAGCAAGTGAGGAAACACAATCGATATTTGTGAAAAATACCTCTTCCCCCAAACTCACTAGCTTCCATGTCCTTCTCCTCGAGAGGTCTCGTTGGGCTGAAGGACCTGTATTGCTCTGTGACTCCAAGTATTTGTTTATGATCTTTTCTATTTCCCATGGCTCCACACATAGATTACCACGTTGATCCTTAAGGGGACCTAGCATCTCCCTAGTTACCCCTTTATTCTTCATGTATTTACAGAATCAATATCCATGCTGATCTTTTGCATTTTTTTGATCATCTGTATTAATCCAGTTTGCCCATGTTAGGAACGTATTTATCTAGGCATTAACTAGTTAGGTACTTGTCTAAATGTCTCTTAAGTGTTCCAGATATCAACCACTCCCTGTGTAAAAAACGTTCCCTGTAAAACTCTTTCCCCTCACCTGAAACCTAAGCCCCTTGTATTGGGAAAAAAGATTCTATCTACCATATTGATGCAGCTTATAATTTTATACATCTTCTATCATAGAACCATAGAACACTACAGCACAGAAAACAGGCCATTCGGCCCTTCTAGTCTGTGCTGAAACTTCATTCCGCAAGTCCCATTGACCTGCATCCAGTCCATAACCCTCCAGACCTCTCCCATCCATGTAGCTATCTAATTTATTCTTAAAACTTAAGAGTGAGCCCGCATTTACCACGTCAGATGGCAGCTCGTTCCACACTCCCACCACTCTCTGAGTGAAGAAGTTCCCCCTAATGTTTCCCCTAAATCTTTCCCCTTTCACCCTAAAGCCATGTCCTCTCATATTTATCTCTCCTAATCTAGGTAGAAAGAGCCTACTCACATTTACTCTGTCTATACCCCTCATAATTTTGTAAACCTCTATCAAATCTCCCCTCATTCTTCTGCGCTGCAAGGAATAAAGTCCTAACCTGTTCAATCTTTCCCTGTAACTCAACTCCTGAAGACACGGGAACATTCTAGTAAATCTTCCCTGCACTCTTTCAATCTTACACATAGCCTTCCTATAGTTAGGTGACCAGAACTGCACACAATACTCCAAATTTGGCCTCACCAATGTCTTACACAACCTCACCATAACATCCCAACTCCTGTACTCAATACTTTGATTTATGAATGCCAGGATGCCAAAAGCCTTCTTTACAACCCTGTCTACCTGTGACACCACTTTCAGGGAATTATGTATCTGAACTCCCAGATCCCTTTGTTCCTCTGTACTCCCCAGTGCCCTACCATTTACTGTGTATGTCCTACCTTGATGTGTCCTTCCAAAATTCAACACCTCACACTTGTCTGCATTAAATTCCATCTGCCATTTTCTGGCCCATTTTTCCAGTTGGTTCAGATCCCTCTGCAAGCTTTGAAAGCCTTCCTCGCTGTCCACAATGCCTCCAATCTTAGAGTCATCAGCAAACTTACTGATCCAATTTACCACATTATCATCTAGATCATTGATATAGACAACAAACAATCTTCTCCCACACAGCCAATTTCGAATCTGGTTTACAACCTCTTCATGGATACCTCATGTCTGAACCTTCTGAACTAACCTCCCATGTGGGACCTTGTCAAAGGCCTTACTGAAGTCCATGTAGACATCGTCCACAGCCTTTCCTTCATCTACTTTCTTGGTAACCTCCTTGAAAAACTCTACAGATTTGTTAAACACTATCTACCATGCACAAGGCCATGCTGACTATCCTTAATCAGCCCTTGGCTGTCCAAATACTTGTATACCCGATCTCTCAGAACACCTTCCAATAATTTACCTACCACGGATGTCAAGCTCACCTGGTTTACTTTTAGAGCCTTTTTTAAACAACGGAACAACATGAGCTACCCTCCAGTCCTCCGGCACCACACCCGTGGCTAAGGACATTTTAAATATATCTGTCAGGGCCCCTGCAATTTCTACACCAGTCTCTCTCAAGGTCCAAGGAAATAGCATGTCAGGCCGAGGGGATTTATCGACCTTTATTCGCTGTAAGGCAGCAAGCACCACCTCCTCTTTAATCTCTATATTTTCCATGACACTACTGCTTGTTTCCCTTCCTTCCATATACCCTGTGCCAGTTTCCTGAGTAAATACTGATGCAAAAAAACTGTTTAAGATCTCCCCCATCTCCAAGGTTGCAATCTCAGGACTGCTACCCATGCCACGTGCTAGTGAGGCTAGAAATCGGAAGATCATGCAGCTAAATACGTGGCTAAGGAGGTGGTGCAGGAGGGAGGGCTTCATGTTTCTGGACAATTGAGCTTTGTTCCAGGGAAGGTGGGACCTGTTGCAACAGGACAGTTTGCACCTGAACTGGAGGGGAACTAACATACTTGCGGGTAGGTTTACTAGTGCTGCTCCGGGGGCTTTAAACTAGATTTGCAGGGGGAGGGGAACCGGAGTGTTAGAGCAGATAGTGAGGTGGAGGAGATTAAAGGTCATGCGAGGACTGCAGGTATCGACAGAAATCAAAGGTTTGTACGTGATAGAAATGTTCTCAGGTGCATCTATTTCAATGCAAGGAGTATTGTAGGTAAGGCAGATAAGTTTAGGGCACAGATTGACACGTGGGATTACGACATTATTGCTATTAGTGAGACCTGGTTGCAGGAGGGGCAGGACTGGCAGCTTAATGTTCCGGGCTTCCGTTGTTTCAGACGTGATAGAGGGGGAGGGATGAAAGGGGGAGGAGCGGCATTACTGGTCAGGGAAAATATCACAGCTGTGCATAGACAGGACAGCCCAGAGGGCTCGTCTACAGAGGCCACATGGGTGGAGCTGAGGAACAGGAAAGGTGTGGCTACACTAATAGGGTTGTATTATAGACCGCCCAATAGTCAGAGAGAATTGGAGGAACAAATCTGTAGAGAGATAGCAGACTGATGTAAGAAACAGGAAGTTGTAATAGTTGCGGATTTTAACTTTCCACATATTGACTGGGACTCCCACACTGTGAAAGGCTGGATGGCTTGGAATTTGTCAAATGCGTTCAGGAAAGTTTTCTAAATCAATATATAGAGGTACCAATGAGAGAGAATGCAATACTTGATCTCCTATTAGGGAACCAAACAGGTCAGGTGACAGAAGTATGTGTAGGTGAATATTTTGGGTCCAGTGACCACAATGTCATTAGTTTCAAGTTAATTATGGATAAGGATAGGTCTGGTCCTCGAGTGGAGGTTCTAAATTGGAGAAAGGCCAATTTTATGGAAATGAGAAAGGATCTAGGTAGGGTGGATTGGGATAAGTTGTTCTCTGGCAAGGATGTGTTCAGTAAGTGGAAGGCCTTCAAAGGCGAAATTTTGAGAGTGCAGAGTTTGCATGTTCCTGCCAGGATTAAAGGCAAAGTTAACAAGCATAGGCAACCTTGGTTTTCAAGGGATATTAGTGATCTTGTTAAGAAAAAGAGAGAGGTGTATAGCAGGTATAGGCAACTAGGAACAAATGAGGTTCTTGAAGAGTATAGAAAATGTAAGAAAATACTAAAGAAGGAAATCAGGAAGGCAAAAAGAAGACATGAGGTTGCTCTGGCAGATAATGTGAAGGTAAACCCGAAGGGTTTCTACAAGTATATTAAGAGTAAAAGGATAGTAAGGGACAAAATTGGTCCCCTAGAAGATCAGAGTGGTCGTCTATGTGTGGAGCCTCAGGAGATGGGGGGGATCTCTGTCTTCTCCCACACAGCCGATTTCAACTTTGCACCTAACTCTCCATACTCTCTTTGCATGACCTCCTCCTCCTTCCTATCCACGTCATTGGTCCCTACATGTCACTCCTCAGCTTCCTTCGCTCCAGGGAAAACAAGCCCAGCCTGTCCAATCTACCCCCTTAACTAGAGCCCTCCAATCCAGGCAACATCCTGGTGAATCTCCTCTGCACTCTCTCCAGCACAACCACATCCTTCCTATAGTGTGGTGACCAGAACTGCTCACACTTCTCCAAGTGCGGTCTAACCAGTGATTTGTAAAGTTGCAACATAATGTCCCGACTTTTATGTTCTATACTCAAATCTATGAAGGCAAGCATGCCATATGCCTTTTTCACCATCCTATTGACCTGTGCTGCCAATTTCAGGGAACTATGGACCTAGTCCCCAAACTCCCCAACATTCCATTGTGCCCTACCATTCACTGTATATGTCTGACCAGTATTTGACTTCCCAAAATGCATCATCTCACATTAGTCAGGATAAAATTCCATCTGGTGACGCTCCACCCACTTTCCATCTGATCTGTATCCAGCTGTAGCCCTAGACACCCTTCCTCGCTATCCACAACACCACCAACCTTTGTGTCATCCGCAGACTTACTAATTATACCTCCTACATTCACATCAAGTCGCTGATGTATATCACAAACAATCTGTGCATACACCACTGGTCACAGACTTGAATTGAAAAGCATATTTCCACCATCACCCTCTGTCTCCTATCACAAAGTCAGTTTTGGATCCAGTTGCCTTGGATCCCCTGTGCTTTAACCTTCTGGACCAGTCTACTATGCAGGACCATGTCCATTGCCTTACTGAAGTCCATGAAGACTGTGTCTTCATCATTAATCTTCTTAATTACCTCCTCAAAAACTCAATGAATGAAACAGGATATCCCCCACACAAAGCCATGCCGACTGTTGCTGATCAGCTCCTGGCTTTCCAAGTGTACACAAACCCTATCCCTCAGAGTTTTCTCCAATAATTTCCCCGCCTGTGGTTCCCTGGCTTATCCTTGCTGCCCTTTATTTAAGGAACAGCATTAGCTATCCTTCAGTCTGATGCTACCTGATCTGTGGCCAACTTGGTATTGGAATTAGTTTATTATTGTCACTTGTACCGAGGTACAGTGAAAAACTTGTCTTGCACACCGATCGTACAGATCAATCCTTCATTGCTGCTCTCTAATCCTCACACACCCTTGCACTATTTGCTACTCTAGCACCCAAGCCATTGCACACATTCTCTCTCTTTCCCAGTCCTCTGCCTTGACTGTGTAGGGGTAACACCTCCCGAAATGTGGTGTTGACACAATAACCGGAGTAGCAGTGTAACTGACACCAGCTGGTGACCAGGTGCCATCACTTAGTGCTCGAGCTCCTCCGACTGACCACACTTCCTACACCTGTGGTGTCCAGGACGTGAGGGCAGTGAGATCTCACATGCCACTGGATGCACTGGTGTCCTCTGCAGGGTTTTCTTCACTGCAATTAGGACTAAAATTCCACCAACTGTCTCCAAGGAAACTTCAAATCTTCATTACATTGATCATGAACTTCTGATAGCCATTCACCAAGTAAATACCCATTCACCACACATTCCCTTGCACACCCAAACACACTTGGCCACTGGTAGTCACACTTGCTCACCAACGATCCCATATTCCACACGACCATTTTCACCAGAATCTTTGTCCGTGGCCTTAATTGTGAACAGCATCACACGGTGCTGGTTCTCTGGCACCTGCAGCTGATATACGTCCTTGTCAAACTGTGGGATGTTGTCATTTTCATCCTCAACCCTGATGCAAACTGTCACCGTGGCAAAGTTTGGAGGAATTCCACCGTCTTTGGCATACACTGGAATGTAAATGTATGGAATCAGTGGGGTGGAGAGCAGCAGGTGAGCGAGATCACAGCGGAGACAGGGAGAGTGCTCAGAGAAGGCAGAGTGGAGAAAAGGAGACAGATAGACAAGAGGCTGGGGAGAAAGAGATGGAGATGACTGGGGAGGGGGTGGAGGAGAAAGAGAGAGAGAGAGAGAGATTGAGGGTGGGGGAAGGAGAGAAATAGGGAGCAAGAAGGGGGAGAGGGAGTGAAACGGAGAGATAGAGGGGAAGGAAGAGGGGGGAGAAAGAAAAAAAGAGATGTAGTAAGAGGGAGGGAGAGAGAGGGAGGGAGGGACGATGAGAAGATGCCCAACCTCTCTCCCCATTCAGTAGAAAGTCCTTACCTGTGACTAGGTGGAGATCCTGCTCCTCGCTGTCCAATGTCCGGCTGGTGCTGATAACTCCTGAGACTGGGTCAATGGAGAAGCTCCCATCCACCACCCCACCATACCTCAGGAGCCCGTTGGAACCTGCAGCAGTTGAAAACACATTACCCTGCTGCTGCCATCAGTACAGCTGAGGATTCACCCAAGGCCCTGGACACTGTTCCCCGTCACTGAGTGCATTAAATAGTATGAAGGTGCAAAGCTGCATCACACAGGCCACACCAGTTATTTTATCCAATCACAGTTAGAGCTTGGGCTGCTCCTCCTGTGCACACCGTTGTTACGGACTGTGCTTGGAGTGAGCGTCGCTGCCTTCCCTCACACACGTTACCCGCAGTCCCTGCACCAGCTTGTTAGGTTGTTGAGTGGATACTTACCTTGGTCTCTGTCAGTAGCCTGTAGTTGGATAACCAGGGTGCCTGGAGGTTGGTTCTCAGTGACTCGAGCCTCATATGCTGTCTGGTCAAACTTCGGCACCTCGTCGTTGATGTCAATCACCTGGATGTGGAGAGGCTGACTGGCAGTGCGGCTCACGGGGCCGTGATCAGATGCCTCCACTGTTAGGTTGAACCAACACTGTTCTTCACAATCCAGAGCCTTGACAATGGACAGCGCTCCTGCAATCAAACACACGGAGCTGTTACTCTTCAACCTGCCAACATCCCTACATTACTGACAAGGGGGGAGGAAAAGGGACGAGACCAAGCAGCCAGGTGTTGGGGGGGAATCAGACCAATGGGAAGACTGGGCGATCGGGGGGGACCTGGTTACTCCCGGCTCCTCACCTGTGTCTGGGCTGAGGTGGAAGTGTGTGTGTCCGTGCCCTGACTTGATGCGATAGGTAACCCGGCCATTCTCTCCCAGGTCGACATCCTGAGCAATGACGTGACAGAGCACTGATCCGACTGGCCGGTTTTCCAGCACGCTGACCATCGTGGGTGACAGGAACTGCGGGCTGTTGTCATTCTTGTCGGCTACGAGGACCCGGACGGTGGCCGCCGAGGACTTGCGTTGGCTGCTGTTGACGGCCTGGTCTGTGGCCTGGACTACAAGGAGGAAGGAGGCAGTGAGCTCCCGGTCAATGGGCACTGCAGCCGTCAGCACCCCTGAGACCGGATCCAGCCGCAGCTGGGGTTCTGGGGGTGTCTGGTGGAGCAGTGAGTATTGCACCTCACTGTTGGGACCGCTCCCGTCCTTATCGATAGCGTGGAAGCTGTAAATGGAGGCGCCGATGTCGACATTCTCACTGATGACGATGGTGATGGGATCCTCGGCAAAATGGGGAGGGTATTCATTCAAGTCCTGGATGTCGATGTCCACTAGGACGATGGTGCGGTGAGGGAAGCCACTTCTCAGATCATCAATGGCGACCTCCAGCTGGTAGTGGGAGCCCGACTCATAGTCCAGTTGTTGGGCCACATAGATCTCCCCTCCCAGCCTGTCGACCAGGAAATGGCCATCCCGATCTGTGCCCCCGACCACCGTGTAGGTCACCTCGCCGGCACCACGCACCGGTTGTTCACTGGAGGCCACCGACCCAATGATGGAGCCCGGTGCTGTTCCCTCAATGGACTGCAAGGTGATGGCACTGCTGTCAACCTGTGGTAAATTACTGGGGGAAGACAGCACCTGAAGGGTTAAACAAAGGCAGGTTAACAGTGGAGTGAGTGCGGGTAACTGGATCTACAGCAGGGGCAGCAGAGACTGAGGGGCAGGTGGGCGACAGTTGTCCCTACTCTGCAGAGAACATTGCAGAAAACATCCTCCACTCCCCCGTGCAACAACAACCTACAGTTACACAGCCCCTTCCACAGAGACAAAAGGATGATTGCAGCATGTTTACTATTGTCATGCAAGGTTATTTACACACAGCAAGATCCCACAAACAGCAATGGGGCAATGATCAGAAAGCCTGCAGAGCACCCAGGAGGCAGAGAGTGTCATGGATGAGAGCTTGAGGAAGGTGTCCACACCATAGGTTCAGCCAGGCAGTAGATGGGAGACCACCAGGAGGGGCAGAGAGTGCAGGAGTCCCCTGTCTCTAACAGGTATACCGCTTTGGATACTTTTGGGGAGGACAGTCTTTGAAGGGAAAGCAGCAGGGCAGCCAGATTAGTGGCACCATGACTAGCTCTGTTGTACACCAGGGAAGGTCACAGGCCAGTGATAGTGATGGGGACTCTTTAGTCAGGGGCGCAGACAGGGGTTTCTGTGGCCATGAGTGAGACTCCAGGATGGTCCCAGCAACATCCCTGTAGATGTTTTCTGCACCCTCTCTAGCACATGAGGGTAGAAAATCTCCAGGGCCTGATGACATCTATCCCGGGGTGTTCTGGGAAGGGAGGAGATTGCTGGGGCTCTGATAGAGATTTTTAGACAAGGGTGAGGTACCAGAAGACTGGAGAGCAGCTAATTTAGTTCCCATATTCAAGGTTGTCAGGAAACTACAGGCCAGTGAGCTTTACATCAGCAGTAGGGAAACAAATGGAAAACATTGTTAGGGATTGGGTTTGTGATCACTTGGAAAGGTAGGGACTGAGTGGGGGAGCCAGCAAGGTTTTGTGCAGGGGAAATCCTGCCACAAATCTGATTGAGTTTTTGAGGAGGTAACTAAGAAAATTGATGAAGATAGAGCAGTAGAGGTTGTTTACAGGGAATAGCAAGGCTCTTGACTAAGTCTTTTCTCTGTTCATATTGTGGCTAGGGGCTGGAATTCTTGTGGACTCCACGGTTAGTCCATCCTCTCTGTGGCCGCTCTCCAGCCATGTGGCAGCTGCAGCCACTCCTTGAGGGTCAAGGGCTGCATCTACTCCAGTCTGACGAGAGAGCAGGGTTGAAGGCAAAGGGCGGTTGTCAGACATTGGAACAGCCCTTGGAATGTGTGGAAAGACTGTCTTCTCCCTGAGGATTGAACAAGGGGCTCACTGTGGGCAGGGCCTTCCTCAGGTAGCACCCCCCCACCCCCCGGAGCCACTAGGTCGAGGGGTCCCTGGAGAGGGAGCAGACAACATCTGTGCTCACTGGAAGTTTCAAGTACATCCTGGACAGTGAGAGAAACGTTTTTATTTAAAATATTGTAAATAAAATGATTTTAAAAACAAAACAACAAACAAAAATACACAAAATGGGGGTCAGGGCTAAAAACCATAAAAATCATGGTTAGATATAGAACGATGCGGCCTCCACACTGCCCTGTCCATTACCCTAAATGATTCATTGTATTAATGAGCAAAGATAAACCAGTCCCATTTCATAGACCAACTCCTGGGTGAATAACCCTCTTTGTCTGGAGAAGGTGCATGTCTGTATCGGTTTGGGAGTGCTGGCTGACGACACACAGCCTGTTTTTGGGAACTGGTCACAAAACCCAGTGGGAACACGTACCTGGACACGGACAGTGAGAGGGGTGGTCTGAGGAGGATGACCACGGTCCTGTGCCAATACCATCAACTCGTACTCTGGCCTGTCACGCTGACGGAGTGTAGTGGCTGTTCGAAGCTCACCAGTTGTAGGGTGGAGAGAGAATCGCTGGGCCCAGGATCCTGCAGTGAGAGAGAAAGAGGTACGTAGGTCAGATACCCAATAACCCACAATCAGACCCAAATAACCCATCATCAGACCCAGATAACTCACCATCAGGACCAGGTAACCCAACATCAGGACCAGGTAATCCACCATCAGACCCAAATAACTCACCATCAGACCTAGATAATCCACCATCAGACCCAAATAACCCACCATCCGACCCAGGTAACCCACATCAGGACCAGGTAACCCACCACCACACCCAGATAACCCACTATCAGACCGAGGTAATCCACCAACAGACCCAAATAATCCACCATCAGACCCAGGTAACCCACCATCAGACCCAGGTAACACATCACCAGCCCAGTGAATTCACCACTTACACTTGGGAACTGTTCTACAAACACAAGGACGGAGAAGGCCACTCAGCGCCTCAAGTCCATTGCATAGGGACAGGAGGAGGAAGTATGTCCTACTGGATAATCCATTTCTTAATTTGATCTATTTGCATTGATTCTTTAACCTTTAAAATGCTTACCAAAAAATTCCAATCTCACTTTTGGAATTTTAAATGGATCCCCCATATCCTCACCCAGAGGGAGGTATACCTTTGGAATTCTCTACCCACGTACCAGTGCTAGAGATGCCAGAGCGATAGTTTAAGTTGAATGCTTGGCTAAAGAACCAGTGTGGTGGGGGAAGGGGGAGGGAGGGGAGTTGCTGGAGGCTTCAGACACCTGGATTTCAGGGCAGGTGGGACATGTACAAGAAGGAGGGGCACCAATATCCTTGCAGGGAGGGTTGTTAATGCTAGTCATCAGGGTCTAAACTAGTGTGGGAGGGGTGGGAACCAGAGCAATAGGTCAACAGGTGGAGTGATTGAGAAGTAGAGGTTGAGTCAAGGACAGGCAGGGCCAGGATAATGAACACGGCAGGACTGATGGTCTGAAGTGTGTACATTTTAATGCAAAGGATATAATGGGTAAGGCAGATGAGTTTATAGCCTGGAACTATGATGTTGTAGCCATTACAGAGACTTGGTTGAGAGAAGGGCAGGACTGGTATCTCAACATTCCAGGAATCAGATGTTTCAGACACGATAGCGAGGGATGTGAAAGAGGTGGGGGAGAATGTCACAGCTGCATTTAAAGAGGACATCTTGAAGGACTCATCCGGTGAGGCCATATGGGTAGAATGCAGGATTAAGAAAGGTGCAGTCTCTGTAATGAGGTTGTACAATTGGCCTCCCAGTAGCCAACGGGAGATAGAGGAACAGATGTGTGAGCAGATTGTGGAAAGATGTAAAAACAACAGAGTTGTTGTATAGGGTGATTTTAACTTCCCCAAATGTTGACTGGAACTCCCAAGGGACTAGATTGAGCAGAATCTGTTAGGTGCATCCTGGAGGGTTTCTTGTAACAATATTTACATCGTGCGTGGAATGGGCTGCCGGCAACGGTGGTGGAGGCAGATACGATAGGGTCTTTTAAGGGACTGTTGAATAGGTACATGGAGCTGAGAAAAATAGAGGGCTATGGGTAAGCCTAGTAATTTCTAGGGTAGGGACATGTTCGGCACAGCTTTGTGGGCTGAAGGGCCTGAATTGTGCTGTAGTCTTTCTATGTTCTATGTTCTAACTAAGGAAGGGGCTGTACTAGACCTTGTATTGGGGAATAAGCCTGGCCAGGTGATCGCAGTTTCAGTAGGGAACCATTTTTGGAACTGTTCTGTAAGTTTTAAGATAGTTATGGAACGAGGATAAGACTCAAGTCAAAGTTGCTAAACTTGGGGAAGGCTAATTACAACAGTACTAGGTTGGAACTGGAGAGTGTAGATTGAAGGTGGCTGTTTGAAGGTAAATCCACACCTGACTGATGGGAGCTGTTTAAACTCTGGTTGAGTTCAGGACCAGAATGTTCCTGCGAGGGGGGGAAAGGACAAGAACAGCAAGGTCTAGGAACCTTGGATGACAAGAGAAATTGTAAGTTTAGTTAAAAAGAAAAAGGAAGCACATGTAATGTTCAGAAAACTGAAATCAGACAAGGCCCTCGAGAAATATAAAGGAAGCTGGAAAGAACTTGAACAAGGAATCAGGAGGACTGTAGGGGCCACGAAAAGTCCTTGGCAAATAGGATTAAGGATAATCCCAAGGCAATGTAAACATATAGAGTCATAGAGCACTGCAGCACAGAATCAGGCTATTTGGCCCATCTAGTCAACGCCGGCCTGGTTTTCTGTCCAATCACATCTAACTGAACCCGGACCATAGTCCTCCAAACCTCTCTCATCCATGCACCTATCCAAACTACTCTTAAATGTTACAATTGAACCCACATCCACCACTTCCACTGGCAGCTTGTTCCACACTCGCACCACCCTCTGAGTGAAGTAGTTGCCCTCGGATTCCCCTTAAATATTTCACCTTTCACCCTGAGGAATTGGAATGAGATTTGGAGTGGAGGCTTTGAAAAAAGGTGAGTCTCTGTGCTTGTGCTTGTGAGTTTCACCTTGCAGGAGTCTAAAAGAGGCATATTTGCAAATTGTTAATATTTGCAAAAATAACAGGGTTGTTGTCATGGGTGATTTCAACTTCCTGAATATTGATTGGCACCTCCTCAGTGTAAAGGGGATATATGGGGCAGAGTTTGTTAGGAGTGTCCAGGAAGGATTCCTGACACAGTATGTGGACAGACCGACTAGAGGAGAGGCCATTCTGGACCTGTTACTAGGCAATGAGCCTGATCAGGTTTCAGATCTCTCGGTGGGAGAGCATTTTGGAGACAGTGACCATAACTCCTTGACCTTTACCATAGCCTTGGAGAGGGATGGGACCAGACAACATGGGAAAGTATTTAATTTGGGGAGGGAGAATTATCATAGAATCATAGAAAGTACAGCACAAAACAGATCCTTCGGACCACAATGTTGTGCCGACTTTTAAACCTCGCCTAAGACTATCTAACCCCTTCCTCCCACATATCCCTCTATTTTAAATTCCTCTATATTGTGATTCCATTAGGCAGGAACTTGGGAGCATAAATTTGGAACAGATGTTCTTGGGGAAGTGCACAATGGAAATGTGGAGGCTGTTTAGGGAGTACTTTCATGGGGTTCTGGATAGGATTGTCCCTTTGAGGCAGGGTAAGGATGGCAGAGTGAAGGAACCATGGTTGACGAGAGACGTAGAATATCTTGTCAAGAGGAAGAAAGAAGCTTACCTAAGGTTTACAAAGCACGGATCAGACAGGGCTCTGAGAATTACAAGGTAGCCAGGAGGGAGCTTAAGAATGGACTTAGGAGAGCTAGAAAGGGGCATGAGAAGGCCTTGGCAAGTAGGATTAAGGAAAACCCCAAGGTGATCTACATGGGTGTGAAAAATAGGAGGATGACTAGAGTGAGGGTAGGACAGATCAGGGATAAAAGGGGAAACTTGTGCCTGGCAGCGGAAGAGGTAGGAGAGGTCCTTAATGAATACTTTGCTTCAGTATTCACCAATGAGAGAGACCTAGATGTTTGTGAGGATGACTTACCACAGGCTGATATGCTAGGACATATCGAGGTGAAGAAAATGGATGTGCTGGAACTTTTGAAAAACATTAGGATAGATAAGTCATCGGGGCCGGACGGGATATATCCAAGGTTATTATGGGAAGCTAGGGAAGAGATTACTGCACCTTGGCGATGATCTTTGCGTCCTCACTGGCCACAGGAGTAGTACCAGATGATTGGAGGGTGGCAAATCTTGTTCCTTTGTTTAAGAAAGGGAGTAGGGATAACCCTGGGAATTACAGACAAGTGAGTCTTACTTCAGTGGTGCGCAGATTACTGGAGAAGAATCTTAGAGGTGGGATTTATGAGCATTTGGAGAAGCATAGGCTGATTAGGGACAGTCAGCATGGCTTTGTGAGGGGCAGGTCGTGCCTCACGAGCCAGAATAAATTTTTTGAGGATGTGACAAAGCACATGGATGAAGGTCGAGCAGTGGATGTGGCGTACATGAATTTTAGTAAGGCGTTTGATAAGGTTCCTCATGGAAGGCTTATTCAGAAAGTCAGGAGGAATGGGATCCAGGGAAACTTGGCTGTGTGGATTCAGAATTGGCTCACCCATAGAAGACAGAGGGTGGTGGTAGATGGAACACATTCTGCCTGGAGGTCGGTGACCAGTGATGTTGTGCAGGGATCTGTTCTGGGACCCCTACTCTTTGTGATTTTTATAAATGACTTGGATGAGGATGTGGAAGGGTGGGTTGGTAAGTTTGCAGGTGACACAAAGGTTGGTGATGTTGTGGATAGTGTAGAAGGTTGCTGTAGATTACAACAGGATATCGATAGAATGCAGAGCTGGGCTGAGCAGTGGCAGATGGAGTTCAAGCCGGACAATTGTGAAGTGATACACTTCAGGAGATCGAGTTTGAAGGCAGAATACAAGGTTAATGGCAGGACCCTTAGCAGTATGGAGGAAGAGAGGGATCTTGGCCGTGCATGTTGATAGGGTTGTTAAGAAGGCGTATGGTGTGTTGGCCTTCATTAGTCGGGGTATTGAGTTCAAGAGTGCAAGGTACTGTTGCAGCTCTATAGAACTCTGGTTAGACCACACTTGGAGTATTGTGTTCAGTTCTGGTTGCCTCATTGTCAGAAGGACGTGGAAGCTTCAGAAAGCGTGCAGAGGAGATTTACCAGGATGCTGCCTGGATTGGAGAGCATGTCTTATGAGGATAGGTTGAGTGAGCTGGGGCTTTTCTCTTTGGAGCGAAGGAGGATGAGGTGACCTAATAGAGGTGTACAAGATGATAAGAGGCATAGATCGAGTGAACAGTTGGAGATTTTTTCCCAGGGCAACAATGGCTAACATGAGGGGGCATAATTTTAAGGTGATTGGAGGAAGGTATGGGGGGATGTCAGAGGTAAATTTTTTACACAGAGGGTGGTGGGTGCGTGGAACGCACTGTCTGCAGAGGTTGCGGGAGCAGATACATTAGGGACAATTAAGATCTCTTAGAACAAGATAAAATGCCAGCACAACATCATGGGCCAAAGGGCCTGTACTGCACTGTAGTGTTCTATGTTCTATATTCTAAACCGATGACCTCTAGTTGTAGTCTCACCCGACCTGAGGGGAAAAAGCCCGCACGCATTCACCCTATCTGTGTCTGCCTGGGTTCCAGGTGCTCTGGTTTCCTCCCACATTCCAAAGACGTACAGGTTAGGAAGTTGTGGGCATGCTATGTTGGCGCCGGAAGCGTGGCGACACTTGCGGGCTGCCTCCAGAACACTCTACGCAAAAGATTTATTTCACTGTGTGTTTTGATGTACGTGTAACTAATAAAGATATCTTATCTATACCCCTCAACATTTTGTATACCTCTCTAAGATCTCCCCTTATTCTCCTGTGCTCCACGAATAAAATCCTAACCTATTCAACCTTTCCCTATTACTCAGGTCCTCAAGTCCCAGCAACATCCATGTAAATTTTCTCTGCATTCATTCAAGCTTATTGATAGCTTTCCTGTGGGTAGGTGACCAGAACTGCAATACTCACAATACTCTAAATTCAGCCTCACCAATGTCTTGCACAACTTCAACATAACATCCCAACTCCTGTACTCAATACAGTACAATACAGGCCCTTTGGCCCACCATGTTGTGCTGCCCTTCAAACCACACCTAAGACTATCTAACCCCTTCCTCCCACATATCCCTCTATCTTAAATTCCTCCATATGTTTATCTAACAACCTCTTGAACTTGTCCAACGTATCAGCCTTCACCACCACCCCAGTCAGCGCATTCCATGCACCAACCACTCTCTGGTTGTTTCCCTTCCTTCCATATCCACGATGCCAGTTTCCTGAGTAAATACTGATGCAAAATAACTGTTTAAGACCTCCCCTATCTCCTGAGGCTCCATGCATATACGACCACTCTGATCTTCTAGGGGACCAATTCTGTCTCTTACTATCCTTTTGCTCTTAATATACCTGTAGAAACCCTTTGGGTTTACCTTCACATTATCTGCCAAAGCAGCCTCATGTCTTCTTTTTGCCTTCCTGATTTCCTTTTTTAGTATTTTCTTACATTTCCTATACTCTTCAAGTACCTCATTCATTCCTAGTTGCCTATACCTGCTATACACCTCTTTCTTTTTCTTAACCAGCTCACCAATATCCCTTGAAAACCAAGGTTCCCTATGCTTGCTACCCTTGCCTTTAATCCTGACAGGAACATACAAGCTCTGCACTCTCAAAATTTTGTCTTTGAAGGTTTTCCATTTACTGAGCACATCCTTGCCAGAAAATAACTTATCCCAATCCACCCTACCTAGATCCTTTCTCATTTCCACAAAATTGGCCTTTTTCCAATTTAGAACCTCAACTCAAGGACCAGACCTATCCTCATCCATAATTATCTTGAAACTAATTGCATTGTGGTCACTGGACCCAAAATGCTCACCTACACATACTTCTGTCACCTGACCTGCCTGGTTCCCTAATAGGAGATCAAGTATTGCATTCTCTTTCGTTGGTACCTCTATATATTGATTTAGAAAACTTTCCTGAACACATTTGACAAATTCCAAGCCATCCAACCCTTTCACAGTGTGGGAGTCCCAGTCAATATGTGGAAAGTTAAAATCCTCAACTATTACAACTTTCTGTTTCTTACATCGGTCTGCTATCTCCCTACAGATTTGTTCCTCCAATTCTCTCTGACTATTGGGCGGTCTATAATGCAACCCTATTAGTGTAGCCACACCCTTCCTGTTCCTCAGCTCCACCCATATGGCCTCTGTAGACGAGCCCTCTGGGCTGTCCTGTCTACGCACAGCCGTGATCTGTTCCCTGACCAGTAATGCCACTCCTCCCCCTTTCATCCCTCCCCCTCTATCACGTCTGAAACAACGGAAGCCTGGAACATTAAGCTGCCAGTCCTGCCCCTCCTGCAACCATGTCTCACTAATAGCAATAAGATCGTAATCCCATGTGCCAATCCATGCCCTAAACTCATCCGCCTTACCTACAATACTCCTTACATTGAAATAGATGCACCTGAGAAAATTTCTATCATGTACAAACCTTTGATTTCTGTCCATACCTGCAGACCTCACACGATCATTTTCCTCCTCACTTTCTTCTCCAACACTCTGGTTCCCCTCCCCCTGCAAAGCTGGTTTAAACCCACCGGAGCAGCACTAGCAAACCTACCCGCAAGTATATTAGTCCCCTTCCAGTTCAGGTGTAAACCGTCCCTTAGGAACAAAGCCCAATTATCCAGAAACCTGAAGCCCTCCCTCCTGCAGAATGGTCCAGAAAATGGCAGATGGAATTTAATAGACAAATGTGAGGTGTTGCATTTTGGAAGGCCAAATCAAGGAAGGACATACACAGTAAATGGTAGGGCACTGAGAAGTGCGGAGCAAGAAAGGGATCTGGGAGTTCAGATACATAATTCCCTGAAAGTGACATCACAGGTAGACAGGGTTGTAAAAAAGGCTTTTGGCATCCTGGCATTTATAAATCAAAGTACTGAGTATAGGAGTTGGAATGTTTTGGTGAGGTTGTATAAGTCATTGGTGAGACCAAATTTAGAATATTGTGTGCAGTTCTGGTCGCCGAACTACAGGAAGGATGTCAGTAAGATTGAAAGAGTGCAGAGGAGATTTAGAAGAACGTTGCCGGGTCTTCAGGAGTTGAGTTATAAGGAAAGATTGAGCATGTTAGGACTTTATTCCTTGGAGCGGAGAAGAATGAGGGGAGATATGATAGAGGTTTATAAAATGATGAGGGGCATAGACAGAGTTAATGCAAGTAGGCTCTTTCCACCTAGATTAGGAGAGATAAGTACGAGAGGTCATGGCTTTAGAGTGAAAGGGGAAAGGTTTAGGGGGAACATTAGAGGGAACTTCTTCACTCAAAGAGTGGTGGGAGTGTGGAATGGGCTGCCATCTGATATGGTAAATGCAGGCTCGCTCTTAACTTTTAAGAGTAAATTGGATAGATACATGGATGAGAGAGGTCTGGAGGGGTATGGGCTGGGGGCAGGTAAATGGGACTAGCCGAATAATGTTTTGGCACAGACTAGAAGGGCTGAATGGCCTGTTTTCTGTGCTGTAGTTTTTCTATGGTTTCTAGGTGGTAAAGAAGGAATATGGCATGCTTGCCTTTATTCATCGAGGCATTGAGTTCAAGAGTCAGGAAGTTATGCTGCAGCTTTATAAAACTTTAGTTAGGCTGCATCTGGGGTATTGCATTCAGTTCTGGTTGCCCCATTACAGAAATGATGTGGAGGCTCTGGACAGGGTGCAGAAGAGGTTTACCAGGATGCTGCCTGGATTAGAGGGCATGAGCTATGAGGAGAGGTTGGACAAACTTGGGTTGTTTTCTCTGGAGCGGCGGAGGGTGAGGGTTGAAATGTCTAATACCAGAGGGCATGCATTTAAGGTGAGAGGGGATAAGGTCAAAGGAGATGTGTGGTGCAAGTTTTTTTTACATGGTAATTGGTGGGTGCCTGGAATGCACTGGTGGTGGTGGAGGCAAATGTGATAGGGGTTCAAGAGCTCTTAGATAGGCACATGTATGTGAGGGAAATGGTAGGATATGGACATTGTGTAGGCGGAATGGATTAGCTTAGTTGGGCATTTTTTTACTGATGTAATAGGTTCAGTAAAACTTGGTGGGCCGAAGGGCCTGTTCTTGTGCTGTACTGTTCTATGTAAGATAGTAAACAGTAAATGGAATGGCTCTTAGGAGCACTGATGTACAGAGGAATCTTGAGGTGCAAGTCAACAGCTCCCTGAAAGTGGCAACATGATAGGTTGGTAAGGAAGGCCCACAGCATACTTGACTTCATCGGTCAAAGCATTGAGTATAAAAGTTGGGAAGTCATGCTTCTGCTGTATAAAACTTTGGTGAGGCCACATTGCAGTATTGTGTGCAGTTCTGGTCACCACACCATTGGAAGGATGTGGAGGCATTAGAGAGGATGCAGAAGTGGTTCACCAGGATGTTTCCTGGATTAGAGGGCATGAGCTATAAGGGGAGGTTGGACAAACATGGATTGTTTTCTCTGGAGCGGCAGAGGCTGAGGGACAACCTGACAGAAGTTTATAAAATTTTGAAAAGCATAGTTCGTCAGAGTCTTCATCTCAGATTGGAAATGTCAAATTTTAGAGGGTGTGGGTTTGAGGTGAGAGGGGGAAAATTTAAAGGAGATTTGCGGGGTAAATTTTTTACACAGAGAGTGATGGGTGTCTGGAACACCGCCAGGGCAGGTGGTGGAAGCAGATATGATAGCAAGGTAGACTAAGGTATGAACAGACAGGGAATAGAGGGATATGAACCATGTGCAGGCAGTTGGGATTCAGTTAGGTTGTCATCATGGTTGGTGCAGACATGGTGGGTTGAAGGGCCTGTTCCTGTGCTGGACTGTTCTGTGTCTTGAAGAACTAGAGCTGATCTTATTAACAGAAACAAGATTCTGAGGGGGACTGAGAGGGCGGATGCTCAGAGAATGATTCCTTTAGTCAGTGTACCTGCAACTAGGAGCATAGTTTCAGGATTAGGGGAGTCCATTTCAGACAGATGAGGAGAAATTTCTTCCCTTAAAGGGTCGTGAATCTTTAGAATTCTCTACAACAAACAAGTGGAGTAAATGAAGATAAACAAGGCAGAGATTGCCAGGGAAGTCGAGAGGTGTAGGGGACAGATGGGAAAGTGCAGGCCAACCACTCTCCGCTCACTGATAATCTTATTGAATGGTGGAGAGGGCTGTTCCCGATTCTTGCAATCTCACATTCAGGAAATCTTACCTGAGAGAGAGAACACCACAGTCCCATTCTCTCCTTCATCTGGATCCTTGGCCTGGAGGGTAGTCACTAGATTTCCAGATAAGTTTCCTTCAAAAATCTGCAAGAAGATGAGGTGAGGATGAGGTCAGCCAGCACTGGAGATTCTGTAAACAACTTGAGGGTGTCTGTGTCAATGTGCCTTGGATTCTGACAAAGCACGAATTAAAACAAAGACTCCAACCTCAATATTTACCAGGGACAGCAGGCATAGAGATCAAAGTAAATCCTGGCTTGGAATGCGTCCACAGATGTTGGAACAAGTTGGGGAAAAGATAGCAGAGGAACTAATGGCACAGACCCAGACCAAAAATCCAGGGCTCTGGATTAATGAACTAGATGCAAGAGTTCAAATCGCTCCTCAGCACCTGGGGAATTTAAAATCAATTAATTAATTAAATCTGGAATAAAAAGTGAGTGTTGGCAAAAATGATCATGAAACAGCTCGACTGCTGCAAAAAAATCTATCTGGTTCAGTTCAGAGAAAGAAATCTGCTGTTGTTAAGTTTGGTGAAACCACAGGAAGGTGTACTGTAAAAATACTCAAAGGGCTCATGAAGCTAAATCTCTGGCAATTTTTCCATCTGCAAACTGTAATGGTGCAGCCTATTGCAGCAATGATATTATCAACATCATCAAACACTTTAGGACCACAGAATGGTTACAGCACAGTTTAAGACCATTCAGCCCATCAGGTCTATACTGGCACTAAAACCAATCCAGTTAGTTCCTCTTTCAACACGATCTCTCCCCATAACCCTGCAAATTCTTCCAGATTCCTTCCTGGAGGAGAGGCAGAATGCAAGGTTTCCAAGTTTGTGGTTGACATGTGGTAGAAAGGCATGTTTCCATGAGGACATTCAGACTCTGCAACCGAATAGGTTGAAGGAGTGGGAGAAAACTTGGCAAATGGAGATTAATGTGGAAAAGTGTCAGGTCATGCCTTTGGTATGAGGAATCAAAATTCAGGCATCTAAATGGAGAAAGATTGCTGATGAGCGAACGACAGAGGATCTGAGTGTTCCAGTGCACAAATCACGAGAAGTTGGCAGGAAGGTGCAGCAACTGGTTAGGAAGGTGAATGACGCATTGGCCTTTATTTCAAGGGGATTGGAGTTTAGAAATAGGGAAGTATCATTAAATTGTACCAGGTGCTGGTGAGGCCACACCTAGAAGACTGTAAACAGGTTTGGTCACCTCATCTAACAAAGGATACACTTGTGTTGGAGGCAGTCCAGAAGAGATTCACCGAGCTAATTCCTGGGATCAGATGACTGTTGAATTACGAGTTGCTGAAGGAGCTTGGTCTGTATAGTGGAGTTTAGAGGAGTGAAGGGTGATCTTATTGAAACATAAAAAATCCTGAGAGGACAAGACAGGATGGATGTTCAGATGTTTCCACTAGTGGGAGAGTCTCAAATGAGGGGATGTATTTACAAGATAAGGGGGCGGTCACTTACATCTGAGGTACATAGGAACTTCTCACAGAGGATGGTGAATCTCTGGACGTTGGATCATTGGGAGTATTTAAAGAAAAGTTATTGAAAGATCAGGGCATTGAGGGCTCTGGACCACTGGCACACAAGAGGAATTGAAGCTTGGGGCAGATTAAGCATGATCATATTGAACAGTGAATCAGGTGAGAGGGGCTGAGGGGCCGACTGTTGCTCCGACGTTGCAATACCTACTCAGCTGCCTTCTGAACACTGTAATTGAATCTGCCCCCACTACAGCCTCCAGCAATGCATTCCAGACACAACCACTCATTGTGTTCAGAAGAATAATCCTCACACCATTTTTGACTCTTTTCTCAATCACCAACACCAAATGTCCTTGGGTTCTTGACCCCTTCAACAATGGTCACAGTCTCCCTCTATCAACTCTGTATCTACCCATTATGGTTTTAAACACCCAGAGTCAGAGAACATAGAACATAAAACAGTAGAACACAGTACGGGGCCTTCGGCCCACAATGTTGTGCTGACCTATATAAACCTACTCCATGATCAATCGAACTCTTCCCTCCTACACGGCCCATAACCCTCCATTTTTCTTACATCCATCTGCCTAAGAGTCTCTTAAATGTCCCTATTGTGGTCTACCACCACTCCCGGCAGTGCGTTCCAGGCACCCACCACTCTCTGTGTAAAGAGCCTCCCTCTGACATCTCCCCTAAACTTTCCTCCACTCACATTAAACTGATGTCCTCTGGTATTGGCCATCGCCACCCTGGGGAAAAGGTGCTGGCTGTCCACTCTATCTATGCCCCTCATATTCTTGTACACCTCTATCAAGTCACCTCTCATCCTCCTCCTCTCCGAAGAGAAAAGCCCTAGCTCACTCAACCTTTCCTCATAAAGCATGTTCTCTAATCCAGGCAGATGCTTGGTAAATGCTGCCTGGATTAGAGAACATGTCCTATGAGGAAAGTCAGAGAGTTATACAGCACAAAAACAAGCCCTTGGCCCAACTCATCCGTGCTGACCATGATGCCTATCCAAGCTAATCCTATTTGCCTGAAAGTGGTCCATATCCCTCTGAACATTTCTCATCTATGAACTTGCCCAGATGTCCTTAAAATGTTGTAATTATACCCACCTCTACCACTTCTTCTGGCAGCTCGTTCCATATACCCACCACCCTCTGTGTGAAAAACTTGCCCCTTGAGTCCCCTTTAAATATTTTCCCTCTCACTTTAAACTTGTGCCCTCTAGTTTTAGACTCCCTGCTCTGGGGAGTAGACTGCGACCATCCACCTTATCTGTGCCCCTCATGATTTTATAAACCTCTATAAGGTCACCCCTCAGCCTCCTTCACTCCAGGGAAAACTGTCCTAGCCTGTCCAGTCTCTCCTTAGAACTCAAGCCCTCCGGTCCCAGCAACATTGTTGTGAATCTATTCTGCAACCTTCCTATAGCGTGGCGACCAGAACTGTACACAATATTCCAGGTGTGGCCTCACCAACATCTTGTACAGCTGTAACTTGACATCCCAACTCTTGTAGTCAGCGCCTAGTCCAGCAAAGGTGCACCTTCTTCACCACTTTATCCACCTCTTTTGCCACTTTCAGAAAAATTATGTACCTGCACTGCTTGGTCTCTCTGTTCTACAACACTTTCCAGGGCCCTGCCATTCACTGTGCAAGTCCTGCCCTAGTTTAAATACCCAAATTGCAACTTGTCTGAGTTAAATTCCATCTGCCATACCTTTGCCCCCTTTCCCAGCTGATCAAGATCCTGTTGTAACCATTCACAACTTTCTTCACTGCCAACCAGAAACTTACTAACCATGCCACCTGCACTCTCATCCAAATCATTAACATATATAACAAACAGTGGAGCTAGCACTGATCCCTGCGGCACACCACTGGTCACAGGCCTCCAATCTTATCCTCCACTACCACCCTCTGACTCCTACCACCAAGCCAATTTTGTATCCAATTGGCTAGCTCATCCTACATCCCCTGAGATCTTACTTTCCGGATGAGCCTACTATGTTGGACCTTGCCAAAGTCCACTCGACAATGTCTACTGCCCCACCCTTGTCAATGATTTCCCCACACAAAGCTGGTAGTTTCGTGATTGCTACTTGGGAGGGTTTAAACTAGTTTGGCAGGGGATGGGAACCACAGCACCAGGTCAGAAAGTGGAGGGATTGAGAGGAAGGTAGATGTCAGGACCAGTAAAAACATGCAGGAGCAAAGTAATAGACACGATGGGATGGATGGGTTGAAGTATGTGTATTTGAATGCCAGGAGTATTATGGCTAAGGGTGATGAACTTAGAGCATGGATCAGTGCTTGGAACTCTGATGTTGTGGCCATAACAGAGAACTTGGTTGAGAGAGGGACAGGAACGGATGCTTATGTTCCATGGTTTTGATGTTTTAGAAAAGATAGAGAGGGAAATAAAAGTGTGTGTGGGGGGGGGAGTTGCTCCACTAATCAGGGAAATAACACAGCTGCACTCAGAGGGCTCGTTCACTGAGTCTATATGGGTAGAACTCAAAAATAAGACAGGTGTAATCACTCTGATGGGATTATACTACAGATCTCCCAAAAGCCATGGGGACATTGAGGAACAGATATGCAGGCAGATTAGGGGGAGGTGCAAAAACAACAGGGTTATTGTAGTGGGCGACTTCAACTTCTCGAAAAAGGATTGGAACCTCCTTAGTGTAAGAGGTTTAGGTGGGACAGAATTTGTTAGGTGCATCCAGGAGGGTTTCTTAAACCAATATGTCAATAGTCCAACAAGAGGAGGGGCTGTACTGGACCTGGTGATTGTTAATGAGCCTGGCTAGGTGACTGACCTTTCAGTGGGAGAACGGTTAGGGAGCAGTGACCACAACTCCTTCAGTTTTAAGATCGCTATAGATAAGGATAAGTATGGACCTTGTGGGAGAGTATTAAATTGGAGCAGGGAAAATTATTAGAGCATTAGGCAGGAACTTGGGAGAGTTAATTGGGAACAGCTGTTTTTGGGCAAGTCCCCATCTGACATGTGGAGGGTGTTTAAAGACCAACTGCACAGAGCACAGGACAGGGATGTTCCAGTAAGGAGGAAGGACAAGGATGGTAGGGGAAGGGAACCTTGGATGTTGAGAGACATGGTGAATTTAGTCAAGAAGTAAAAGGAAATGTATGTAAAGCTCAGGAAGCTAAAATCAAACCGAGCCCTTAGGGATTATAAAGAAGCCAGAAAAGAATTTAAGAAAGGGATTAGGAGAGCCAGGAAGGGCCATGAAAAGTCCTTGGCAAGTAGGATTAAAGAGAATCCCATTCTCTACATACATCAGGAGCAAGAGGATAACTCGAGAGAGGGTAGGACCACTCATGGATAAAGGAGGGAACATGTGCTTGGAGGCAGAAGATGTGGGAGAGGATCTAAATGAGTACATCAGTATTTACCAAGGAGCAGGATATAGAGGATAGGGAGATCAGTGTGAAGCATACTAATATGCTCCGGCATTTAGAGATAAAGAAGGAGGCCATGTTGGGTCTCTTAAAGAGCATTAAGGTGGATAAGTCCCCAGGGCCTGATAGGATATACCCCAGGTTATTGTGAGAGGCAAGAGATAAGATTGCTGGGGCCTTGACCAATATCTTCATGTCCTCTCTAGCCATAGACAAGGTCCCAGAGGACTGGCAAGTAGCTATTTTGCTCCATTATTCAAGAAGGGAAACAGGGATAATCCTGGTAACCATAGACCGGTGAGTCTCACGTCAGTGGTAGGGAAGTTACTGGAGAGGATACTTAGGGATAGGATTTATGAGCATTTGGAAAACCATAACCTAATTAGAGTCAGTCGGCATGGCTTTATGCAGGGCAAGATGTGTCTTACTAACTTGATTGAGCTTTTTTTTAAGGAGCTGACGAAGGTGATTGATGAAGGTAGATCTGTGGATGTTGTCTACATGGATTTCAGTGGCGTTTGACAAGGTGTCTCATGGGAGGCTCATCCAGAAGATTAAGATGCATGGGATCCATGGTGAATTGGCCGTTTGGATTCAGAATTGGCTTGCCCTGAGAGGACAAAGGGTAGTGGTCAATGGGACTTATTCTAGCTGGAGATCTATGACTAGTGGTGTTCCACAGGGATCCACACTGGGACATTTGCTGTTTGTGATATAGATAAATGACGTGGACAATAATGTAGATTGATGGGTTAGTAAGTTAGCAGATGATACGAAGATTGGTGGTGTTGTGGATAGTGTAGAAGGCTGGCAAAGGATACAGCGTGATAGATCAGTTGCAGACATGGATGGAGAAATGGCAGATGGAGTTCAACCTGGCCAAATGTGAAGTGTTGCACCTTGGGAGATCAAATGTAAAGAGACAGTACAATGTTAATGGCAAGACCTTTGATAGTGATGATGAACAGAGGGATCTTTGGGTCTAAGTCCATAGCTATAGTGGCTATACAGGTTGTTATATTGGGAAAGAAGGCATGTGGCATGCTTGTCTTCATTAGTCGAGGCACTGAGTTCAAGAGTTGGGAAGTTATGTTGCAGTTTTATAAAACGTTAGTTAGGCCGCATCTGGAATATTGCATTCAATTATGGTCGCCTATTACAGGAAGGCTATGGAGGCTCTGGAGAAGGTGCAGAAGAGGTTCACCAGGATGCTGCCTGGATTAGAGGGCATGTGCTATCAGGAGAGGTTCTATAAACTTGGGTTGTTTTCTCTGGAGCAGCGGAGGCTAAGGGGAGATCTGATAGAGGTTTATAAGATTATGAGAGGCATAGATATAGTAGACAGCCGGTATCTTTTTCTCAGGTTTGACATGTATAATACTAGAGGGCATGCATTTAAGGTGAGAGGGGGCAAGTCCAAAGGAGATATGCAAGACAGGTTTTTTTACACAGAGAGTAGTGGGTGCCTGGAATGTGGTGGTGGAGGCAGATACAACAGGTGTTCAAGAGGCTCTTAGATAGTCACATGGATGTGCAGAGAATAGAAGGATATGGACATTTTGTAGGTAGAAGGGATTAGTTTAGTTGGGCATTTGATTACTAATTTAATTAGTTTGGCACAACATTGTGGGCTGAAGGGCCTGATCCTGTTCTATGTTCGACAAAGCCACACTGACTCTCCCTAATCAGTCTTTACCTCCCCCAATGATAGTACATCCTGTCTCTCAGAATCCCCTCCAGTAATCTTCCCAACACTGATGTTAGGCTCACTGCCCTGTCATTCCCTGGCTTGTCCCAGCTGTCCTTCTTAAATAAATGCACAACATTAGCCACCCTCCTCTTCCAGTGCCTTGTCTGTGGCTAAGGAAAATACAAGTATCTCTGCCAGGGCCCTAGCAATTTCTTCCCCTGATTCCCACAACATCCTAGGGTACATGGTCAGGCACTGGCAATTTATCCACCTTTATGTGCCTCAAGACCATCAACACCGATCTTGTAAAGTTGATATGTTTCAGGGCATCTCTTCCCTGAAATCCCTAGCTTCCATGACCATTTCCATGTAAATACAGATGAGAAATATTCATTTAAGACCTCACCCATCTCCTGCGGCTTCACACACTGACGACCACACTGGTCCTTAAGGGGACCTCTTCTCTCCCTAGTTAACCTTTCGCTCTTAATACACTTAAAGAATCTCTGTTAGATCCCATCACAACTCCTCTGTTCCAAGGAAAACAACTCCAGCTTCTCTAGTTTGTCCAAAAAATTAAAGTCCCTCATCCCTGGAATCACATTGGGAAATCATACCGAACCCTCTCCGAAGCATCACATCTTTCCCACAGAGCTCCACCTAGAACTGGACACATTCTCCAGTGGTGGGCAGACCAGTGATTGTAAAGGTCCATTGTGACTTCTTTGCTCTTGTACTCTGTGTGTCTATTTGTAAAGCCCAAAGTCCACTTCTCAACCTCTCCTTTTCCTTTCAACAAACCCTGCACAGGTACGCCTATCTCTTTGTTTTAAAACTGTGCCCTCTAATTTATGTTGTCTTCTTATTCTTGCTATCAAAATGTAACACTCCACATTTCTTTGTGTTAAGTTTCATTAGCCATGTATTATCTACACTACAGACTCTTCAGCCAGTTTGGCTTTTATGCAATATAATTGAATTTTAACCTTTAATGTCACACTCATTTATACTCTCAGTTTTAGTGACAGTTCACACTGTGTCACGCTCACAGTGTTACAGTTAACTGTCACAAATGGTGCCACACCAGCATCACAGTCAGACTGTCCCGTGCCTTGCTCAGTGTCACACCCATTCTCACTCACTGTGTCCTGTTCAGACCCACATTCACTGTGTCCTGTTCACACCCATGCTCACTGTATCACACTGACACCTGAGAAAGAAAAAAGCCAGCAGACTTTGAGACCAAGTCTTCGAAAAACCTAATTAAAATCCTGGAGAACAAAATTATTCTGGTGAAGTGAGAGAGTTAACCTCAAGGAAGCAAATGAGGATTGACATGACCAATCTTGCACAGTTTATTTCTGCAAAAGTTCCCAGGTCAAGGATCAGATGACCAAATAAATATGTGCCAAGCTGGCTGGTTTTACTGCAGTTTTTACTTTTAAGTCCCAGAGATGGAATCTTGGCAACTGCCATGTTTATCAGGACCCAGCTGTGTTGATTGCAGAGGATCCCGAGATTTTGTGTGCTGAAATATGTTTGTCTCCCAATGATGTAGCGACTTTAGAAAGCATCGAATGAAACTTCCCTCTCTTCTTTGGTCAGCTCAAAATCCTCCACAGTGTAAAATAGGAACTGCTTATGGGGTCTTCGTCCAAAATTACACATCTGGACCCCCACAAATGTTGGGTCCCCTCACCCCCAAATCCAGAATTCCCTCAACCATAAACAGTGGAATCATTTTACCCCCAAACCCTGGGAAGCCTCATCCCCAAATGGCGGGACTGTGTAACCCAAAAACAGTCTGAGCTCACACCTCAATCTGTAGGATTCAGCTCTCTCCTGGTTGTGAAGCCTTAACATCTGGCCCAGGGTCAACATTTCTGATTTTGCCTGGGACATTTACCAACCAAGGTGCTCAGAACCTCATGAACTGGGCAGAGTGCCTGACGTTCTGAAGGTTGGAGTGACTGGCTTTACCTGAAGAACAAGCTCCTCTCCCACTGGCATGTTGGTGAAGATGGGGGCATTGTCATTCTCATCCAAGACCATCACATAGACAGATCCGGTGACGCTGCGTGGGGGTGAACCGCCATCCTGAACTACCACCGTCAGCTGGTAGCTGGCCTGAACCTCCCGGTCAAAGGTCACCACAGAACTCATCTCACCTGGAAGAAGAGTGAAAGGAGAAGACATCTACTTCAAAAATGACCTGAATCTGACAGAATTCCATCACTGGGTCGAGGGCTCACAACACCTGGGGCCAAGCACCAACCCCAGTCCCACTCCAGTCCCATCTTCAGCTTTACCATTCCAGGATTCACCACTCTCAGTGAGAAGAAATTCCTATCTGACTCAGTTTTACAAGATCACACCTGATCTTATAATTATATCCCTGACTCTCCCACACTGGAAACATCTCAACATCTCCCCTGTTGCCACCGCAGGATCTTAGAAGTTTCGATATATCACCCCTCATTCTTCTAATGTAGATGTAACTTTTTTAGTCATTCATGATAGGACATCCCTTTCATCCCAAGAATCAGCCTTGTGAATCTGCTTCCAACACTAGAATATTGTTTCTAAAAAGACCGAAGCTGGTCTCACCAGCACCCTGTACTTTGTAACAATACTTCTCTATTTCTAAACTCCAACACTCCTTAATTCCCACCTGCTAACCTTTTGTGTTTCATGCACAAGAACCTTGATTCCTCTGTACTCATAGAAGCATGGAGTCACACAGCACAGAAGTAGGCCCTTCGGTCCACCCTGTCCATGTGAACCATCAGGTACCCATCTACACCAATCCCATTTACCAGCAGTTGGTCTGTAGCCTTCTCTGCCTTGACGATTCAGGTGTTCAACTAGATATTTCTTCAATGTTGTGAGAGTCTCTGCCTCCACCACGCCCTCTGACAGTGCATTCCAGATTCCAACCCCTCCCTCTCTGGCTGAAAAAAACTCTTCCTCAAATCCCTCTAAAGCTCTTCCACCTTACTCTAAATGTCTGCCCTCTATGACCTCTGTATGGGGAAACGCCTCCCACTATCTATGCTGTCTATGCCCCACTCATTTGCTTGCTGTGCTGTTGGGCTCAGTATCAGCACAGGTAGTAAATGATGTAATGGCTGAGGGGTGAGCCCGTGAGTGTGTGGGTGCGATGATTACCAGTCTGTGAATTGATGCGGAAGCTTGTGTGTGCTGGCTGCAGTCTGTAGGTCAGCTTGCTGTTGAGTCCATGATCACGATCTGTGGCCAAGATGCGTCCAATGGTTGATGCTGGTGCCATGTTCTCCTGCACAGTGAAGAAGTACCTGTCCTCACTGAGTTTCGGTGCATTGTCATTCTCGTCGGTGATGCAGATTCTGACCATCGTGGTCCCTGTTTTTGTCTGTTCACCCTCACTGCTGGAAGCCACGACAGTGAGGCTGAAGAGGTCCTTGTTCTCCCGGTCTAGAGCGCTCTTCACAAACAACCATCCACTTTCAGAGACTATTCCAAAATTGGCAGAGTCTTCATCAGGGTGCAAGTGGTAAGTGATATGGCCACCTCTGGTGTCCTGACTTAATGCACGCACCTGGAGAAACCGGCGATTGATAGGAGTCCCTTCCTTGACCTCAACCCGATAGGTCAAAGTGTCAAAGATCGGGGCAGTATCGCTCTCATCCTGCACGTGAAGGACAAGAGTGAATGTTGAGCTGAGCTGTGGAGCACCACTGTCCTTGGCCACAATCTTCAAGTCATAGCGAGGTACCATCTCGTAGCTCAAGGATCCAATCAGACGGAGCTTTCCAGAAGTTCGATCGATGCTGAAGGTTCTCTCTGAGCCTGAGATGAGATCAAACTGTACTTGGCCATTGGCTCCACTGTCCTGGTCCTCTGCACTGGCCGTGTAGATGACAGAACCAATCTCCGTGTTTTCTGGCACAAGAATAGACTCGGAGGAGGTTGGAAATGTTGGCGTGTTGTCATTGACGTCAGAGACAGTGATCTTGACCTTGGTGCCACTGTAGGCAGGCGGAGAGCCACTGTGAGCCTGGACATCCAATATTACAACTGGATGAGACTCATGATCCAGTGGGGTGTTGGCCCTAATCACTCCTGAGCTGAGATCGATCGCAAAGTAGCCATTGGGGTCTCCAGATGAAATCGTGTAAAAGACGGAGTCAGAATGACCTGCACTCACAGAGAGAAATGGCAGTCAGTTTAAAACAGGCTAAGGAGGCTGAAAGTCTTCACCTCTGTACCACTGTCTCCTTACACTGTACTCAATGTCACCAGCTCCTCTGGAACCCCAGCCTCTCCACATTCCAGTAAATTTGTCCACACCCATGCCCAGGGCTTCACATCCTTCTTAAGGACAGGGGCAAAGTTGGACACAATCCCTCACTAGGGCCCAACTCATAGTTTATTGAGAGATAGGGATCACTTCACAGATTTTGTGGGGTCTTTTGTTACATACCACAGAACATAGAACCATAGAACACTACAGCACAGAAAACAGGCCATTCAGCCCTTCTAGTCTGTGCCAAAACATTATTCCACTAGTCCCATTTACCTGCACCCAGTCCATAACCCTCCAGACCTCTCCCGTCCATGTATCTATCCAATTTATTCTAAAAACTTAAGAGTGAGCCCGCATTTACTACATCAGATGGCAGCTCATTCCACACTCCCACCACTCTCTGAGTGAAGAAGTTCCCCCTAATGTTCCCCCTAAACCTTTCCCCTTTCACCCTAAAGCCATGTCCTCTCGTACTTATCTCTCCTAATCTAGGTGGAAAGAGCCTACTCACATTTACTCTGTCTATACCCCTCATAACTTTGTAAACCTCTATCAAATCTCCCCTCATTCTTCTACGCTCCAAGGAATAAAGTCCTAACCTGTTCAATTTTTCCCTGTAACTCAACTCCTAAGACCTGGCAACATTCCAGTAAATCTTCTCTGCACTCTTTCAATCTTACACATATCCTTCCTATAGTTAGGTGACCAGAACTGCACACAATACTCCAAATTTGGCCTCACCAATGTCTTATACAACCTCACCATAACATCCCAACTCCTATACTCAATACTTTGATTTATGAATGCCAGGATGCCAAAAGCTTTCTTTACAACCCTGTCTACCTGTGACGCCACTTTCAGGGAATTATGTATCTGAACTCCCAGATCCCTTTGTTCCTCTGCACTCCTCAGTACCCTACCATTTACTGTGTATGTCCTACCTTGATTTGACCTTCCAAAATGCAACACCTCACACTTGTCTGCATTAAATTCCATCTGCCATTTTCTGGCCCATTTTTCCAGTTGGTTCAGATCCCTCTGCAAGCTTTGAAAGCCTTCCTCGCTGTCCACTATGTCTCCAATCTTAGTGTCATCAGCAAACTTGCTGATCCAATTTACCACATTATCATCTAGATCATTGATATAGACAACAAACAACAATGGTCCCAGCACAGATCCCTGAGGCACACTACTAGTCACAGGCCTCCAGTCTGAGAAACAATCATCCACTACCACTCTGTCTTCTCCCACACAGCCAATTTCGAATCCGGTTTACAACCTCTTCATGGATACCTCATGTCTGAACCTTCTGAACTAACCTCGTCAAAGGCCTTACTAAAGTCCATGCAGACAACATCCACTGCCTTTCCTTCATCTACTTTCTTAGTAACCTCCTCAAAAAACTCTACAAGATTCATTAAACATGATCTACCACGCACAAAGCTAAGCTGACTATCCTTAATCAGCCCTTGGCTGTCCAAATACTTGTATATCTGATCTCTCAGACCACCTTCCAATAATGTACCTGCTACTGATACCTCTCTGCCTTTCCCTTATTACACATTCCCATTCCTTTTTGTTACTTTTCCTTGGTTGCAGGTTTATCTGCTTAAGATGTAATATTATTAAGTCTCTGAGAAGCCAACCCTTTCAACCTTCTGAACATTTCTAGTAGAACTAATTTTACTTCAGATTTCCAGAATCCACTATTGTTTCTATCAGGGTTTCGGTCTGTGTATGAACCCAGCTCCCAGTAACGGTTCACCCCAGGGTCCGGTTTCAAAGCTGTGGCTCACCTGGAGAGTTTAAAGCCCGAACACGGCCAATTGGGGAGCCACTCCTCGTGTCCTCCAGCACTGTAAAGAAGTACTGAGCTTGCTCAAAGAGCGGTGGTGAGATCGAACCTGATACGATGCTGATGTTCACAACAGCGTTGACCAGAGACGAGAGACCACCTGCATCCTGGGCGGAGATGACCAAATGCTGCACTGAGTCCCCTCCAGAGCGCAGTGAAGATGCAAGTGAAACAACTCCTGTGAGAGAAATTCACGGCACAGAGCAGATAGTGAGCAGTGCATGAGCAACTCATCATCCTTGACCAGGTGAGCAGCTTTGAGACGAGCCCAAACCCCTCACCTCACCCGAGACCAGTGGTGACCAGGGCCCAAGTCAGTGGCAACTAGAGGTTGCAGAAGAGGTTTACCAGGATGCTGCCTGGAACAGAGGGTATGAACTATAAGGAGAGGTTGGACAAACTTGGGTTGTTTTCTCTGAAGCGTTGGAGACTGAGGGGAGACCTGACAGAAGTTTATAAAATTATAAGAGGTGTTGATAGGGTAGATAGAATCTTTTTCCCAGGGTAAAAATGTCTACTACTAGAGGAGATGCATTTAAGGTGAGAGAGGGAAAGTTTAAAGGAGATGTGCGGGGCAGGTTTTTTTTTTACACAGAGTGCTGGGTGCCTGGAATGTGCTGCTGTGGGAAGTGGTAGAAGCAGATGATACTGGCATTTAAAAAACTTTTAGATTCATGAACAAGCAGGGAATGGATATGGATCATGTGCAGGCAGAAGAGATTTAGTTTAATTTGGCATTGTGTTTGGCACAGACATTGTGGGCTGAAGGGCCTGTTCCTGTGCTGTAACATTTTATACGATTGTCTTTTAAATGTTGTTATTGTATCTGCCTCAACCACTTTTTCTGGCAGCTTGTTCCATGTACACATCACCTTCTGCATGAAGAAGTTGCCCCTCGGGTCCCTTTTAAATCTTTCCCCTCTCACCTTAAACCGATGCCTTTTAGTTTTTGGTTCTCTTTCCCTGGGAAAGAGACTGCGGGCATTCACCCTGTCTATGGTCCTCATGATTTTATACATCTCAATAAGGTCACCCCTCAGTCTCCTACATTCCAAGGAATAAAGTCCCAGCCTGCCCAACCTCTCCCTATTACTCAGGTCCTCAAGTCCTGGCAACATTCTCGTAAATTCCTTTGTACTCCTTCCAGCTTTAACTCCTTCCAGTTGGTAAGGTTAATGTTCTAGACCATGTTGATATCAAGAGGGAGGATGTGTCGGAGCTGTTAGAGAATATTAGGGCAGATAAGTCCCCAGGGCCTGAGGGAATATTCCCCAGGCTGCTCCGCGAGGAAAGGGAGGAGATTGCTGAACCTTTGGTTAGGATCTTTGAGTCCTCGTTGTCCACAGGAATGGTACCGGAGGATTGGAGGGTGGCAAATGTTGTCCCCTTATTCAAAAAACGTAGTAGGGATAGTCCAGGAAATTATAGACCATTGAGCCTAATGTCTGTGGTGGGCAAGCTGTTAGAAAGGATTCTTAGGGATAGGATCTATGGGCATTGGGAGAATCAAGGTCTGATCAGGGACAGCCAGCATGGCTTTGTGAAGGGCAGATCATGTCTCACAAGCCTGATAGTGTTCTTTGAGGAGGTGACCAGGAAGATTGATGAGGGTAGTGCAGTAGATGTGGTCTACATGGATTTTAGTAAGGCATTTGACAAGGTTCAACAGGTGGGAGCTGGTCCCATAGAATATCAATATCCCAGTGAAGAGATTAAGATGACAATGAGGAAATCCATTCGCCCAGTAATGGTAGTGGTCCAGAGCTCAGGATCTCAACAGACGTAGAGACACAATTGCTCACAGCTTTAAAAAAATACTTCCAGAGTCTCTGCTGGCTGTTGATGGAGTAACAGCTATTTGCTGCTGCTCTCACTGTATCTAACCTTTTCAACCTGACTTGAAATTCTTCCTTTTCACCTTTGGTAGTAAATTTAAATGTGATTTTATTTTACTATGAATACAAGGGGTGCTAAGGCCATGAAAACCACTAAGGAAGATGTTCCTCCTGTAACTTTAGAAGCTATTTTCGAGCAGCTTCAACATGGTAGGCTTCTTCAGAAGGTCAGTGACACGACCATTCTATGTTTCTGTGAGTCTCAGCCTCTGCACTGCCTCCAATGAGGCTGTGCAGAGAAACTTTACTGAATTGATTCCTGAGATTAGAGGATTGTCACGAGGAACAATTGGGTAGTTTTGACCTGTATCATCTGGAGCTTAGAAAAATGACGGGACATCTTATTGGAAGGTATATACTCTGAGGATGATTGACAGGATGTTTCCATTGCGACAATTCAGGAATGGGAGCAGTATCTTAGGAAAAAGTATTTTCTAAAGTATTATACAAATTTTAGCATCGGGACATCACTGGCATGACCAGCATTTATTGCCCATCTCTAATTTCCCTTAAGGAAATGATGGTGAGCCACTTTCTTGAACTGCTGCAGTCCTTCTGGTGAAAGTGCTCCCACAGTGCTGTTGGGGAGGGATTTTCAGGGTTTAGACCTAGTGACGATGAAGAACCACTGATATATTTCCAAGTTAAGGGACAAGGAATTACAGGCATGTTTAGCAAATTGAATCCAAAACCATCTTGGTTATAGGAGGCAGAGGGTAATAGCGGATGGGTACTTTCCTGACTGGAGGGCTATAACCAGTGGTGTACCATAGGGATTGGTGCTGAGACCTTTGTTTACAATACATATAAATTACTTGCTTGAAAATGTAGGTGGACAGATTAGTAAGTTTGCAGATGCCACAAAAATTGGTAGAGTCATAGATAGCAAAGAAGGTTGTCCAAGGATACCAAGGGACATAGATCAGCTGCAAAGTTGGGTGGAGCAGTGGCATTGGAATTTAATCCGGATGTGTGAGTTAATGCGTTTTGAGTTAAATTCTTATAGGACATGGAGAGTGAACGGCAGGGACTTTGGGGTGCAAGTTAATAGCTCCCTGGAAGTGATGACACAGGTGGATAGGGTAGTGAAAAAGGCATCTGGTATGCTTGCTTTATAGGCTGAGGCATTGAGTATGAAAGATGGAACATTATGTTGTAGTTGTACAAAACATTGGTTAGACCATGCTTAAGAGTACTGTGGACAGTTCTGGTCACCACACGAGAGGATGTGGTAGCAATAGAGACAGTGCAGAAGATATTCACCAGAATGTTGCCTAGAATGGAGGGTTGGAGTTATAAAGGATAGATGAGGTTTATTCTCAGTGGAATGTAGGAGACTGAGGGATCACCACCTCTCATTCTTCTAAATTTCGTCAGATAAAAACTGCTGGAAGAACTCAGCAGGCTGAGCAGCATCAGTGGAGGCAAAGTGAGAGTCGATGTTTCGGGTCTGCACTTTGCTCCAGATTCCAGCATCTGCAGTCTTTTGTGTCTTCCTTCTAAAGTCCATATACTGGCCCACCTTACTCAACCTTTCTTCATACTTCAACCTTTCACCCCAGGAATCACCAGAGCACTTTCTTTCCACAGCCTCCTGTGCAAGCTCATCCTCCCCCAAATATACATCATCAGCATACTTGGTGACAGGACACTTGGTCTCTTCATCAAGTCATGAACATAGATTATAAATAGCTGAGTCCCCAGCACTGATCTGTGGTTCCTCACTAGATACTGACTACCTCTCTGAAAATGACCTGTTTACCACAACTGGCAGGACTCTTGGCAGTGTGGAGGATCAGAGGGATCTTGGGGTCCAAGTCCATAGGACACTCAAAGCGGCTGCGCAGGTTGACTCTGTGGTTAAGAAGGCATATGGTGTATTGTCCTTCATCAATCGGGGAATTGAATTTAAGAGCCGTGAGGTATTGTTGCAGCTATATAGGTCCCTGGTCAGACCCCACTTGGAGTATTGTGCTCAGTTCTGGTCGCCTCACTACAGGAAAGATATGGAAGCCATAGAGAGGGTACAGAGGAGATTTACAAAGATGCTACCTGGAATGCGGAGCATGCCTTATGAAAGCAGGTTGAGGGAACTCAGCCTTTTCTCCTTGGAGAGACAGAGGATGAGGGGGGACCTGATAGAGGTGTATAAGATGATGAGAGGTATTGATCGTGTAGATAGTCAGAGGCTTTTCCCCAGGGCTGAATTGGTGGCCACAAGAGGACATAGGTTTAAGGTGCTGGGGAGTAGATATAGAGGAGATGTCAAGGGTAAGTTTTTTACTCAGAGAGTGGTGAGTGCGTGGAATGGGCTGCCGGCAATGGTGGTGGAGGCAGATACGATAGGGTCTTTCAAGAGACTGTTAGATAGGTAAATGGAGCTGAGTAAAATAGAGGGCTATGGGTAAGCCTAGTAATTTCTAGTGTAGGGACATGTTCGGCACAGCTTTGTGGGCCAAAGGGTCTGAATTGTGCTGTAATATGTTCTAACTTTCTGCTTTTGGTTAATAAGCCAACCCCCAATTCCATGTCAAAATATTACCCCAACCTTGTGGTATTATCCTGGATGGTATTACAGCTTTGTGGGAGCCTCACCTACCAAGGCAGGTGGAGAGCATTGCATCATGTAGTCCTGACTGGCCCTTTTAAGAAGACAATGAGGAGAAATGTCTTCTCTCGGGGGTTATGAACCTTTGGAATTGTCTACCTCACAGAGCTGCAGGTGGTGAATCATTGAATCTAATCAAGGCTGAGTTAGACTTTGAGCAGAATCAAAGATTATGGGGATCAGCCAGGACGGTGGAACTGTAGCCAATGATCGGAAGAACTGTGATCTAATGGAACAGTAGATGATGTTGGAGGGGCTGAATGACTGACTCTTGCTCCTCCTACATTCTAACATATCCTGGTCCATTCAGGCAGATTGGTGGAGTTTGTGACCAGGGATCTCAACTAATAGTGGTTACAAGCTCATACTTCCTGATATATTTTTAAAAGCTTTAATCTGCTACAGGAAGAGGAAGAGGAAGAGGGAGATGTGACCAACAATTAACTGTATGTACAGCATGCACTCTCAGTTGTGTGTGTCTGACCCACAACTCAGCTCCTCTGCCCTAGACCACAGCCAAGACATTGCGGAACTTCACTCAACTGCTTTGTAACCGAGTTAAATGCCTTTTATGGACAGAGTCGCAGCAGCAAGAGACAAAGTGCTGCTGTCCACTACTACTGCCTCTGGGTAGGGTAGGATGCACTGAGTTACCCAGCTACCTGATGTCCCTGGCTGGGAGGAGCAGTGGGTGCAAGGGTTACCTTTACCTGCTTTCCTTTGGTCTCTGGGAAAAGTGGCCATCCAT
Source organism: Pristis pectinata (assembly GCF_009764475.1). Classification (NCBI taxonomy): domain Eukaryota; kingdom Metazoa; phylum Chordata; class Chondrichthyes; order Rhinopristiformes; family Pristidae; genus Pristis; species Pristis pectinata. Next base: position 235,845 of record NC_067415.1, on the reverse strand, counting down.
AATCCTGAATGATCCAAAGTTAAACTTTCCTGACGCACCCTAACAGTTCATTGGAGATCCAGGAGTTCTGGCTCTCTGGGAAGCAGAGGCCTGGATAAATTTTCTAAGACACAGTCTTCAGCTGTGTGAGGCAATGATTCCACCTGGTATCTCTGCACTCTCTACTGATGTCAGGAAGTGAACTGCAATAGCACTGCATCAGATTCCCAGGCTGGAGACTATCGTCAACATCTTGTTCACAATAGACTGGGAACTTTCCTGAATTCTGAGCAAAACAATGAGCTGGTCGCAGCTGCCCTAAGGAGGCCGGGATTTTAGGCAGGAAATTCTCACAGTGCAGGAAACTACTCGATGAACACAATGAAATTTGTCAAGGGAACTCCTGAGAAAGAATCACTCTGAGCTCACACCAATGGAGCATGCCAAGTGAGCTGCAATTTATAGACCAGGCAGCAAATGGCACAACTCCCAATTCCAGTCTGTGATCCTTGTGTTAGGTACCCCAGGGATCAGCTGTGGACCGGATCATGGGGGATATCCCTGGATTTACCAATTAGCTGAAGGAAGGGGGACTGCAGGCAGGGGGCAGCACACTGTCGTTGTCAGAACGCCAGGCTGACTAGGCCAAATGACCCAGTCTTGCAACAAACCTATTGACCAGCAGATCCGATCCTGGTTCAGGGACACACATCGCACAAACACTTACCCGTGTCTCTGTTGAGGGTGAACAGGGGAGGCAAGTTGCCTGCGATGATGCGATAGGTCAGCTTCCCATTTCTCCCTCCATCCTTGTCGTAAGCAAAGACCCTGAGCACCACTGTTCCAGGTAGACTCTGCGTGCTCAGACTGGCTGCATATTGCACAGGGTAGAACACTGGCCTGTTGTCATTGATATCATCCAGATAAACTTTCACATAGGCCATGGAGTTCAGTCCACCCTAGAGAGAGTGAGAAGCACAGTGAACATCCAATGTGATGAACTCAACAATCCCCGAGAAACCTCTCCTTCCTCTGACCACTCAGCATCGCCAGGGACTGGACAGACTGGAGGAACGTAGGAGGCTGATAACATTCCCTCCTGGATGTTGCCAAGGCAAAACCCCAGCATTTCTGTGGAGAGCAGAGCAGTCTGCATGGATTCAGGGGCACCGTGTGGAAAGGTCTGACCTGGTGAGTGGAGCATCCCGAGGTAACGAGTTAAGCCCCTCTTCACACCTCACCGGACCTGTCTAGCAGGCCTTTTCCTTTGAGTTAGCAGAGGGCCAATCCCGAGGTCCCAGCAACTTGAAACTGCTGGATCTGGTTGTCAGTCAGGATTTAAGGGTACTGAGCACTTGGAGGCATATCTGGAACTTGCTGCCAGAGAGGGTGTAGAATCAAACACAATCACTGTGTTTCAGGGACATTTTGATTGACACCTAAATAGGCAGGGCATAGAAGGAGACAGACCAAATGCTGGCAGATGGGATTAGTGTGGATGGGCAAAGAGGACGGCATGGAGACAGTGGGCTGAAGGGCCTGTTTCTGTGCTGTACCATTCTGTCACTCCAGGCCTCAGATACCTGACTGGATCGGTTGCCCTGGATTATTGGAGATTAATTCCTACCAGCTGCAGTTTTAAAAATGAAAAAATGGAATGGAATAAAGAGCTGGTATAAAAGCCTCCTGGTGACCATAATCATGGAGTAGGTTTATATAGGTCAGCACAACATCAAGGGCTGAAGGGCCTGTGCTGTGCTGTACTGTTCTATGTTCTATTGGATTGGGGTTAAATGCCATCTAGTTCAATACTGTCACTGAGGGAAGGAAACCAGTTCCTACCTGCTCTGGCTTTGCACAGTTTCAGACCATCAACATGGTCAGATAGAACATAGAACATAGAAAAACTACAGCACAATTCAGGCCCTTTGGCCCACAAAGCTGTGCCAAACATGTCCCTACACTAGAAATTACTAGGCTTACCCATAACCCTCCATTTTACTCAGCTCCATATACCGATCCTTGTAATCAGCATCCTCGTAAATCTCCCCTGCACCCTCTCTATAGTTTCCACATCTTTCCTGTAAATACCTTCCAAATTGTCCCCTGCACCCTCTCTATAGTTTCCACATCTTTCCTCTTAAATACCTTCCAAATTGTCGCTCCCTATTGGTCACAGCTCAAGGGCAGTGTGGGACGGCAGCAGTATCCACATCCAATCAATGCATGAAAAAAAATTTCAGTTACAGCTCCCTCTGCACTGTCCTATTTACAAGGTAGGAACAGCACAGAATCATAGACCTGCTACAGCACAGAAGAAGGTGATTTAGTCTGTCACGTCCATATCAGCTCCATGTAAGGGTAATCCCAGTCCCACTCCCGCACCCTCTCCCCTCAGTCCTGCAAGTTCTCTCCTTTCTGATTCTTATCCAGTGCACATGCATGGGTGTTAGGAAACATGGCTGAGAATTAGAGCAGAAAAGGTTCAGATAAAGAGCAAGGTCTTGTCACCAGTAATCTGTTTGGTACAGGTTAAAGTATCATCCAACATAGGGAGAGAAAGTACCATTGCATCCTTTACATCTATAGAAGAGAACAGATAGATCTTTTGTCTGGAATCCCCTTAAAAGTTGTACCAACCAACAATGTAATGCACCCTTGGTACTGCCTTTCTCTCTGTGTTGTCCATCCCACAGCGCAGTATTCCCTCAGCACTTTGGGAATATATATCACAAATTTTGAACCCATGACCTTCTGATTCAGGAGTGAGTGGGTGCTGTCCACAGCCAGATCTGCGATCACTATATCTACATCATTGTATGGTCTGAGGCTCAGAGGTTGAAGTTTCTTACCCCATCGACTGCAGTCACCGTAAATTCATAGTGGTCGGGCTCCTCGTCCCTGTCCAAGGTTCCTGAGGTGCAAATTTGACCTGTGTGTTGGTCAATGGTGAACTGAGTGGGTGGTAAGCTGCCAATCCCAGATCCAATGGAATAAGTAATGCTTCCAAAACTTCCACTGTCAGCATCTGTGGCAGAGATCTGTGGAGAGGAAATGATTGAGAATGTGAGGGTCTCAAATGTACAATAGGAAATTGATTGGACCTCAACCCTTGGGCTCTTGCTTCGTAAGCAGAAGTATGTCCACCATCTGGTGGTACTGTAGGATTTAGCCCAACAGTTGCTGTGCACCATCTTACATAATCTTACACCAGTTTTTGAAAAGATGACACTTTATGGTAAGCTAACCCTAACTCTAAGGCCTAAAGAACAAGATCAGAGGATGCATAGTCAGGGTTTGTTCTTTGGCTTCAGGGTAGAAAACAGAGTAGGTGTAAAGGGCAGTTGTTGTCAGTGTGGGAATGATTCCCCAAGGATCAGCGCTGGGACCACTGCTCCCACTGGGAATGGTTTCCCAAGGATCAGCACTGGGACCACTGCTCCCACTGGGAGTGGTTCCCCGAGGATCAGCCCTGGGACCATTGCTCCCACTGGGAATGGTTCCCCAAAGATCAACACTGGGACCACTGTTCCCACTGTGAATGGTTCCCCAAGGATCAGCGCTGGGACCACTGTTCACACCGTGTGGTGTCACCAAAGCCCTTGTATACTGATGTGCTGGATGTAGAGCCCTTTCACCCCACCAGCCTCCACATCCAGCACATCATTCAGCAGTCACATCTTCCCCTCTCCACCTCTTTCTACTTTCTGCAGGGATCCCTGTTCTGCTGATCTCTCCCCACCCACCCCTCCCTGATCCCCGGCACTTTCCCTTGCAACTATAGGAGGCTTAACATCTGTCCCTACACCTCCTCCCTCACCACCATCAAGGGACCTGAACAGCCCTTCCAGGTGAGGAAGAGATTCACATTCACCTCCTCCAACCTTGTCTACTTCATTCAATGCTTCCAATGTGGCCTCCTCTATATCGGCGAGACCATGTGGACTAGGCGACCATTTTGCCGAGCACCCACGCTTTGTCCGCAATGGCTACCCTGAGCTCTCTGTTGCCAGCCATTTCAACTCTCCTTCCTCGTCCCACACCGACCTGTCCGTCCTCAGCCTTTCCCACTGCCAGGGTGAGGCCAAACCCAAACTAGAAGAACAGCACCTCATATTCCACCTGGGGAGTCTACAACCCAATGGTATGAACATTGAATTTTCCAATTTCAGGTAACCCACTCCCGCTGTGTTCTTTTCCCACTCCAACTGGTCCACCCACTTCCAGCTGCCCACCATCCTCCCTTATCTGGTCACATTTTATCACCTTCCTTACTTATCAGATTCCGGTATCTGCAGCCCCTTGTGTCTCCAGTCATCACCTTCCAGCCTCCATCTCCACCTCCATCCATCATCCCTCCTTCACCTGGCCTCATCTATCACCTGCCAGCCCTTGCTTCACCCCTCCCTCTCACCTCTCTATACTGGCCATCTCCCATCTACACTCTCGGTCCTGACGCAGGGTCTCAACCCGAAACATCAGCTATCCCACTGCCTCCACAGATGCTTCTTGACCCACTAAGTTCCTCCAGCAGTTTCTTGTTTGGTCCTGTATAACTGTAGTAAGAAACCCTTGCTCCTGTACTCAAAACCTCTTGCTCTGAAGGTCAACATACGATCTGCTTGCTGCACCTACAGGTTAGCTTTCAGTGACTGGTATACAAGATCGTCCAATCCCTTGATAGGGTGGTAAAGAAGGCATATGGCTTGCTTGCCTTTATTAGTTGAGGCACTGAGTTCAAGAGTCAAGAAGTTATGTTGCAGCTTTATAAAACTCTGGTTAGGCCGCATCTGGAGTATTGCATTCAATTCTGGTCGCCCCGTTATGGGAAGGTTGTGGAGGCTTTGGAGAGGGTGCAGAAGAGGTTTACCAGGATGTTGCCTGGATTAGAGGAGAGGTTGGGCAACCTTGGGTGTTTTCTCTGGAGTGGCAGAGGCTGAGGGGAGACTTGATAGAAGTTTATAAGATTACAAGAGGCATAGATAGAGTTGACAGCCAGTATCTTTTTCCCAGGGTCAAAATGTCTAATACCAGAGAGCATGCATTTAAGGTGAGAGGGGGTAAGTTCAAAGGAGGTGTGCAGACCAAGTTTTTTTTACACAGAGCAGTGGGTGCCTGGAATGTGTTGCCAGGGGCGGTGATGAAGGCAGATACGATAGACGGGTTTAAGAGGTTCTCAGATAGTCACATGGATATGCAGGGAATGGAGGGATACGGACATGGTGTAGGCAGAAGGAACTAGTTTAGTTAGGGATTTAGTTACTAGTTTAATTTGGCACAACATGGTGGGCCAAAGGGCCTGTTCCTGCGCTGCACTGTTCTGTTCTATCCCAGTTATACTGCATTTGCCATGCATTTGCCTGATCACTTACTGTAACTTGTCTAAATTGCCTTGAATGACCCTCTCTCAGAACTCACAATTCCACCCTGTTTTGTGCTTTGGCAAACTCAGTTCTCTCATCCAAATCATTGATGTATATTGTAAACAGCTGGGGACAAGTATTGGTCCATGTGGTACAACACCCCACAGAAGACCCACATCCTTGTTTCCTGTCTCTTAATTCTGTTTCAATCCATGCCAGTATATTATCCCCAACCCCATGTGCTTTAAGTTTGCACACTAACCTCCTGTGTGGGACTTGTCCACCTAAACACGCTGACCTCCTGTGTGGGACTTTTTCTCAAAGGCTTTCTGAAAATCTAACTACACCACATCAACTGGTTCACCCTTAGCTTTTCTACCAGTTGCATCCTCAAAAAAAAGCCAGTTGGTTTGTCAGACACAATTCCCTTTCATAACTCCACGTTGACTTTGTCTAATCCTGTTGATATTTTCTAACTGCCCTGTTGTCTCATCTTTTATCACAGGCTTGGGTGTGTTTCCCACAACTGAAGTTGGGCTAACTGTCTGTACTTCCCTCCCTCCCTTTCCAACAGTGTAACATTTTCCAGCATCCAATCTACAGGAACTATTCCATAACCTGTTTGTGCAGATGGAGCCAGGTAGGGAAAGGGGAAATGGGGAAGGTCAAGGCAGAGGCTGGAAGGTGATGTGGAATCAGATAATCAAAGGGAGGGGTGACGGGCAGGTGGAACCAGATGGGGGAGGGGAATTAATCTAGGTAACGGAGGTGGGGGTTGGAAAAGGTGAACAAAACGAGAGAGATGCTGGGTGGATCAGAAAAAGATGTAAAGGAGCACAGGGGCTGTGGGTTACGTGAAATTGGAAAATTCAGTGTTCATACCACTGGGGTCAGTGTGGGAATGGGAAGGGGAGTTAAACTGACACGTAACGGAAGCTCAAGATGGTCATTGCGTACAGAGCACAGACTGTCCTCAAAATGGTGGCTTAGTCTATGACTGGTCTCACTGATGTAGCAGAGGCCACATCAAGACTACCAAAGGCAAAAGACAAGGCTGGAGAAGGTGAGGTGAATCGCTGCCTCACCTGGAAGGGCTGTTTAGGCCACTGGATGGTGGTGAGGGAGAAGGAGCCGTGACAGGTTACACCTCTAACTACTTAATTATAGTAAGCCATCTTTACTCTTGGACTCAAATCCTGCAACAATATATCATTTGCTTTCGTCACTACCTGCTGCATCTGGCTGTTGGTCTTCAGTGACCAATGTACAAGGACACCTAGGTCCCTTTGAACATCAACATTTCCCAATCTCTCATTTAACAAAGACTGCTTTACTGTAAATAAGCGCCCATTTTCCCACATTGAACTGCATCTACCACATTGCTGGCCCTTCCCTCAGCTTTTCTACCTCCTCTTGAAACATCCTTCCATCCTCATCACTACCCATGTTCCCATTTAATTTCTTGTTAGATGAGGAATGACAGAAGGAGGCTGGTAAACATAAACACCAGCAGGGACTGGTTAGGCTGAGTGACCCATTTCGATTCAACTTGTCTCAGATTCAATGTTACAGAGATGGGGAGGGTTGGAAGGCTGGAGGAGATTACAGTGGGTATGAGGGGAATACAGAGGGAGGGCTGGAGGAAGATATAGAGATTAGAGGAAGGTTTAGAGATATAAGACAAATTTGCTTCACTACATTTAATGGCATTAAAATAACATGTATTTAACATGTATGTAACCCTGACACTACTTTTAAAAATGCCATAGAGCTTGCAAACTGCAATTGCCAGGTTTCTCCACGTAATAACTGAACTGGGTTAGGTTTAGGGAGCACTCTGCAGCTGACCTACTGTCTGATCTCACAACTGCCAGCAGTTTACCAAGCAGGTACGACCTTTGACACGATCCTTAAAAAAACATATACACCATATATTCAGCACTCTGCCAGTTACTATGGAGTGATGTTGCTTCAAGAATGGCTGCTGCAAAGATGGGAAAAGGAAGGAAATGGTTTTGAAGGGAGTCAAAGGGTCAGGTTGGTATCGAACCGTGTACACTGAAAGCAAGATTGCATGGAGACTCTGCAGGGTTACGGACGGGCACTCTTGGCAGGAGGTTGCTGGGGGTTTCTGTACGAAGTAGTACTTCATTAGTGTATTCTGAGGACATCTGCAAGACAAACCCTCTTGCCGGCTCTGCCTGCTCCTGTGGGCTGAAGAAAAGGTCGATGAGGTGTCCTGTACTGGAGCAGGGTGTTTCAGTGACCTCCCTAATGCACCAGATTGCCAGACCCTGAGATATGGCAGATCAGCAGCAGCAACCTGAGAGTTCTTGAGGGAAACTAAGAGTGACTGTGCCCTGACCCTGAAACTGACCCTGACCCTGACCCTGAAACTGACCCACTTGCTCAAAATAGGATATGAGGAAGAGGGGAAAAGGAGTTTGATTTTGGGGAGATGTGGCAGGGGTGACAGGTATTGGGATTGGTTTATTATTGTCACTTGTACCAAGGTGCAGTGAAAAACTTGTCTTACAAACCGATCGTACAGGTCAATTCATTACACAGTGCAGTTACATTGAGTTAGTACAGAGTGCATTGATGTAGTACAGGTAAAAACAATAACAGTACAGAGTAAAGTGTCACAGCTACAGAGAAAGTGCAGTGCAATAAGATGCAAGGTCACAACAAGGTAGATCGTGAGGTCATAGTCCATCTCATTGTTTAAGGGAACCGTTCAATAGTCTTATCACAGTGGGGTAGAAGCTGTCCTTAAGTCTGGTGTTATGTGCCTTCAGGCTCCTGTATCTTCCACCCAATGGAAGAGGAGAGAAGAGAGAATGTCCTGGGTGGGTGGGGTCTTTGATTATGCTGGCTGCTTCACCAAGACAGCGAGAGGTCCAAGGAGGGGAGGCTGGTGTCCGTAATGCGCTGGGCCGTGTCCACAACTCTCTGCAGTTTCTTGTGGTCCTGGGCAGAGCAGTTGCTGTACCAAGCCGTGATACATCCAGATAGGATGCTTCCTATGGTGCATCTGTAAAAGCTGGTGAGAGTCAAAGGGGACAAACCAAATTTCTTTAGCCTCCTGAGGAAGTAGAGGCGCTGGTGAGCTTTCTTGGCCATGGCTTCTCCGTGATTTGACCAGGACAGGCTGTTGGTGATGTTCATTCCCAGGAACTTGAAGCTCTCAACTCACTTGACCTCAGCACCATTGATGTAGACAGGTGCATGTACACCACCCCCTTTCCTGAAGTCAATGACCAGCTCTTTTGTTTTGTTGACATTGAGGGAAAGGTTGTTGTCATGACACCATTCCACTAAGCTCTCTATCTCCTTCCTGTATTCCAACTCATCGCTGTTTGAGATACGGCCTACAACGGTGGTATCATCTGCAAACTTGTAGATGGAGTTAGAGCAGAATCTGGCCACACAGTCATAAGTGTGTAGGGAGTAGAGTAGAGGGCTGAGGACTCAGCCCTGTGCGGCACCAGTGTTGAGAATAATCGTGCCGGAGGTATTGCTGCCTCTCCTCACTGATTGCGGTCTGTTTGTTAGAAAGTCAAGGATCCAGTTACAGAGGGAGGTGTTGAGACAGGTATGTGGTGTGGGGTGGGGCAGGGGTGACAGGTAGGTGGTGTGGGGTGGGGCAGGGGTGACAGGTAGGTGGTGTGGGGTGGGGCAGGGGTGACAGGTAGGTCGTGTGGGGTGGGGCAGGGGTGACAGGTAGGTGGTGTGGGGTGGGGCAGGGGTGACAGGTAGGTCGTGTGGGGTGGGGCAGGGGTGACAGGTAGGTGGTGTGGGTTAGTGGGAGTGGGATTGAGGGGACTGTGGGACTGAGGGATGCATTGCCATCTGCTTGGGCTGCAATACTGCCTCAGACTCTTGGTCTGCTCCAGCTGATTGGATTTGAAACAGATTGTGTCATGGTACAGTGCAGCCTTGATGTGGGGTCGCAGCACAAGAGATGCAGGTATTGCGCCCACTCACTGAATCTGCACTGGTGCGAAAAGATGAGAAACATAGAGGCAAGTGGAGGTCTTTCCCAATCCTGCCACTTGCAGCCGTATGTGGACTCAGAAACTGCCAGATCATCACAAGAGCTTCAGCAAAAGTCCAAATGCTGCCAACTCAGTTTAAGAAGCATGTAATGTTTGTTTAATCAAATTACAACTGAGCTATTTCCCAGAAAAATACACAAACACAGCCTTAAATTCTTGATTTTTTGGACACACAAAAGAATTCAGCTGCCCTCTCAACTCAAAGAGTGTTAAAGACAATATTTGCCTTGAGTTTCATGTGCGGTAACTCTCCATGTGAGATTCTCGCATTCAGTGCACACCGCAACTAAGGGGTAAAGCAACATTTTTCTTTTTTTTAGAATCATATTTCAGGACCTGGTCATCACTGGTAAGTGCAGCATTTATTGCCCATCCCTCATTGCCTTTGAGAAGATGGGGGTTATCCACCACCTTGAACCAATGAAGCCCTTCTGGTGAACATATGGCCACTGTGTTGAGGATTTCCAGGACTTACACCCAGTGATGATGAATTATTGGTGATATTTTTCCATGTCAAACTACACAACTTGGAAGGGACCTGCATATGGTGATGTTACCATGACCTGCTGCCTTGTCCTTCTTGCTCACAGAGGTTGCAGGTGTGGGAGGGGCTGTCAGAGTAACCTGGCCGTGTATTTTGTAGATGGCACACACTGCAGTGCTATGTGCTGGTGGTGGAGAAAGCAGATGAGAGAATCATAAACATTTATGGCACAAAAGGAGACCATTCTGTCTATCACTTCCATGCTAGCCCAACTGGACTGTAGGTTAATCACACTCTCCAGATGTAGGCCATAGGTGGTGAACTAGGTATCAAAGTGACAACGTTCCTGATGTTCCTTGATGATTGTGGAATCCGAGTTAATCGTTAAGCCATTTGGTGAGTAACTGACTACCAGACATCCAGCCTCTGAAGGTGTTTATGTAGCTGGTCCAGTTAAGTTTCTGGTCAATGGTGACCCTCAGGTGGAAAACTAAGTGATAGTAGTTCCATTGAACATGAAAAATAGGTGGTTAGAATTTCTCTTGCTGCAGATGGACATGTATGGCTCTGTTGAGGGACAAATGTTACTTGCCACTTCTCAGCATAGGCCTGGATGTTGACCAGCTCTTGCTGTATGCAGGTATGGGCTGCTTCATTTGCAAATGGAAGTGAACATTGAGTATCCTTCAGCAGTCACACTTCCTACCTCATGGATGGAAAGTTATTTCATGAAGCAGCTGAAGATGGTTGGGCCTGGGAGAATGCTCTGAGAATCTCTTGTAATAATGTCCTAGGGCTGGGTTGAATGACCTCCAACAACTGCATGTAAAATTGGTAAACTGGTAAATTGGTTTATTATTGTCACATGTACTGAGGTACAGTGAAAAACTTGTCTGGCATACCGTTCATACAGATCAATTCATTACACAGTGCACTGAGGTAGGTACAGGGTAAAACAATCAAACAATAATCAAAACAATATTAATAATTCATATGATAATGTGGTAAACTAGAGCAGCAAATTTGCAGATGACACCAAGATTGGGAACATAGTGGACAGTGAGGAAGGCTATCAAAGCTTGCAAAGTGATCTTGACCAGCTGGGAGTATGGGCTGAAAAATGGCAGATGGAATTTAATGCAGACAAGTGTGAGGTGATGCACTTTGAGAGGATAAACCAGGGTAAGACTTGCACAGTGACTTGCACAATTACAGATCCATAATTCCTTGAAAGTGGCATCACAGGTAGATAGGGTCGTAAAGAGCTTTTGGCACATTGGCCTTCATAAATCAGGGCACTGAGTACAGGAGTTGGGATGTTACGTTGAAGTTGTACAAGACAATGGTGAGGCCGGATTTAGAATATTGTGTGCAGTTCTGGTCACCTACCTACAGAAAAGATGTCAATAAGCTTGAACAAGTGCAGAGAAAATTTACAAGGCTGTTTCCAGGACTAGAGGACCTGAGTTATAGGGAAAAGTTGAACAGGTTAGGACTTTATTCCCTGGAGCGCAGGAGAATGAGGGAGATCTTATAGAGATATACAAAATTATGAGGCGGAAAGATAGGGTGAATGGTTTCAGTCCTTTTTCCCTCAGATTTGGTGAGACTAGAACTAGAGGACATAGCTTTAGTGTGAAAGGTGAAATATATAAAAGGGAATCAGAGGGAAACTACTTCACTCAGAGGGTGGTGCAAGTGTGGAACGAGCTGCCAGCGAAAGTGGTAGATGCGGGTTCAATTGTAACATTTAAGAGAAGATTGGATAGGAGTGGTTTGGAGGGATATGGTCCAGGTGCAGGTAGATGGGACTAAGAAGAATATCAGGTCGGCATGGACTAGATGGACCCAAGGGCCTGTTTCTGTGCTGTAGTACTCTCTGACTCAATAACTCTATAACAGAATGCAGAATAAAGTGTTACAGTTACAGAGAAAGTGCAGTGCAGGTAGACAATAAGGTGCAATGTCATAACGAGGTAGATTGTGAGGTCAAGATTCCATCTATTCGAAAAAAGTTAAATCTATCTGTTCCCCTTATTCAAAAAAGGTAGTAGGGATAGTCCAAGGAATTATAGACCAGTGAGCCTTACATCTGTGGCGGGCAAGCTGTTGGAAAGGATTCTTAGAGATAGGATCTATGGGTATTTAGAGAATCAGGGTCTGATCAGGGACAGCCAGCATGGCTTTGTGCCTGATAGTGTTCTTTGAGGAGGTGACCAGACAGATTGATGAGGGTTGTGCAGTAGATGTGGTCTACATGGACTTTAGTAAGGCATTTGACAAGGTTCCACATGGTAGGCTTCTTTAGAAGGTCAGAGGGCATGGGATCCAGGGAAGCTTGGCCATGTGGATCCAGAATTGGCTTGCCTGTAGAAAGCAGAGGATTGTGGTGGAAGGAGTGCATTCAGATTGGAGGGCTGTGACTAATGGTGTCCCACAAGGATCGGTTCTGGGACCTGTGATGGTTATTAATGACTTGGATGAGGGGGTAGAGGGGTGGGTTGGCAAGTTTGCAGATGACACAAAGGTTGGTGGTGTTGTGGATAGTGTGGAGGATGGTTGAAAATTGCAGAGAGACATTGATAGGATGCAGAGCTGGGCTGACAAGTGGCAGATGGAGTTCAATCCGGAGAAGTGTGAGGTGGTACACTTTGGAAGGACAAACTCCAAGGCAGAGTACAAAGTCAATGGCAGGATTCTTGGTAGTGTGGAGGAGCAGAGAGATCTGGGGGTTCATATCCACAGATCCCTGAAATTAGTCTCACAATTGGATAGGGTAGTTAAGAAAGCTTACGGGGTATTAGCTTTCATAAGTCAAGGGATTGAGTTTAAGAGCCGCGAGGTAATGATGCAGCTCTACAAAACTCTGGTTAGATCACACTTGGAGTACTGTGTCCAGTTCTGGTTGCCTCATTATAGGAAGGATGTGGAGGCGTTGGAAAGGATGCAGAGGAGATTTACCAGGATGCTGCCTGGTTTAGAGAGTATGCATTATGAGGAGAGACTAAGGGAGCTCGGGCTTTACTCTTTGGAGAGAAGGAGGATGAGAGGAGACATGATAGAGGTATACAAAATATTAAGAGGAATAGATAGAGTGGACAGCCAGCGCCTCTTTCCCAGGGCACCAATGCTCAATACAAGAAGGCATGGCTTTAAAGTAATGGGTGGGAAGTTCAAGGGAGGTATCAGAGGAAGGTTTTTTACCCAGAAAGTGGTTGGGGCATGGAATGCGTTGCCTGGGGAGGTGGTGGAGCAGGCACATTGGTCCAATTCAAGAGATTACTAGATAAGCATATGGAGGAATTTAAAATAGAGGGATATGTGGGAGGAAAGGGTTAGATAGTTTTAGGCGAGGTTTAAAGGTCGGCACAACATTGTGGGCCGAAGGGCCTGTATTGTGCTGTACTGTTGTATGTACTATGTTTTATCTATTGTACTAGGGGACCGTTCAATAATCTTATAACAGTGGGATAGAAGCTGTCCTTGAGCCTGGTGGTACCACTTTCAGGCTTTTGTATCGTCTGCCCAATGTGAGGGGGAGAAGAGAGAATGTCCAGGGTGGGTGGGATCCTTGATTATGCTGGCTGCTTTACCAAGGCATCAGGAGGTATAGACAGAACCCATGGAGAGGAGGCTGGTTTCTGTGGTCCTGAGCAGTGTCCACAACCCTCTGCAGTTTCTAGCAGTCATGGGCAGAGCAGTTGCCATACCAAGCCGTGATGCACCCAGATAGGATGCTTTCTATGGTGTGTCTATAAAAATTGGGTCAAAGGGAACATGCCAAATTTCTTTGGCCTCCTGAGGAAGTAGAGGCACTGTTGAGCTTTCTTGGCTGTGGCGTCTACGTGGTTGGACCAGGACAGGCTAGGTAGTCAGGAAGAAAGATAAGGTTGATCTTCGAGTTAAGATCTCACATTGGGAGAGGAATGACTTCAACAGTAGGGGAAACTCTTTCACAAAGAGGGTGGTAGGTATGTGGAACGACCTGCCAGAGGAAGCTGTGGAGTTGGCTATTATCACAATGTTTAAAAGGCATTTAGACAGGGACGTGGATGCCCGGACGGAAAATGCCACCAGCTCTGTTATAAGGAGGTCCAATGTTAACCTGAGGATCATTACCTTATCTTCTGTCTGGGGACATTGCAGCCTTCAGGACTCTATGAAATTCAATAACTTCAAGTAATATATTCTCTCTGTCTCAGCGTTTGCCAGTTCTGTTGTAGGGCATCCATCTATGAGGTTGGCTCAGTTTTGCTCTCTCCACTTACACAGCAGGATTGCTGGGCATTTTGCACAGCTCAGCATTCTGCAGCTTTTACATTCTGTTGTTTGTGTTCCCTCTTTCTCTCAAACGTTCCTCATTAACCTCTCAACCAGATGTTATCTACAACATCACCACAGCAATTCTGGCCTCTCACTATTAGAGATACTCCCTGTATCCAACCCCCCCACCTCCACCCTTTCTACAACTTAAAACTAAGTTGTTATCTTTCTTTTTCAGTTCAGTGAAGGGTCCTCGACCTGAAAAGTTACCTCTGTTTCTCTTTGCACAGATGTTGCCCGACCTGCTGAGGACAAGACAGGTTTTGAAGGACATGGGCCAAACGCAGGCAAATGGAACTAGCTCAGAAAGGCACCTTGGTCGGCATGGACCAGTTGGTCCGAAGGACTGTTTCCGTGCTGTGTGACTCTGTGACTTTATAGTGTTTCCAGCATTTATTTTCTGGTTTTATTTTAGAAAATCTGCCATTGTTACCCAGTGTGGACTTTGAATGGCTTCAGATCCACCCCCTGTAGCTGACTTTTAAATTCCCGCTGAAGCGGCCAAGACATGCAGTTGTTTCATTACCATTATGTTTAAACAGAGAAAGAATAAAAGCAGACAGACCACCCACCATTGATCTAGGCTCTGAATGCAAACTCGGCAAAGTCGCTCCCAGCCCAGTCAAGTTTGCAGAGTCCTCCTCATGGGGACTGGTGTCTAATCCGGGAGAGTTTAAACACTACAGAATAATCAAACAACAGCCTGACATAGTCATACTTACAGAATCTAACTCATAGACAATCCATCGCAATCCTGTCTTACTGACTGGCCAGTCTCACCAGAGGGGTTGGCACTGTGCTACAGAGGCAGGAGGGAGTAGGAAATGGGTAAGGAAACCTCCTCCTGATTACCACCTACCATCTTCCCTCAACTGATGAATCAGCATTCTTCCATGGAGTCATAGAGCACGACAGCACAGAAACAGGCCCTTCGGCCCATCTAGTCTGTGCCACCTGACCTTCTGCCTAGTCCCATCTACCTGCTCCCGGACCATAGCCCTCCATACCTCTCTCATTCATGTACCCATCCAAACTTCTCTTAAATGTTACATCTACCACCTCCGCTGGCAGCTCGTTCCACACTCACACCAACCTCTGAGTGAAGATGTTCTCCCTCAGATTCCCCTTAAGTATTTCATCTTTTACCCTAAACCTATGACCTCTAGTTCTAGTCTCACCCAGCCTGAGGGGAAAAAGCCTGCACACATTCACCCCATCTGTACCCCTCATTATTTTGTATATCTCTATACGATCTCCCCTCATTCTCCTGCGTTCCAGGGAATAATGTTCTAACTTATTCAACCTTTCCCTGTGACTCAGGTCCTCAAGTCCCAGCAACATCCGTATAAATTTTCTCTGCACTTGTTGAATCTTATTGATATCTTTCCTGTAGGTAGGTGACCAGAACTGCACACAATCCTCTAAATTCAGCCTCACCGACATCTTGTACAACTTCAACAGAACATTCCAACTCCTGTACTCAGTGCCCTGATTTATGAAGGCCAATGTGCCAAAAGATCTCTTTACGACCCTATCTACCTGTGATGCCACTTTCAAGGAATTATGGACCTGTATTCCCAGGTCCCTTTGTTCTACCGCACACCTCAGTGCCCTACCATTCACTGTGCAAGTCTTACCCTGGTTTGTCCTCCCAAAGTGCATCATCTCACACTTGTCTGCATTAAATTCCATCTGCCATTTTCAGCCCATTTTCCCAGCTGGTCCAGAGCACTTTACAAGCTTTCATAGCCTTCCTCGCTGTCCACTACGCCCCCAATCTTTGTGTCATCTGCAAATTTGTCGATCCAGTTTACCACATTATCATCTAAATCATTAATATAGGGGCCCAGCACTGATCCCTGTGGCACACCACTAGTCACAGGCCTCCAATTAGTGAGATGACCATTTACTACCAGTCTCTGGCTTCTCCCGCCAAGCCAACATTGAATCCAATTGACTACTTCATCCTGAATGCCAAGTGACTTAACCTTCTGGACCAGCCTCCCTAGCGGGACTTTGTCAAAGGCCTTGCTAAAGTCCATGTAGACAACGTCCATGGCCTTCCCTTCATCAACCTTTCTGGTAACCTCCTCGAAAAACTCTCTAAGACTGGTTAGACGTGACCTGCTACACACAAAGCTATGTTGACTATCTCTAATCAGGCCCTGTCTATCCAAATACTTATACATCCTGTCCCTCAAGATATCTTCCAATAATTTACCCACGACTGATGTCAGACTCACCAGCCTATGATTTCCCGGCTTATTCTTAGAGCCTTTCTTAAACAACGGAACAACATCAGCTATCCTCCAGTCCTCCGGCACCTCACCCGTGACTAAGGATGTTTTAAGTATCTCTGCCAGGGCCCCTGCAATTTCTGCACTAGCCTCCCACAAGGTTTGAAGGGACACCTCATCAGGCCCTGGGGATTTATCCACTTTAATTTGCCTCAAGACAGCCAGCACCTCCTCTTCCATAATCTGGATATAGTCCATGACCTCACTACTCTTTTTCCTCAGTTCTATAGACACTGTGTCTGTCTCCCGAGTAAGCACAGGTGCAAAAAATCCATTTAAAATCTCCCCATCTCTTTTGACTCCATGCATAGATGACCACGCTGATCTTCAAGAGGACCAATTTTGTCCCTTGCTATCCTTTTGCTCTTAATATAGTTATAGAAACCCTTTGGATTCTCTTTCACCCTGTCTGCCAGAGCAACCTCATGTCCTCTTCTGGCCCTCCTGTTTTCTCTCTTAAGTGTTCTCTTCCATTTCTTATACTCCTCAAGCACCTTATTTGATCCTAACTGCCTATAGAAGATAAGGTAAGATATCTTTATTAGTCACATGTACATTGATACACACAGTGAAATACATCTTTGCGTGGAGTGTTCTGGGGGCCGCCCACAAGTGTCGCCACGCTTCCGGCGCCAACATAGCATGCCCACAACTTCCTAACCCGTACATCTTTGGAATGTGGGAGGAAACTGGAGCACCTGGAGGAACCCACACAGACACGGGCAGAACGACCAAACTCCTTACAGACAGCAGCAGGAATTGAACCCAGGTTGCTGGCACTGTAATAACATTACGCTAACCGCTACACTACCATGCCTGCCCTACTTTTTTTTTACTAGGTCCTCAACATTCCTCGATAACCAAGGTTCCCTAAACCTGTTAGCCCTGCCTTGTATCTTAACAGGAACATATAAATTCTGTACTATCAACATTTCGCTCTCGAAGGCCTCCCACTCACCAAGCATCTCTTTGCCGGAAAACAACCTATCCCAAAGACATTTGAACAACATCTGGAAGAAACACTGGGAGTAGAAAGGACACAGAATATTCTCTGGGTGGGGGCTTCAGCAGATCACAGAGTGTGCAGGAGAGAACTTAAGAAATTTGGAGGGCAAAAAGGGATCACGAAATAAACTTGCCAGGGAAGATCAGGTAGATTCCCAAGATATTCTATAAGTATATCAGGAACAAGAGGGTTGCCAGGGAAAGAGTGGGTCCTGTTAGAAACCAAGGGGGTAATCTATGTGTGGTGACAGACAATGTGGGCCTAAACAAATACTTCCCATCTGCATTCAACAAGGTGAAGGATGTAGAAGATAGTGAGTTTGGGGAGGTGTATGTGGAAAATCTGGAGCAGGTCAGTATTAAGGAGGAGGAGGTGTTAGATATCAAGGAACACATCAGGGCTGAGATATCACCAGGGCCAGATGATATCTATTCCAGAATGCTGCAAAAGAGATTGCTGGGGCCCTGATGAGATTTTGCATCTTCATTAGCAACAGGGAAGGCACCAGAAAACTGGAGGAGAGCTAATGTTGTTACTTAAGGAAGGATAGTCAGGATATGCCAGGTAACCATAGGCCAGTGAGCCTTTGTCAGTGATAGGGAAATTACTGGAAAAAAGTCAAATGGATAGAATTTATGTACTTTTGGAAAGGCAGGGGCAGATCAGCATGGCTTTGTGCAGGGGAAGTACTGTCTCATTAATTTGACTGAGTTTTTGAGGAGGTAACTTAGAAGACTGATGATGGTTGTTGAACTTTGGTGAGGCATTTGACAAGGTCCTGCATGGTAGGCTGGTCCAGAAGGTAAAAGAACATGGGTTCCTAGGCAAGCTGACTAATTGGATCCAAAACTGGCTTGGTGTCAGGAAGCAGAGGGTGGTGTGGAAGGCTGCCTTTCTGATTGGAGGTCTGTGACCAGTGGTGTACCGTGGGATCGGCGCTGGGACCCCTGTTGCTTGTGATATATATGAACAACTTGGACATAAACTGAGGAGATGTGATTCATAAAATAGTGGATGATGCCAAAGTTGGTGGAGTTGTGGATAGTGAGAAAGGTTGTCTAAGGCTACAGCAGGACAGAGATCAGATGGAAAGTTGGGAACAGAATTGGCAGATGGAACTTAATCTCAACATTTGTGAGGTGGTACATTTTGGGAAGTCAAATAAGGGTAGAACACTTATATCAGGAGACCACAGTCAGTGTGGATCAGTAACAACATCTCCTTCTTGCTGATAAATAACACAGGCGCACCTCAAGGATGCGTGCTTAGCCCACTGCTCTATTCTCTCTACACTCATGACTGTGTGGCTAAGCACAGCTTTAATGTCAACTATAAATTTGCCAATGACACCACTGTTGTTGGTAGAATCTCAGATGGCGAAGAGGAGGTGTACAGGAGTGAGATGGTTGAGTGGTGTCACAACAACCTTGCACTCAATGTCAGCAAAACCAAGGAAATGATTGTGGACTTCAGGAAGGGGAAATCGGGAGAACACACACCAGTCCTCATTGTGGGGTCAGCGGTGGAAAGGGTGTTGACACCCAGGAACTTGATCGCAGAGGATCTATCCTGGGCCAAACACATTGATGCAATCATGAAGGCGGCACACCAGCAGCTCTATTTCATTAGGGGTTTGAGGAGATTCGGTATGTCACCAAAGGCTCTTGCAAATTTCTACAGATATATGGTGGAGAGCATTCTGAATGGTTGCATCATAGCCTGGTATGGAGGCTTCAGAGGGTTATAGACTCAGCCAGCTCCATCATGGGCACAACCCTCCCCACCAGTGAGGACATCTTCAAGAGGCGGTGTCTCAACAAGGTGGCATCCATCACTAAGGACCCTCACCATCCAGGACACAACCTCTTCTCTTATTACCATCGGGGAGGAGGTACAGGAACCTGAAGACCCACACTCAACAATTTAGGAACATCTTCTTCCCCTCCGCCATCAGATTTCCGAATGGTCCATGAACACTGCTTCTTATTCCTTCTTTAGCTCTATTTATTGATTTTGTAATTTATTGTAATTTTATGTCTTTGCACTGTACAGCTGCCGCAAAACAACAACTTTCACATAATAAATCTGATTCTGATTCTCATAGTTCCCTGTAAATGGCAACACAGGTAGAGGGGTGGTGAAGAAGGTGTATGGCACGCTTGCCTTCATAGGTCGGGGCATGGAATATAAAAGTTGGGACATGATGTTACAACTTTACAAATCACAGGTTAGATTGCACTTTTAGCACTGTGTGCAGTTCTGGGTGCCACACTACAGTAAGGGTGGGATTGTGCTGGAGAGGAGATTCACGAAGATGTTGCCTGGATTGGAGGACTTTAGTTAGTTACTTTAGAGACTGGATAGGCTGGGCTTATTTTCCCTGGAGCAAAGGAAGCTGAAGGGTGACCTGTTAGCAGCATAAGACAGGGTACAAAGAATCTTTTT
Source organism: Pristis pectinata (assembly GCF_009764475.1). Taxonomy (NCBI): domain Eukaryota; kingdom Metazoa; phylum Chordata; class Chondrichthyes; order Rhinopristiformes; family Pristidae; genus Pristis; species Pristis pectinata. Next base: position 215,890 of record NC_067415.1, on the reverse strand, counting down.
CCCATGGTACGGGTAAAACAAGAGGACACAGGTTTACATTGAGAGGAAGGAGCTCTAAAGAGGGTTTGAGGGAAAGTTTTTTTACACTGAGTGTTTGATATCTGGAACTTGCTGCCAGAGGAGGTGCTGGAATTGGATACAATCACTATGTTTAAGAGACATTTAGGCAGACACTTGAATTGGTAAGTCATAGAAAGATATAGTTCCAATGCAGGCAAATGGGATCAGTGTAGATGAGCAAAAAGGTCAGCGTAGACATGGTCAATTGGTTTATTATTGTCACATGTACCGAAGTACAGTGAAAAACTTGTCTTCCATACTATTCGTACAGATCAATTCATTACACAGTGCATTGAGGGAGTACAGGGTAAAACAATAACAGGATGCAGAGAAAGTACAGGGCAGGCAGACAATAAGGTGCAAGGCCATAACAAAGTAGATTGTGAGATCAAGAGTCCATTTTATTGTACTAGGGAACTGTTCAATATTCTCATAACAGTGGGAGAGAAGCTGTCCTTGAGCCTGGTGGTACATGCTTTCAAGCTTTTGTATCTTCTGCCTGACGGGAGTGGGGAGAAGAGAGAATGTCCAGGGTGGGTGGGGTCTTTGATTATGCTGGCTGCTGTACTGAGGCAGCATGGTGGGCTGAAGGGTCCATTTCTATGCTGTACAACTCTATAACTCTATGTTTCTACCCTCTCAAACTCTTCAGGTCTCCTGGCTCCCAACACCCACTCCTCATGATCAGCAGTTGGCGTCTGTGCACGCCTTAGAAGATCAAGTCTGAAGCAGGATAGAAATAAGCTGAAGTTGGCAAAATCAGGACACCACAAATTAACCAGAGAGCTCAGCAAATGCCATCAGATTCACTCTGACTGATGTCCAATCTTCACGGTGCATCACATTTCCTACAATCCACTCACACTGACTCATCAGAACTTAGAGAGAGAGCGAGAGAGAGAGAGAGAGAGAATGAGAGAGAGAACACAGAAAGGCATTTAGTAAGAAGAACGATAATAGAGAGAGAATATGTAGCGAGAAGGTGATTGGAATCGATAGACACAGTGGTAACGAAAACAGGAAATAATAGCCATTTTTGAAAGGGGAAGCGTGATTTCTGTGTGTAACGGCAGAATAAATACGAGGACTCGGGGGTATTTGGACTTTCAAAAGGTGTTGGCTAACATACCACATGATGGGTGATGAAGCAAGAGCAGAGTAATTGTAGGCAGGGATAAATGGGTCATCTTCGGATTGAGAGGCTGTAATGTCAGGTGTAACAGGCATCGATGTTGGGGCCCCAGCTCTCCACAATATCAATGACTGGGTGAGGAGATAAAGCATCAAATATCGAACTTCACTGAGAAAACACCAGGAGGCTGTGTGGACTGTAAGGAGGATGGAGGAGCAGCACAGAATGGCAAGAAGATTCCCTTCCCACTTTGCATCCTAACCACGTCCCCTTGCAGGCCATCTATCTTCTTCAGGATTTACCACCTTCCCAAGCTTGGTGTCATCTGGCCATGTACAAGTTAATTATACACTTTTACCTTTTAACTTTTACTGATGCACCATAGAAAGCATCCTATCTGGATGTATCACGGCTTGGTACTGCAACTGCTCTGCCCTGGACCGCAAGAAGCTGCAGAGAGTTGTGGACACAGTCCAGTGCATCACAGACACCAGCCTCCCCTCCTTGGACTCTGTCTTTACCTCTCGTTGTCTTGGTGAAGGACCCAGCATAATCAAAGACCCCACCCACCCAGGACATTCTCTCTTCTCTCCTCTTCCATCAAGTAGAAGATACAGGAGCCTGAGGGCACGTACCACCAGACTTAAGGGCAGCTTCTACCCCACTGTGATAAGACTATTGAATGGCTCCCTTATACAATGAGATGGACTATGACCCCACGATCTACCTTGTTGTGACCTTGCAACTTATTGCACTGCACTTTCTCTGTAGCTGTGACACTTTGTACTGTTATTGTTTTTACCTGTACTACCTCAATGCACTCTGTAGTAACTCAATGTAACTGCACTGTGTAATGAATTGACCTGTACGATCAGTTTGCAAGACAAGTTTTTCACTGTACCTCAGTACAAGTGACAATAATAAACCAATACCAATACCATTTCAGAAACAGCAGCTGTCACACACAGGGCCTCGGGAACACATAAGACACAAGAGCAGAAGTAGGCCATTCAGCCCCTCCTGCCAGCTGACTCCCTCTTACCTCTGTGCCATATTCCTGCATTGTACCTACACCCTTATGATTCAATAATCTATCTGCCCTGAATATCCTGAGCTTTTGTGGCATCATGGGTGGAGAATTTGAAAGTTTTACCACCCGCTGAGTTAACAAATTTCTTCTCATCTCTGCCCTGAATGGCCAGCAATTTAAAATTGTGAACCCCAGTTCTACACATACAGCCAGACCAAACATAGAACCATAGAACACTACAGCATGGAATACAGGCCATTTGGCCCTTCTAGTCTGTGCCGAATCATCTCTGCTTCTCCCCCGTCGAGCAATGTCAGAATTTTATAGTTTTCAATGAGATCAGCTCTCATTCTTCTGAACTGCAGAGAGTACAGAGCCAGTCTGTTTAATGTCTTGGGCATTATGTACAATCCTAGGATTCAGTCTGGTGAACCCTCCATTGCAAAAACAGTAAACCTTTGAAAATCTGGCATCTGAATGTTTGGAAATCCTGACTGTCCAGCACCTGGCTCACGCCTGAGTCTGGAATGTGAGCTGGGGATCAGAGGCCAGGGCCAGGGTCTGGACTGTAGGTCCGGTGGTGACTGGAGTTCGGGTCAGGGTTTGAAACCCCGGGGGGTCAGGAATGTCGATAGGTTTGAGGCTGGAGCTGGGGTCCAGAGAACTTGGATATTTCCCACAGCCTATAAACTCACCAGGTTCATTGGAAGATTTATTATGTATTTGGCTATTAATAGAAATAACATCTAATAATCCAGAGATGTGTGGGGCATGTTATTTTACACACAGGGTGGTGGGTGCCTGGAACGGGCTGCCAGGGGAAGTGGTGGAAGTAGGTGCGATCATGACATTTAAGAGGCATTTAGACAGACACATGAACAGGCAGAGAATAGAGGGATATAGATCATGTGCAGGCAGATGGGATTAGGTCAGATTGGCATCATGGTCAGCACAGAAATGGTGGGCTGAAGGGCCTACCTAAAGAAGGTTGTTTGTACATCCTTCTTTAGGTAGGGAGACAAAACATGCACAATAATAAACCAATACCAATATTCCAGATGCAGTCTCTCCTGGGCCATATACTGCATAATTGCAGTGAGATTTACATTTGGACTTCAATCCTCTTGCAGTGAAGGCCAACATGTCATTTGCCTTCCTAATTATGCAGGATCTACAAAGAAACTTCCCGATCCTTGTACAGTCACCCACAGGTCCATCTGAGCACCAACACTTCTCAAACTTTGACCAGTTAAATAATACTCTGCCTTCCTTATTTCACCAAAATGACCGCACATTTTTCCACCTCTTATTCCATCTGCAATGCCAAGTGCTTCAGTCTGGACATGGAGGTTGCTTACACACCTCAGAAGCCTCCTTGCATCCTCCTCACAGCCCATACTGCCACACAAATTTGTATCATCAGCAAACTTGGACTTATTACACTTGATTTCCTCATCCAAATCACTGATGTGATTGTGAACAGTTGGGGCCCCCTCTGGTCACAGCCTCACAGTGTTATACAGTCATGTAGCGTTATAGAGAGTCCCAGCAACTATCCATCCTCTATCACGACTCTCTGCTTCTGTTCTTGAGTAAACTTATGCCGATGTACTTCTCTAGCTCCATGGGTTACCAATCATCCGAAGTATTTACAGACAACAGTGTTTGTATTTCCTTCATTACCTTTCTCTGTTATAAAGAAATCCAAAAAATCCAAATAACCAAACACAATTAGTCTTCAATAAATCTATACCTGCTCTCCTTGGTCAACTCAAGCTTCTTTGAGTGCTTATTAGTTTTTATCAAATTATTGTTTCTAAAAGGTTCCCCACAACTGAGATTAACCTCATTGGCCTGTAGTTGTTGGGCTTTTCCTGACACCCGATCTTGAACAAGTTTATGACATTTGCCATTTCTCACCAGCTCCCTGTACTTGAGGAGCATCGGAAGATTGTGGTAGTTTCCACACTAAATCCAGGATGCTTCATATTCAGCCTTGGAGACTTGATACTTTAAACATTGTTAGTCTTTCTAGAACCTGCTTATCAATTTTTACCCCACCCATTATCTCTACTACCTCCAATTTTTTTGCAGTATTCTTTTCCTAAGTGTTTATTTCGATATGTTGCCGTAAAGTATACCCTCTTGGTTCCTAACTGGTCTCACACCTCTCCTTACTTGATGCTTCACTATATTGGCATGTACAGGGGAGTGGTTAACAAAGAGAGTTGGGATAAATGAGTCATTTTCAGACTGGCAATTAGCAAACAGTGGTGTGCCACAAGGATCAGTGCCGGGGCCTCAACTACTTATAATCTTTATTACTGCCTTGAGTGAAGAGACAGATTGAATTGCAACCAAACTTATCCCTATCCCTCTGTGGGCTAAGTCCTCCTCTCAACTTGTAACCCACAAAGATAGTGGGTCAGCAAATTGAGGTAGGACTTAAAAAACCCACAGAGAGATACAGATAAATGAGTGGACATGAAGTTGGCAGATCTAGTATGGGAAAATGGAGACACAAGAGACAGCAGATGCTGGAATCTGGAGCAAAAAAAAAACTGCTGGAGGAACTCAGCAGGTCGAAAAGCATCTGTGGAAGGGAATGGACAGTCGTCATTTTAGGTCGAGACCCCTCATCTGGACCCAAAGATAGAAGGTCGATAGCCAGTATAAAGAGGCGGGGGGGAAGGGGTGGAGCAAGAGCTGGCAAGCAGTATGTGGATCCAGGTGAGGAGGGGTGATTGGCAGATGGAGGACGGGAGAGTGGAAATAGCGACAGAGGCTGAGAGGTGATAGGTGGAGGTGACAAAGGGCTGAAAGTGATGGAATCTGATAGGAGAGGAAGTTGGAGCATGGAATGAAGTGTGGGAGGTGGGGAAGGCAGATGGGAACAGTGGGGGAGGGGACGTGTGGGAGGAGTGTGTGGGTGATGGGAGCTGGGGTGGGTGTGGGAGGAACTGGGTAGATCATGATCATAAGATATAGGAGCAGAATTAGGCCATTCAGCCCATCGAGTCCGCTCCACCATTCAATCATGACTGATTTTTTTCAACCCCATTCTCCTATCTTCTCCCTGTAACCATTAATCCCCCTACCAATCAAGAACCTGTCAATCTTTGCCTTAAATACACCCAATGACTTGGCCTCCATACCTATCTGTGGCAATGAATTCCACAGATTTACCACTGTCTGCACTCATGACTGTGTGGCAAGGTACAACTCAAATGCCATCTATAAATTCGCCAATGACACCACTGTTGTTGGCAGAATCTCAGATGACGATGAGGAGGAGTACTGGAGTGAGATAGATCGGCTGGTTGAGTAATGTTCTAACAACGACCTTGCACTCAACGTCAGCAAAACCAAGGAACTGATTGTGGACTTCAGGAAGATGAAGTCAGGAGAACACACACCAGTCTTCATTAAGGAATCAGCAGTGGAAGGGGTGAGCAGCTTCAAGTTCCTGAGCATCAGCACCTCAGAGGATCTATCTTGGGCCAAACACATTGCGGCTCTACTTCATCAGGAGTTTGAGGAGATTTGGTATGTCACCAAAGACTCTTGCAAGTTTCTACGGATGTCCGGTGGAGAGCATTCTGACTGGTTGCATTGCAGCCTGGTATGGAGGCTCCAGTGCACAGGATTGAAAGAGACTGCAGAGGGTTGTAGACTCAGCCAGCTCCATCACAGGCACAGCCCTCCCCACCATTGAGGACATCTTCAAGAGCTGGTGCCCCAAGAAGGTGGCATCCATCATTAAGGACCCTTACCACCCGAGACATGTCCTCTTTATGTTACTACCATCGAGGAGGGGGTACAAGAGCCAGAAGACCCACACTCAACGTTTCAAGAACAGCTTCTTCCCCTCTGCTCAGATTTCTAAACAGTCCATGAACCCATGAACATTACGTCGTCATTCCTCTTTTACACAATTTATTTATTTTTGCTATAGTAATTTTTCTGTCTTTATGTCTTGTACCTTAAGGATGGATGCCACCTTGAGGCACTGCCTCTTGAAGATGTCCTTGATGGCTGGGAGGGTTGTGTCCGTGATGGAGCTGGCTGAGTCTACAACCCTCTGCAGCCTCTTTCCATCCTGCGTATTGGAGCCTCCATACCAGGTGGTGATGTAACTGGATCCTTGACTTTCTGATCAACAGACTGCAATCAGTGAGGATAGGCAGCAACACCTCCAGCACGATTATTCTCAACACTGGTGCCCCACAAGGCTGCATCCTCAGCCCTCTACTCTACTCCCTATATACTCATGACTGCTTGGCAAGATTCTGCTCTGACTCCATCTACAAGTTTGCAGATGATACAACCGTAGTAAGCTGTATCTGAAATAACGATGAGTCGGAGTACAGGAAGGAGATAGAGAGCTTAGTGACATGGTGTCATGACTACAACCTTTCCCTCAATGTCAGCAAAACAAAAGAGCTGGTCATTGACTTCAGGAAAAGGGGGGGGGTGCACATGCACCTGCCTACATCAATGGTTCTGAGGTCGAGAGGGTTGAGAACTTCAAGTTCCTGGGAGTGAACATCACCAATAGCATGTCCTGGTCCAACCATGTAGACGCCACAGCCAAGAAAGCTCAACAGCACCTCTACTTCCTCAGGAGGCTAAAGAAATTTGGCATGTGCCCATTGACTCTCGCCAACTTTTACCGATGTACCACAGAAAGCATCCTATCTGGATGCATCACGGCTTGGTATGGCAACTGATCTGCCCAGAACCACAAGAAACTGCAGAGAGTTGTGGACACAGCCCAGCACATCACAGAAACCAGCCTTCCCTTCATGGAGTCTGTCTATACTTTTCACTGCCTTGGTGAAGTAGCCAGCGTAATCAAAGACCCCACCCACCTGGGTCATTCTCTCTTTTCTCCTCTCCCATCAGGCAGAAGATACAGGAACCTGAGGGCACGTACCACCAGGCTCAAGGACAGCTTCTATCCCATGGTGATAAGACAATTGAACGGTTCCTTTATATGATGAGATGGACTCTTGACCTCACAATCTACCTTGGTTGACCTTGTAGCTTATTGTCCACCTGGTATGCACTTCCCTGTGGCTGTGACAGTTTACTCTGTATTCTGTTATTGTTTTTACCCTGTACTACCTCAATGTACTGTGTAATGAATTGATCTGTATGAATAATATGCAAGACAAGTTTTTCACTGTACCTTGATACAAGTGACAATAATAAACCAATACCAATACTGTACTGCTGCCACAAAATATCAAATTTCATGACATATGTCAGTGATAATAAAGCTGATTCTGATTCTGTTTCTGAAATTCTTCCTCATCTCAGTTCTTAAGGGATGTCCCTTTATTCTGAGGCTGTGTCCTCAGATCCTAGACTCTCCCACTGATGGAAATATCTTCTCCACGTCCACTCTATCCAGGCCTTTCAGTATCCGGTAGGTTTCAATGAGATCCCCCACCTTCTGAACGCCATTGAGTACAGAGCCAGAGACCTCAAATGATCAAGATCAAGAGGAGAGAGAAAAGGGGGCAGAGGAAGAGCAGGTTACCTGAAACTGGAGACTTCAATGTTCATGCTGTTGGGTTGTAGTCTACCCAGGTGTAATATGAGGTGCTGTTCCTCTAGTTTGTGTTAGACTTGCCTGGGCCATGGAGGAGGCTGAGGACAGACAGGTTGGAGTGGGAATGGGAAGGGGAGTTGAAATGGCTGGCAACTGGAAGCTCCAGATAGTCATGGCAGAGTGTAGGTGCTCGTTAAAGCAGTTGCATAGTCTATGCCTGGTCTCAACAATGTGTGAGACAAGATTCTCTTCGGAAGGAAGAATTAAAAACTTATTTAAGAGACTGTAAGATGTCTCAGAACACAGGAACCCAGGGCTGCTGGTGCAGGAAACAATGAAGGTGAACATGCAGGTATAGCAAGGCCAATGCAACGCTGAACTTCAATACAGAATAGAAGTAGGGCAAAGAACTTTGAGTTTCACCTTGTAGAGTCGGGAGTTAGAGCGAGATTTGGAGCAGGAGCTTTGAAAAGAGGTGAGTCACTGTGCGTGTACTTGTGAGTTTCACCTTGCAAGAGTCCTAAAGAGGCACATTTGCAAATTGTTACTAGCTGATTGGCTAATTAACAGCAGTGAATAAAAGGAAGGTAGGAAGGAATAAGGGGAGTAGCCATTGTGGGAGTGGGCCAGGCTTAGAGTGAAGCACTTGAGGCTTTGGCTCAAGAGGCTTCAGTGAGAGGAACTGGAGGCTGAGGAAAGTCTCTGGTAAGTTTCTTTCTCTCTTTCTTTGATTTTTCCTTTAGCGGCGGGCTAGAGTAGTTGGAATGGCTCTGGGGTCAGTGGGATGTTCATCTTCAGAGATGTTGAAGTTCTGGGAGACCTCCAGTCTCCCTGATAACTACATCTGCACAAGGTGCATCCCGCTGCAGCTCTTTACAAACTGTGTTAGGGAACCGGAGCTGCAGCTGGATGACATTCAGCTCCTGTGGGATAACGAGGAGTATATAGATAAGAGTTAGAGGGAGCCAGTCACTCCTCAGCTGCAGGAGGTGGGTAGTTGGGTGACTGTCAGGAGAAGGACCGAGAATAGGTAGATAGTGCAGAGTACCCCTGTGGCTGTTCCCCTCAATAACAGGTATACCACTTTGGATACTGCTGGGGGGGGGGGGGAAATGACCCACCAGGGGAAAGCTGCAATGACCAGATCTCTGGCACCGAGCCTGGTTGTGTGGTGCAGAACGGAAGGGGGGAGAAGAGGAGAGCAATAGTGATAGGGGACTCTATAGTTAGGGGAGCAGACAGGAGATTCTGTGGACGTGAAAGAGACTCCCAGATGGTATTTTGCCTCCCAGATGCCAGGGTCAGGAATGTCTTGGATCAGGTCCATAGCATTCAGAAGGGGGAGGGTGAACAGCCAGAGGCCATGGTACATATTGGTACGATGACATAGATAGGGAAAGAGATGAGGTCCTGAAGAGGGAATATAGGGAGCTAGGTAGGAAGCTGAAAAGCAGGACCTCAAGGGCAGTAATCTCTGGATTGCTGCCTGTGCCACGTGCCAGTGAGGGTAAGAATAGGTTGATTTGGCAGATGAATGTGTGGCTGAGGAGTTGGTGCAAGGGGCAGGATTTCAGATTTGTGGATCATTGGGACCTCTTCTGGGGAAGTTACGACCTATATAAAAGGTATTGGTTTATTATTTTCACTTGTACTTAGGTGCAATGAAAAACTTGTCTTGCATACTGATCGTACAGGTCAATTCATTAGACAGTACAGAGTGCATTGAGGTAGTACAGGTAAAAACAATAACAGTACTAAGTGTCACAGCTACAGAGAAAGTGCAGTGCAGGTAGACAATAAGGTGCAAGGTCACAAGGTAGATTGAGGTCAGAGTCCATCTCATCGTATAAGGGAAGCGATCAATAGTCTCATAACAGTGGAATAGAAGCTGTCCTTAAGCCTGTTGGTATGTGCCCTCAGGCTCCTGCATCTACCTGATGGAAGAAGAGATAAGAGAATTACCTGGGTGGGTGGGGTCTTTGATTATGCTGACTGCTTCACCAAGGCAGTGAGAGGTAAAGATAGTCCATGGAGGGGAGGCTGGTTTCCGTGATGTGCTGGGCTGTGTCCACAACTCTCTGCAGTTTCTTGCGGTCCTGGGCAGAGCAGTTCCCATACCAAGCCGTGATGCATCCAGATAGGATGCTTTCTATGGTGCATCGATAAAAGTTGGTGAGTGTCAAAGGGGACATACTGAATTTCTTTAGCTTCCTGAGAAAGTAGAGACGCTGGTGAGCTTTTTTGGCCGTGGCATCTATGTGATTTAACTGGGACAGGCTATTGGTGATGTTCACTCCCAGGAACTTGAAGCTCTCAACCCTCTCGACCTCAGCACCGTTGATGTAGACAGGAGCATGTGCACCACCCCCTTTCCTGAAGTCAATGACCAGCTCTTTTGTTTTGCTGACATTAAGGGAAAGGTTGTTGTCATGATATCATGCCATCAATATCAGGGATGGGTTACACTTGAACTGGAGGGGGACCAATATTCTTGCGGGCAGGTTTGCTAGAGCTGTTGGGGAGGGTTTAAACTAGATTGGTAGTGGGAAGGAAACCAGAGTGGTAGGTCAGATGTTGGTGTACTTAGTGTACAAGTAGATGCAGTGTGTAGAAACACTGAGGAAGGACAGGCAGTTGAAAGGGCAAAACTGCAGTCAGTTGGGTGGGCTGAAGTGTGTACTTTAATGCGAGAAGTCTCAGGAACAGGGGTGACGAACTGAGAGCATGGTAAGTACATGGAACTATGATGTTGTGGCCGTTACAGAGACTTGGTTGTCAGAAGGGCAGGGGTGGCTGCTGGTTGTTCAGGGGTTTAGATGTTTCAAAAGGGACAGGGACGGAGGTAAAAGAGGTGGGGGAGTGGCTTTGATGATCAGGGACAGTATCACAGATGTTGAAAGGGAGGACATCCTGGTGGGATCGTCAACTGAGTCAGTGTGGGTGGAGGTCAGAAATGGGAACGGAGCGATCACTTTATTGGGAGTATGCTACAGATCCCCCCCCCCCCCCCCCCCCCACAAAAGCAGCAGAGACACCGAGGAGCAGATCGGGAGGCAGATTTTGGAGAGGTACAAAAATAACAGGGTCGTTGTCATGGGTGATTTCAACTTCCCTAATTGATTAGCACCTCCTTAGGGTAAAGGGGATAGATGGGGCGGAGTTTGTTAGGTGTGTCCAGGAAGGATTCCTGACACAGTATGCGGACAGAGCGACTAGAGGAGAAGCCATAATACTGGACCTGGTACTAGGCAATGAGCCTGATGAGGTTTCAGATCTCTTGGTGGGAGAGCATTTCGGGGACGGTGACCACAACTCCCTGACCTTTACCATAGCCTTGGAGAGGGATAGGAGCGGACAATATGGGAAAGTATTCAATAGGAGGAGGGGGAATTATGATGCTACTAGGCAGAAACTTGGAAGCGTAAAATAGGAACAGATGTTCTTGGGGAAGTGCACTATGGAAATGTGGAGGTTGTTTAGGGAGTACTTGCATGGGGTTCTGGATAGGTTTGTCGCATTGAGGCAGGGTAAGGATAGCAGAGTGAAGGAACCATGGTTGACAAGAGACGTAGAATATCCTGTCAAGAGGAAGAAAGAAGCTTACCTAAGGTTTAGAAAGCATGGATCAGACAGGGCTCTGGTGAGTTACAAGGTAGCCAGGAGGGAGCTTAAGAATGGACTTAGGAGAGCTGGAAGGGGGCATGACAAGGCTTTGGTGAGTAGGATTAAGGAAAACCCCAAGGTGTTCTACATGTATGTAAAGAATGGGAGGATGACCAGAGTGAGGGTAGGACTGATCAGGGATAAAAGAGGAAACATGTGCCTGGAGTCGGAAGAGGTAGGGGAGGTCCTTAGTAGATACTTTGCTTCAGTATTCATCAGTGAGAGAGACCTTGACATTTGTGAGGATGGCGTACGACAGGCTGATACGCTAGAGCATGTCGACGTGAGGAAAGAGGATGTGCTGGAACTTTTGAAAAGCACTAGGTAGGGTAAGATAAGTCACCAGGGCCGGATGGGATACATCCAAGGTTATTATGGGAAGGATGGAAGAGATTGCTGATGATCTTTGCATCCTCACTGGCCACAGGAGTAATGTTGCACCTCTATAAAACTCTGGTTTGACCATACTTGGAGTTCAGTTCTGGTCACCTCATTCTAGGGTAGAAGCTTGAGAGATGGTGTAGAGGAGAATTACCAGGATGCTGCTTGGATTGGAGAGCATGTCTTAGGAGGATAGGTTGAGCAAGCTAGGGCTTTTCTCTTTGGAGCAAAGGAGGATGAATGGTGACTTGATAGAGGTGTATAAGATAAGAGGCATAGATTGAGTGGACAGTCAGACTTTTTTCCCCAGGGTAAAAATGGCTAACACGAGGGGACATAATTTTAAGCTGATTGGAGGAAGGTATGGGGGGGATGTCAGAGGTAGGTTTTTTACACAGATTGGTGGGTGTGTGAAACACTCTGCCAGCAGAGGTGGTAGAAGTAGATGCATTGGGGACATATAAGAGACTATTAGATGGGCAAATGAATGATAGAAAAATGGTGGGGCATGTGGGAGGGAAGGGTTAGATTGATCTTAGAGCATCACCTGTCTTTTTTTGTCTCATTATATTCTGTCATCCCGGGAGCTCTGGCTTTGGTTCCCCTATCTTTCCACCTGGTGCAAATGTACCTTGCCTGCACCTAAAATATCTCCTCTTTAACGACCACAGTATTATTTCCTAATTTTTGGGTTCACTTTACCCTCACCAGATGTCAGGTCCTTTCTCATCCTATGAAGTTAGCTGTTTCCTGATTAAGTTCTACTACAGACTTTGTACTTCATGATCTAATGATCACTTGGATTGCTTGGAACAGAGAACATTACAGCACAGTACAGGTCCTTTGGCCCACAATGTTGTGCTGACATTTTATCCTGCTCTAAGATCTATCTAACCCTTCCCTCACACATAGGCCCCCCATTTCTTTATCATTCATATGTCTATCTAAGAGTCTCTTAAATGCCCATAATGTATCTGCCTCCAGATGTTTCTTGTATCTTGCTGCTTAACTCCAACTAAGAACATGGACATTACAGCACCGGCCCTTTGGCCCATAATGTTTTGCTGACCTTTTAACCTCTAAGTTCAATCTAACCTTTCCCTCCCACATACCCCTCCGTTTTTCTATCATCCATGTGCCTATCTAAAAGTCTCGTGGACCAAAGGGTCTGTACTGTGCTGTAATGTTCTATGAGTGTATTCTGAGCACACCTGCAATACAAACCCTCTCGTCTGCTCTGCCTGCTCCTGTGAGCTGAAGGAAAGGTCGATGAAGTCCCCTGTACTGGAGCAGGGAGTTTCAGTGACCTCCCTAAAGCACCAGATTGCCAGACCCTGAGATACATGGCCAGAGGAAGTGGCCAAGGCAGGTGCAATAACAATAACAAAGGGCAAAGACAGTTGGACAGATACATGGATAGTAAAGGTTTAGAAGGTTATGGGCCAAATGCTGAAAAATGGGACTGGCTTGGATGGGCATCTTGGTTGGCATGGAGCAGTTGGGCCGAAGGGCCTGTTTCTGTGTATAACTCTGACTCAGTGTGGCAAACCATCAGCAGCAACTTGAATGATCCTGAGGGAAACTGAGAGTGACCGTGACCCTGAACTTGACCCTGTGGCTGACCCTCACCGTGACCCTGACCCTGACCCAGACCCACATGCCCAATACAGTCAAGGTACATGTGAGGTTAACATCTGAGATCATTGGTCACACATTTCAGTGAGGGCAAAGAATAGACTTTGAATGTTGAGCCTTTAAATAGCATAGCTTCAGGAGAAAGAGTTTGTAAATGTTGCTTTTTCAGTGAGTAAACAAGAACTGTAATTTTTCTAACCAGTGAGGTTAGAAATCATGCCAGAGACAAATGTTAGGCATTGCATTACTGTTAACGTCATTTGGGGGAGATTTTCACCAGAGAGAAAGTTTCTAGTTCTAAAGAGAAAGTTTCTAGTTCTAAAGAAAATCCCGGAGGGTCAGGCTGGAATTTCCCGCAAGGCCCTGAGGCCCAACAATGGGACAGTTTTGCTTCTCTCTGGCTTAAGCCATGTTTAACTGCCCAGCATTGTTTGCTCAAGGTATTTCTTGGCCCTTTTAACCAGAAATATTGCATGCCTAATCCTGTCTTTATTGAGCCATGTTTGAGTTATCACCACTCCAGTTTATCCCATGTGGCTACTTTGCTTGCTAATTCACAGAATCATAGGACTGTACAGCACAGAAATGGGCCCTTCAGCCCTCTACATCCCTGCTGACCATGTTCTCCATCTGCATCAATCCCATTTGCCTGCATTAGGACCATATCCTTTAGTGTTTTGTCTATTTAAGTGTCTGTTTAAATGTCTCTTAAACACAGTAATTGCACCTAATTCCTCCACCACCTCTGGCAGTCAGTTACAGATAGCAGCAATAATAATCTTTCCTCCACAAATCTGCTTTAAAGCTCCTGCCTCTCACCATAAACCTACGCCCACTTTCTTTGATACCCTCACCAGAGAATAAAGATTTTGACTTTCTACCCCATTCACTGCACCCTATGCACTCACACACAAGCACTTTGTCCTTCTCGTAGAATCACTTAGTCTGCTCTCCCCAAGACTGCATTGCTTCCTCTTGCTGTGCTGTCTGCTCTGCATCTCCTCTGTGCACCTTTATCCTGCTGCTGGATGCTGGTGCCCACTCACCCCAATCACTGGCCTCCCAGATTTAGTTTAAACCTTCCTGAATGTAAACCGTGAGACAAGATGAGCGATCTCTGCCATTCTGAGAACTGGGCCTGGCACTTCCCTGACGACTGTGGTTGTGGCATTCCAACACGAGATCTGGGCCCATTCAGACTGTGAACAATGAGGTCCAGATGGGAATTTCAAGCGGGTTTTAGCAGGCTGCATATCTGAGTGTTGGAGTCACTTTCAAACGGTGGGCCATCTGTTTCTAGTTAGGAGAGAGTAATTCTTGCCAGAGAGGAAATTTTATACAGTCCTATAATCAGACAGAGCAATTAGGTGTTTCTATGGAATGGTTGATGTGTTTGCATTTACCAATATTGCACACGGTCACCCCCTCCCTACCTCCCCGCCCCCAGCCCCTCCGAGACCTAAAAGGCCTCATGTTGAGCAGGAGAGTTGGAGCAGTGGTTTGGGGGATGGGTAATTCTATCAATTATCTCATACTGTGAAATTATGGGCTGTCTGCAACATGCTGACACAACAGTGAGGACACCGTCATAGATTTCCATGTTCCAGGTTTAAAGTCAACCTGCAAAGACGATTTCAAGATGTTCTTTAATATAAATGTAGGCAGACACAAAACATTCACTAAAATAGTATTCTGAAACAATCAACCCCATTGCCAGTGCCTGAACTCTGAACTCTGACATCATCCCATCACAAATACCTGAACTCTGAACTTTCACATTAATCACAACTCAAACTCTTGCCACTGATACCACTTCATTATCTCTCCCAACATTCCTGTCTCCTCTCCCATTAATCCCACCTGCCAATGCCCTGAGATTCCTATCATAAACTCTTCTTCAAAGAACACTCCCATTAATCCATTCATGTGGACTCCATCACCAAACCTTCCATTCATCTTTTTAACTCAGTGTAGATAGACCAACTAGCAAAGGAGTATTACAGAATCATACAGCATAGCACCAGGGCCTTCGGCCCAACTCGTCCATGCTGACCAAGGTGCCCACCTAAGTTAGTCCCATTTGCCTGCGTTCAGCCCATATCACTCTAAACCTTTCCCTTCCATATCCAAATGTCTTAAATGTCACTACTGAACCTGCTTCAACTATTTCTCTGGCAGCTCGTTCCATATATGCACCACCCTCTGCATGAAGACATTTCCCTTCAGGTTCCCATTAAATCTCTCTCCCCTTAAACCTCTGGTGCAGCCTCACTAATGTCTTGCACATCTGCAACATAACGTCCCAACTCTGTTACTGATGAAGGCCAGAGTGCCAAACGCCTTCTTCACCACCCCTGTCCACCTGTGATGCCACTTTCAAGGAACCATGTACCTGTACTCCTAAGTCCCTCTGTCCCACAACACTCCCCAGGGCCCAACCACTCACTGTATGAGTTGTACCCTGGTTTGCTTTTCCAAAGTGCAACACCTCACACCTATTTGGATCGAAAGCCATTTGTCAGTCCTCAGCCCTGGCTGATCAAGATCCCCTTGTTATTTTTTTCACTGTCTACAATACCACCTATTTTAGTATCATCCACAAACTTACTAACCATGCCCTGTACATTCTCATCCGATGATTTATATCAATAATGGACAAAAAGGATCCCAGCACCAATCCCTGTGGCACACCACTAGTCATGTCTCCAGTCTGAGAATCAACCTTCCAACATCACCCTCCGCTTCCTAGCCCTGAGCCAATTAAGAATCCAATCAGCTACCACCCCCAGATCCCACCTTCTGCGTTCTTACCTTCCAGACTAGCCTACCATACGGGGCCTTGTCAAATGCCTTGCTAAAGTCCATAAGACAACATCCACTGCTCTACCTTCATCTATCCTCTTGGTTAACCCTTTGGAAAAACTCAGATTTGTCAAACACCATTTCTCACGCACAAATCCCTGCTGATTATCTCTAATCAGACATTGTCCATCCAAATGCTGGTAGACCCTGTCCCTCAGAATCCCCTCCAGCCAGTAACTCACCAACCACCCTTCAGTCTTCCGGAACTTCACCTGTGGCTAAAGATGAAGCAAATACCTCTGCAATTCCCCCCCTAGCCTCCCACAAGGTCTGAGGATATACTTGGTCAGGCCCTGGGGTTTTATCCACCTTAATGTGCTTTAAGGCAGCCTGTACCTCCTTGGTAATTCATATGTGGTCCAAGTCATCACAACTCATTTGCCTCAATTCCTTAGCATCCATCATCTTCACCACAGCAAAAAGTCATGAAGTCATAGAGCACTACAGCACAGGTACAGGCCCTTCGGACCAACCAGCCCATGTCGACCACCCAGCTCGTCCCAATTTCCCGTGTTCTGCCCATATACCTCTAAGCCCCACCCCTCCATATACCTATCCAAGTGCTTCTTAAATGATACTATTGTAGCTGCCTCACCCACTTCCTCTGGCAGCTCGTTCCATAGAACAATACAGGACCTTCGGCCCACCATGTTGTGCTGCCCTTCAAACCACACCTAAGACTATCTAACCCCTTCCTCCCACATATCCCTCTATCATTATTTCCTCCATATGCTTATCTAACAATCTCTTGAACTCAACCAACATATCAGCCTCCACCACCACCCCAGGCAGTGCATTCCATGCACCGCATTCCATGCACCAACCACTCTCTGGGTGAAAAACCTCCCTCTGACATCTCCCTTGAACGTTCCACCCATTACTTTAAAGACATGTCCTTTTGTTTTGAGCATTGGTGCCCTGGGAAAGAGGCGCTGGCTGTCCACTCAATCTATTCCTCTTAATATCTTGTATACCTCTATCATGTCTCCCCTCATCCTCCTGCTCTCCAATGAGAACAGCCCTAGCTCCTTTAGTCTCTCGTCATAATTCATACTCTCTAATCCAGGCAGCATCCTGGTAAATCTCCTCTGCACCCTCTCCAATGCCTCCACATCCTTCCTATAATGAGGCGACCAGAACTGGACACAGTACTCTAAAGTGTGGTCTAACCAGAGTTTTGTAAAGCTGCATCATTACTTAGTGGCTCTTAAATTCGATCCCACGACTTATGAAAGCTAACATCCCATAAGCTTTCTTAACTATCCTATCTACCTGTGAGGTGACTTTGAGTGATCTGTGGATATGAAGCCCCAGATCCCTCTGCTCCTCTACACTGCCCAGAATCATGCCATTTACCTTGTACTCTGCCTTGGAGTTTGTCCTTCCAAAGTGTACCACCTCACACCTCTCTGGATTGAACTCCATCTGCCACTTGTCAGCCCAGCTCTGCATCCTATCAATATCCCTCTGTAAGCTTCAACAGCCCTCCACACTATCCACAACACCACCGATCTTTGTGTCATCTGCAAACTTGCTAACCCACCCTTCCACCCCCTCATCCAAGTCATTAATAAATATCACAAAAAGTAGAGGTCCCAGAACCGATCCCTGTAGGACACCGCTAGTCATGGACCTCCAATCCGAATGCACTCCCTCCACCACAACCCTCTGCTTTCTACAGGCAAGCCAATTCTGAATCCACACTGCCAAGCCTCCCTGGATCCCTTGGCCTCTGACCTTCTGAAGAAGCCTACCATGCAGAACCTTGTCAAACGCCTTACTAAAATCCATGTAGACCACATCTACTGCACTACCCTCATCAATCTTCCTGGTCACCTCCTCAAAGAACACTATCAGGCTTGTGAGGCAAAATCTTCCCTTCACAAAGCCATGCTGGCTGGCCCTAATCAGTCCATGATTCTCCAAATGCTCATAGATCTTATCTCTTAGAATCCTTTCCAACAGCTTACCCACCACAGACATAAGGCCCACTGGTCTGTAATTCCCTGGATGATCCCTACTACCTTTTTTGAATAAGGGGACAACATTCACCACCCTCCAATCCTCTGGTACCATCCCTGTAGCCAATGAGGACTCAAAGATCCTAACCAATGGTTCAGCAATCTCCTCCCTTGTCTCATGAAGCAGACTGGGGAATATTCTGTCAGGCCCCAGGGACTTATCTGTCCTAATATTTTCCAACAACTCCAACACATCCTCTCTCTTGACATCTACATACTGCAGAACATTACCCTCACCTACACTGTCCTCAGCATCAAGACCCCTCTCCTTGGTGAATACTGAAGAGAAGTATCCATTGAGAACCTCACCCACTTCCACAGCTTCCAGGCACATCCTCCTACCTTTGTCTTTAATCGGTCCTACCTTTACCCTAGCCATCCTTCTGCTCTTCACGTACGAGAAAAAAGCCTTGGGATTCTCCTTAACCCGACTCGCCAAAGCCTTTTCATGTCCCCTTCTTGCTCTCCTCAGCCCTTCCTTAAGTTCCATCCTTGCTACTCCATATTCCTTACAAGCCCTGTCTGATCCTTGCTGCTTACATCTTATATATGCTGCCTTCTTCTTCCTAACTAGTTGTTCCACCTCTTGTCACCCACGGTTCCTTCACCCTACCATTCCTTCTCTGCCTCACCGGGACAAATTTATCCCTAACATCCTGCAAAAGATCCCTGAACATCGACCACATCTCCATAGTACATTTCCCTTCAAAAATGTCATCCCAATTTATACTCCCAATTTATAGCCTCATAATTTGCCTTCCCCCAATTAAATATCTTAGAAACGTAGAAAAACTACAGCACAATTCAGGCCCTTCAGCCCACAAAGCTGTGCTGAACATGTCCCTACCCTAGAAATTACTAGGGTTATCCATAGCCCTCTATTTTTCTCAGCACCATGTACCTAACCAACAGCCTCTTAAAAGTCCCTATCGTATCCTCTTCCACCACCGTTGCCGGCAGCCCATTCCATGCACTCACCACTCTCTGAATAAAAAAACTTACCCCGACATCTCCTCTATATCTACTCCCCAGCACCTTAAACCTATGTTCTCTTGTGGCCACCATTTCAGCCCTGGGGAAAGCCTCTGACTATCCACCCGATCAATACCTCTCATCATCTTATACACCTCTATCAGGTCCCCCCTCATCCTCCGTCGCTTCAAGGAGAAAAGGTCAAGTTCCCTCAACCTGCTTTCATAAGGCATGCTCCGCATTCCAGGCAGCATCCTTGTAAATCTCCTCTGCACCCTTTCTACGGCTTCCACATCCTTCCTGTAGTGAGGTGACCAGAACTGAGCACAGTACTCCAAGTGGGGTCTGACCAGGGACCTAAAAGCTGCAACAATACCTCACAGCTCCTAAATTCAATTCCCCGATTAATGAAGGACAATACACCATATGCCTTCTTAACCACAGAGTCAACCTGCGCAGCTGCTTTGAGCGTCCTCTGGACTCGGACCCCAAGATCCCTCTGATCTTCCACACTGCCAAGAGTCCTACCATTAGTACTATATTCTGCCATCATATTTGACCTACCAAAATGAACCACTTCATACTTATCTGGGTCGAACTGCATCTGCCACTTCTCAGTCCAACTTTGCATCCTACGTATGTCCCACTGTAACCTCTGACAGCCCTCCAAACTATCCACCACACCCCCAACCTTTGTGTCATCCGCAAACTTACTAACCCACCCCTCCACTTCCTCATCCAGGTCGTTTATAAAAATCACAAAGAGCAAGGGTCCCAGTACAGATCCCTGAGGTACACTACTGGTCACAGACCTCCATGCAGAATACAACCCTTCAACAACCACTCTGCCTTCGGTGGGCCAGCCAGTTATGGATCCACACTGCATTGTCCCCTTTGATCCCAAGCCTCCTTACTTTCTCAATAAGGCTTGCATGGGGTACCTTATCAAACAGCTTGCTGAAATCCATATACACTACATCTACTGCTCTCCCTTCATCGATGAGTTTAGTCACATCCTCAAAAAAAATTCAATCAGGCTCGTAAGGCAGGACCTGCCCTTGACAAAGCCATGCTGACTATTCCTAATCATATTATACCTCTCCAAATGTTCATAAATCCTGCCTCTCAGGATCTTTTCCATTAGCTTACCAACCACTGAGGTAAGACTCACTGGTCTATAATTTCCTGGGCTATCCCTACTCCCCCTCTTGAATAAGGGAACAACATCTGCAACCCTCCAATCTTCCGGAACCTCTCCTATCTCCATCGACGATGCAAAGATCATCGTCAGAGGCTCTGCAATCGCTTCCTCGCCTCCCACAGCAGCCTGGGGTACATCTCATCTGGTCCCAGTGACTTATCCAGCTTGATACTTTCCAAAAGTTTCAGCACCTCCTCTTTCCTAATATCTACATGCTCAAGCTTTTTGGCCTGCTGCAAGTCCCCACTACAATCCCCCAGATCTTTTTCCGTAGTGAATACTGACATAAAGTATTCATTAAGTACCTCCGCTATTTCTTCTGAATCCATACACACTTTCCTACTGCTGCACTTGATAGGCCCTATTCTTTCTCATCTTATCCTCTTGTTCTTCACATACTAGTAGAATGCCTTGGGGTTTTCCTTAATCCTGCCCGCCAAGGCCTTCTCATGCCCCCTTCTGGCTCTCCTAATCTCCTTCTTAAGCTCTTTCCTATTAGCCTTATACTCTTCCAGATCTCTAACATCACCTAGCTCTCTGTACCTTTTGTAAGCTTTTCTTTACCTTTTGACGAGATTTATTATAGCCTTTGTACACCACGGTTCCTGTATCCTCTCGTGACTCCCGTCTCATTGGAACATGCCTATGCAGAACTCCACACAAATATCCCCTGAATATTTGCCACATTTCTTCCGTACTTTTCCCTGAGAACATCTGTTCCCGATTTAATCTTCCAATTTCCTGCCTGAGAGCCTCATAATTCCCTTTACTCCAAGTAAACACCTTTCTAGTCTGTCTGTTCCTATCCGTCTCCAGTGCTAACGTAAAGGAGATAGAATTATGATCACTATCACCAAAATGTTCACCCACTGAGAGATCTGACACCTGACTGGGTTCATTTCCCAATACCAAATCAAGCACAGCCTCTCCTCTTGTAGGTCTATCTACATACTGTGTCAAGAATCCTTCCTGAACACACTTAACAAACTCCACCCCATCTAAACTCCTCACTGTCTGGAGATGCCAATCGATGTTTGGGAAATTAAAATCCCCCATCACAACAACTCTTATTCTCACACCTTTCTAGGATCTGTTTCCCTATCTGCTCCTCAATATCCCTGTTACTATTGGGTGGCCTATAAAAACACCCAGTAAAGTTATTAACCCCTTCCTGTTCCTAACCTCCACTCAGTTCCTCCACGACGTCCACCTTTTCTGCAGCCGTGACACTATCTCTGGTCAACAGTGCCACTCCCCCACCTCTTTTGCCTCTCTCCCTGTCCTTTCTGAAACATCTAAAACCCGGCACTTGAAGCAACAATTCCAGTCCCTGAGCCATCCAAGTCTCCGTAATGGCTACCACATCATAGTTCCAAGTATTTATCCAAGCTCTAAGCTCATCCGCCTTGTTCACAACACTCCTTGTGTTAAAATAGACACATCTCAAACCTGTCTGAGCACGTCCCTTCTCTATCACCTGCCTATCGTACCTACTACTAGCTTTCTCTATTTGAAAGCCAAACACCTCTTCCCCAGTCTCTCCAGTTCGGATCCTACCCCCCAACAATTCTAGTTTAAACTCTCCCCAGTTAACCTTAGCAAACCTCCCCGCCAGGATATTGGTGGGTCACAGTCAGGAGGGGGAAGGGGAAGAGTCAGGTACCAGAGAGTACCCCTGTGGCTGTACCCCTTGACAATAAGTACTCCTGTTTGAGTACTGTTGGGGGAGACAGCCTACCTGGGGGAAGCAACAGTGGCAGTGTCTCTGGCACAGAGTCCGGCCCTGTGGCTCAGAAGGGTAGGGAAGGAGAAAGGAGGGCACTAGTGATAGGGGACTCTATAGTTAGGTGGGCAGACAAGCGATTCTGTGGACGCAGGAAAGAAACTCAGAAGGTAGTTTGCCTCCCAGGTACCAGGGTCCAGGATGTTTAGGATCGCGTCCAAGATATCCTGAAGGGGGAGGGAGAACAGCCAGAGGTCATGGTGCATATTGGTACCAACGTCATAGGTAGGGAAAGGAATGAGGTCCTGAAAAATGACTATAGAGAATTAGGAAGGAAGTTGAGAAGCAGGACCTCAAAGGTAGTAATTTCCGGATTACTGCCTGTGCTAAGTGACAGTGGGTATAGGAACAGAATGAGGAGGAGGTTAAATGCGTGGCTGAGGGATTGGAGTAAGGAGCAGGGATTCAGATTTCTGGATCATTGGGGCCTCTTTTGGGGCAAGTATGACCTGTTCAAAGAAGACAGGTTGCACCTGCCTATAACTCCTTTCTATCACCTCCTCATTCTCCCTGACCAGACGAAGGTCATCTAGCTGCTTCTCCAGTTCCCTGACACGGTCCCTCAGGAGCTGCAGCTCAACACATCTGGTGCAGATGTAGCCTTCCTGGAGGCAGGGAGACTCTGGGAATTCCTACATCTGACACAGAGTACAGGAAACTGCACTCATACCCCTTCCTTAACTCAAGTCACCTACCTTTCCTTGCCCCTTTACGCTGAAGCAGTCCTCTTTGCTCCTATCCCCGTCCATGACAATTCTAAAGGTTATGGAGCAATGGTCACTGTCCCCCAAATGCTCACCCACCGATAGATCTGTCACCTGTCCCAGTTCATTACCTAAAACTAGATCTAATATGGCATTCCCTCTAGTTGGCCTGTCAACATACTGTGTCAGGAATCTGTCCTGGACACTCTTAAACTCTGCCCCATCTAAACCTTTGGCACTAAGCAGGTGCCAATCAATATTTGGAAAGTTGAAGTCTCCCATTATAATAACCCTGTTATTTTTGCATCTTTCCAAAAACTGCCTCCCAATCTGCTCCTCAGTATCCCTACAGCTACCGGGGGGCCTATAGAATACTCCCAGGAGGGTAACTGCTCCTTTCTTGTTCCTAACTTCCACCCATATTGACTCTAGAGAGGATCCTTCTACATTATCTACCCTTTCTGCAGCTGTAACAGTGTCCCTAAGCAGTATCACCACCCCTCCTCCTCTTCTCCCCACCTCCCTATCCCTTTTAAAACACTGAAAACCAGGAATATTCAATATCCATTCCTGCCCCGATGTCAGCCATGTCTCTGTAATAGCCACAATATCGTAGTCCCATGTACTTATCCAAGCTCTCAGTTCATCTCCCTTATTCCTGATGCTTCTTGCATTTAAGTAAATGTACTTTAGCCCATCCACCTTACTACTTTTATAGCCTGTACTCTGCTTCTGCTTCCTCAAAGCCTCTCTACCTGTCAGATCTGACTTTTCCTCATCCTCTGACCTACTCCTCTGGTTCCCTTCCCCCTCACAATCTAGTTTAAACCCTCCTGAACCACCATAGCAAACCTGGCTGCAAGGGTATTGGACCC
Organism: Pristis pectinata; assembly: GCF_009764475.1. Classification (NCBI taxonomy): domain Eukaryota; kingdom Metazoa; phylum Chordata; class Chondrichthyes; order Rhinopristiformes; family Pristidae; genus Pristis; species Pristis pectinata. The sequence continues at coordinate 192,014 of NC_067415.1, read as the reverse complement.
CCCCTCTGGTTCAGGTATAACCCATCCTCTCTGTACAGGTCCCACCTTCCCTAGAAGATATCCCAATGATCCAAAAATCTAAAACCCTCCCTCCTGCACCAACTTCTCAGCCATGCATTTATTTGCCATCTCCTCCTATTCCTACCTTCACTATCACGTGGCACTGGCAGCAATCCTGAGATCGTGACCCTTGAGGTCCTGTTCTTCAGCCTTCTGCCTAGCTCGCTGAACTCACTTTTCAGGACCTCATTCCTCTTCCTACCTATGTCGTTGGTACCAACATGAACCACGACTTCTGGCTGTTCTCCCTCCTGCTCTAGAATCCTGTGGACCCGATCAGTGACATCCCGGACCCTGGCACCTGGGAGGCAACATACCATCCGGGATTCATGCTCACTGCCACAGAACCTCCTATCTGTTTCCCTGACTATCGAGTCCCCTATCACTACTGCCTTCCTCTTCTCCTCCCTTCCCTTCTGAGCAGCAGGACCGGTCCCAGTGCCATAGACCTGGCTACTGCTGCTAGGCCCCGGCAGGTCATCTCCCTCAACAGCTTCCAAAGCTCACCATATACTCACCATGCTCTGCATGAAAATGTTTCCCCTCAGGTCTCTTTTAAATCTTTCCCCTCTCACCTAAACCTCTGCCCCCCCCCAGTTTTGGACTCTCCTACCCTGTGGAAAAGACTGCTATCATCCACCTTATCTATGCCCTTATGATTTTATAAACCTCCATAAGGTCACCCCTCATTCTCCTTCATTCCAAGGAATAAAGACCTAGCCTGTCCAACCTCTCCCTTTAACTCAGACCCTCTAGTCCTGGCAACATCCTCATAAATCTTTTCTGCACTCCTTCCAGTTTAACTATGCCTTTCCTATAACAGGCTGACCAAAACTATACACAGTACTCCAAGTGTGGCCTCACCAATGACTTATACAACTGCAACAAAATGTCCCAACTCCTACAGTATACTCAATGTCCTGACTGATGAAGGCCAGCGTGCTAAATGCCTTTTTCACCACCCTGTCTATCTGTGATGCTGCTTTCAACGAACTACACACTTGTACTCCTAGGTCCTCTGTTCCATTGCATGCCCTACCATTCATAGTACAAGTCCTACGCTGGTTTGACTTTCCAAAATGCATCACCTCACATTTATCTGTATTGAAATCCATTTGCCACTCCTCGGCCCACTTCCCTAATTGATCAAGATCCCCCTGAAATCTACCATAACCTTCTTCACTACTGATCAAGCCTTGTGCATTCACATCCAAATCATCTATATAAATAACGAATAACAAGGGTCCCAACACCGACACCTGCGGCACACCACTAGTCACCGGCCTCCAAGAAATGACCTTCAACCACCACCCTCTGCTTCCTAACTCCAAGAAAATTTTGAATCTTCCTAACTAGCTCTCCCTGGATTCCATGGGATCTAACCTTCCAGACCAGCCTACCACGTGGGACCTTGTCAAAGGCCTTGCTAAAGTCTAAATACACAACATCCACTGCCCTACCCTCATCTACTTTTTTTGTTACCTCTTCAAAAAAACTATAAAAGGTTTGTCAAGGACAACTTTCCACATACACAGCCATGCTGACTCATCTAATCAGACTCTGTTTATCAAAATGCTGGTAGATCCTGTTCTTCAGAATTTCCTCCAGTAACTTCCCCACCACTAACATCAGGCTGACTGGCCTGTAGTTCTCTGGCTTTTCCTTGCTACCTTTCTTAAACAATGGAATAAAATTAGCCACTTTCCAGTCTTTGGGAACTTCACCAGTGTCTAATGATGAAGCAAATATCTCCATAAGGTCCTCTGCAATTTCTTCTCTAATCTCCCATCAAGTCCTAGGATGGACTCGGTCAGGCCCCAAGGATTTATCTTCTTTCATGCGCTGTAAGGCTGCAAATACCTCCTCTCTGGTAATATGAATGTTCTCCAAAACATCCCTACTTATCTCCCTTATCTCTTGAGCAACCATGATTTTCTCCTCAATAAACACAGAGGAGAAATATTCGTTAAAAATCCCACCCATCTCCTGCAGCTTGAGATATAAGCAGCCCTGCTCTCTCCCTGGCCACCCTTTAACTCTTAATATAGCTGTAAAACCTCTTGGGATTTTCCTTAACCTTACGTGTCAGATCCATCTCATGCACTCTATTTTCCTTCCTAATTTCCCTCAAGAGTAGTCATAATCTTTTTATAGTTATCAAAGGATTCTCTCATCCCTGACCTCCTAAACCCAATAAATGCTTCCTCCTTTTTCTTGACCAGAGCCTCAATATCTCATCAGCCAAGGTTCCCTAAACTTGCCAGGTTTACCCTTCACCTGAACAGGAACATGCTGCCCCTGGACTCCTGATTTCACACTCTTAAAAGCCTCCTACTTGCCATTCATCCCTTTCCCTTCAAACAGGTCCAACCAATCAACCTCTGGTAAACCAGTTTGGCAGGGGGATGGGAACCCAAGTGATGGTCAGAGGTTGGTGCATTTAGTGTACAAGTAGATGCAGCATGTAGAAACACTGTGAGGAAGGATGGGCAGTTGAAGGGGCAAAATTGTAGTCAGTTGGATAGGCTGAAGTGTGTCTATTCTAATGTGAGAATTATCAAGAAGATGAGTGAACTGAGAGCATAGGTAAGTACATGGAACTACGACGCTGTGGCCATTGCAGAGACTTGGCAGTCAAAAGGGCAGGAATTGCTGCTGGATATTCCAGGGTTTATATGTTTTAAAAAGGGACAGGGACTGAAGTAAAATAGGTAGGTGGCTTTGCTGATCAGGAACAGTATCACAGCTGTAGAAAGGGAGGATATCCTGCAGGGATCATCTACGGAGTCAGTGTGGGTGGAAGTCAGAAACAGGAAGGGAGTGATCACTCTATTGGGAGTATTCTATAGACCCTCCAATAGCAGCAGAGACACTCAGGAGCAGATCGGGAGGCAGACTTTGGAAAGGTGCAAAAGTAACAGGGTTGTTGTCATGGGTGCTTTCAACTTCATAGAACAGTACAGCACAATACAGGTCCTTTGGCCCACAATGTTGTGCCAACCTTTAAACCTCGCCTAAGACTATCTAACCCCTTCCTCCCACATATCCCTCTATTTTAAATTCCTCCATATGCTTATCCAGTAATCTCTTGAATTTGACCAATGTATCTGCCTCCACCACTGCCCCAGGCAGCACATTCCATGCTCCAACCACTCTCTGGGTAACAAACCTTCCTCTGATATCTCCCTTGAATTTCCCACCCATTACTTTAAAGCCATGCCCTCTTGTATTGAGCATTGGTGCCCTGGGAAAGAGGTGCTGGCTGTCCACTCTATCTATTCCTCTTAATATTTTGTACACCTCTATCATGTCTCCTCTCATCCTCCTTCTCTCCAAAGAGTAAAGCCCTACCTAATATTGATTGGCACCTCCTTAGGGTAAAGGGGATAGATGGGACGGAGTTTGTTAGGTGTCCAGGAAGGATTCCTGACACAGTATATGGAGAGGCCGACTCGAGGAGAGGCCATACTAGACCCGGTACTAGGCAATGAGCCTGATCAGGTTTCAGATCTCTTGGTGGGAGAGCATTTTGGAGACAGTGACCATAACTCCTTGACCTTTACCGCATCCTTGGAAAGGGATGGGAGCAGACGATATGAGAAAGTATTTATTCGGGAGGAGGAATTATGATGCTACTAGGCAGAAACTTGGGAGCGTAAAATGGGAACAGATGTTCTTGGAAGTGCACAACAGAAATGTGGAGGTTGTTTAGGGAGTACTTGCATGGGGTTCTGGATAGGTTTGTCGCATTGAGGCAGGGTGAGGATGGTAGAGTGAAGGAACCGTGGTTGACAAGAGATGTAAAATATCTTGTCAAGAGGAAGAAAGAAGCTCACCTAAGGTTTAGAAAGCATGGATCAGACAGGGCTCTTGTGAGTTACAAGGTAGCCAGGAAGGAGCTTAAGAATGTACTTGGAGAGCTAGAAGGGGACATGAGAAGTCCTTGGTGAGTAGGATCAAGGAAAACCCCAAGGCATTCTACTTGTATGCAAAGAACAGGAGGATGACTAGAGTGAGGTTAGGACTGATCAGGGATAAAAGAGGAAACATGTGCCTGGAGTTGCAAGAGGTAGGGGAGGTCTTTAATGAATACTTTGCTTCGGTATTCACCAGATATACACCTTGACATTTGTGAGGATGGCGTACAACAGGCTGATATGCTAGGGCATGTCGACGTGAGGAAAGAGGATATGCTGGAACTATTGAAAAATATTAGGATAGATAAGTCACCGGTACCAGACAGGATATATCCAAGGTTATTATGGGAAGCGAGGGAAGAGATTGCTGCGACTTTGGTGATGATATTTGCATCCTCACTGGCCACAGGAGTAGTGCCAGATGATTGGAGGGTGGCAAATGTTGTTCCTTTGTTCAGGAAAGGGAGTAGGGATAGCCCTGGGAATTACAGACCAGTGAGTCATACTTCAGTGGTGGGCAAATTACTGGAGAAGATTCTTGGAGACAGGATTTATGGGCATTTAGAGAAGCATAGGCTGATTAGCGATAGCATGGCTTTGTGAGGGGCAGGTCGTGCCTCTACAAGCCTGATTAAATTCTTTGAGGGTGTGACAAAGCACATTGATGAAGGTTGAGCAGTGGATGTGGTGTACATGGATTTTAGTAAGACGTTTGATAAGTTTCCTCATGGAAGGCTTATTCAGAAGGCGTGGAATCCAGGGAAACTTTGTTGGCTGTGTGGATTCAGAATTAGCTCACTCGTCAAAGACAGAGGGTAGTTGTGGATGGAGCATATTCTGACTGGAGGTTGGTGACCAGTGGTGTTCCGCAGGGATCTGTTCTGGGACCCCTGCTCTTGGTGATTTTTATAAATGACTTGGATGAGGATGTGGAAGGGTGAGTTAGTAAGTTTGCAGATGACACGAAGCTTGGTGGTGTTGTGGATAGTGTAGAAGGTTGCTGTATGTTACAACAGGACATTGATAGGATGCAGAGCTGGGCCGAGAAGTGGCAGATGGAGTTCAACCCAGAAAAGTGTGAAGTGATGCACTTTGAACATAGAACACAACAGCACAGTACAGGACCTTCGGCCCACAATGTTGTGCCGACATTTCTTCCTGCTCTGAGATCTATCTAATCCTGCTCTTACACATAGCTCCCTATTTCTCTATCATTCATGTGGCTATCTAAGAGTTTCTTAAATGTCCCTAATGTATCTGCCCCCACAACCTCTGCAGGCAATGCGTTTCATGCACCCACCACTCTGTGTCAAAAAAATTGCCCCTGACATCCCCCTTATACTGTCCTCTAATCACCTTAAAATTATGTCCCCTTGTGTTTGCCATTATCACCTGGGAAAAAGTGTCTGGCTGTCCACTCGATTCATGCCTTTTATCATCCTGTACACCTCTATCAAGTCACCTCTCATCCTCCTCCTCTCTGAAGAGAAAAGCCCTCGCTCACTCAATCTATCCTCATTTATTCTGCCTTTGAATTCAATCTCCCGAAGTGTATCAGTTCACACTTATCCAGGTTGAACTCCATCTGCCACTTCTCAGCCCAGGTCACTTGCCACCCTCCAATCATCTGGCACTTCTGTTGCATCCAGTGAGGATGCAATGATCGTTGCCAAAGGTGCAACAATCTCTTCCCTCACTTCCCGTAATAACCTTGGATATATCCCATCCGGCCCCGGTGATTTATCTATCCTAATGTTTTCCAAAAGTTCCAGCACATCCTCTTCCCTCATGTCAACATGCCCTAGCATATCAGCCTGTTGTACACCATCCTCACAAACGTCAAGGTCTCCCTCTCTCTCTCTCTCTCTCTCTGGTGAATGCTGAAGCGAAGTATTCATTAAGGACCTCCCCTACCATTTCCGACTCCAGGCACGTTTCCTCTTTTATCCCTGATCAGTCCTACCCTCACTCTAGTCATCCTCTTATTCTTCACATACGTGTAGAACGCCTTTGGGTTTTCCTTAATCCTATCCGGCAAGGTCTTCCCATGACCCCTTCCAGCTCTAAGTTCATTCTTAAGCTCCCTCCTGGCTACCTTGTAACTCAACAGAGCCCTGTCTGATTCATTCTTTCCAAACCTCAGGTAAGCTTCTTTCTTCCTCTTGACAAGATATTCTCGATCTCTTTGGAAGATCGACTTTGAAGGCAGAGTACAAGGTTAATGGCAGGACTCTGAACTGTGTGGCGGAACAGAGGGATCTTGGGGTCCACATAATTCCCTCAGGGTTGCCATGAAGATTGATAGGGTTGTTAAGAAGGCGTATGATGTGCTGGCCTTCATTAGTCGGGGTACTGAGTTCAAGAGCAGTGAGGTGATGTTGCAGTTCTATAGAACTCTGGTTAGACCACACTTGGAGTATTGTGTTCAGTTCTGGTCACCTCATTATAGGAAGGATGTGGAAGCTTTAGAGAGGGTACAGAGGAGATCTACCAGGATACTGCCTGGATCAGAGAGCATGTTTTATGAGGATAGGTTGAGTGAGCTACGGCTTTTCTCCTTGGAGTGATGGAGCATGAGAGGTGACTTGATAGAGGTGTACAAGATGATAAGAGGCACAGATGAGTGAACAGTCAGACTTTTTCCTAGGGCGAGAATGGCTAACATGAGGGGACATAATTTTAAGGTGATTGGAGAAACATAGGGAGGATGTCAGAGGTAAGTTTTTTTTTACACAGAGTGGTGGGTGCATGGAACGCACTGCCAGCAGAGGTTGTGGAGGCAGATACATTAGGGACATTTAAGAGACTCTTAGATAGACACACGATAGATAGAGAATTGGAGGGCTATTTGGGAGGGAAGTGTTAGATAGATCTCAGAGCAGGATAAAATGTTGGCATAACATTGTAGGCCAAAGGGCCCATACTGTTCTGTAATGTTCTATGTTCTAGATCCTGCCTAATTCCCCCAAAATTAGCTCTGCTCCAGTTTAGAACCCAAACCTGTGGGCCTGTCCTATCCTCTTCAATTCACTATTTTAAAACTAATAAATAAAAAGTGATGAGAAATACACATTAAAAATCTCACCCATCTCCTTTAGCTGCACACAAGATGACCATGCTGATAATTAAGGGGACATATTCTACCTCTAGCCACATTTTAACTCTTAATATACATTGAAATTTACAGCACAGGAACAGGACCTTCAGCCCACGATGTCTGCACTGAACATGATGTCGAATTAACTAATTCTCTTCTGCCTGTACATGATCCATATCCCTCCATTCCCTACATATTCATGTTTCTAACAGCCTCTTATGTTAAAGGTTGGTGGTGTTGTGGATGGTGTCAAAGATTGCAGAGGATATTGATAGGATGCAGAGCTGGGCTGAGAAGTGGCAGATGGAGTTCAATCCAGAGAAGTGTGAGGTGGTACACTTTGGAAGGACAAACTCCAAGGCAGAGTACAAAGTTAATGGCAGGATTCTTGGTAGTGTGGAGGAGCAGAGGGATCTGGACCCCCAGATCCCTGAAAGTTGCATCACAGATGGATAGGGTAGTTAAGAAAGCTTATGGGTCGTTAGCTTTCATTAAGTCAAGGGATCGAGTTTAACAGCTGCGAGGTAATGATGCAGCTCTATAAAACTCTGGTTAGACCACACTTAGATTACTGTGTCCAGTTCTGGTTGCCTCCACATAGAAAGGATGTGGAGGCATTGGAGAGGGTGCAGAGGAGATTTGCCAGGATGCTGCCTGGTTTAGAGAGTATGCATTATGAGGAGAGACTAAAGGAGCTAGGGCTTTACTCTTTGGAGAGAAGGAGGATGAGGGGAGACATGATAGAGGTATACAAAATATTAAGAGGAATAGATAGAGTGGACAGCCAGCGCCTCTTTCCCAGGGCACCAATGCTCAATACAAGTAATGGGTGGGAAGTTCAAGGGAAATATCAGAGGAAGGTTTTTTTTACCCAGAGAGTGGTTGGGGCATGGAATGCACTGCCAGGGGTGGTAGTGGAGGCAGGTACATTGGTCAAATTCAAGAGATTACTAGAGGGATATATGGGAGGAAGAGGTTAGATAGTCTTAGGTGAGGTTTAAAGGTTGGCACAACATTGTGGGCCGAAGGGTCTGTATTCTGCTGTACTGTTCTATGTTCTAAATGGGACTCTTGTATCTGCTTCCACCACTCTGTGTGAAAAATCTTGCCGCACACATTTCCTTTGAACTTTCCCTCTCTCCCTTTAAATAGATGTCCATTAGTACTTGACCCTTCTACCCTGGGAAAAACATTCTGACTGCCTACTCTATCAATGCCTCTCATAATTTTATAAACTTCTGTCAGGTTGTCCCTCAGCCTCTGATGCTCCAGAGAAAACAATCCAAGTTTGTCCAATCTCTCCTTATTGCTCATGACCTCTAACCAGGCAACATCCTGGTAAACCTCCTCTGCAACAATTTCCCAAGCCTCCACATCCTTCCTGCAATGGGGTGACCAGTATTGCACCTAATACCTGTAAAATCTCTCAGGATTTTCCTTAACCTTGCCTGCTAGATCCATCTCATGCCCTCTTTTGCCTTCCTCATTTCCTTCTTAAGGATATTGCTACACTGGGTCATCTAACACCGGCAGGACACACAGTAAACGACAGGGACCTTAGAAGCATAGATTTACAGGGGGACCATGGGGTGAAAGTTCTTAGCTCCCTGAAAATGGTGACATGGGTGGATAGGGGTGTGAAATAGGAGTGCCTACTTGCCTTGATAGGCAGGGGTATTGAGTTTAAAAGTTGGGACATCATGTGGCAGCTATACAAGACATTGGTTAGGTCATACTTAGGAATATTGTGTGCAGTTCTGATCCAAACACTGCAGGAAGGATGTACCATAGAACCATAGAACAATACAGCACAATACAGGCCCTTCAGCCCACCATGTTGTGCCACCCTTCAAACCACACCTAAGACTATCTAACCCCTTCCTCCCACATATCCCTCTATCTTAAATTCCTCCATATGCTTGTCTAACAATCTCTTGAACTTGTCCAATGTATCAGCCTCCACCACCACCACCACAGGCAGAGCATTCCATGCACCAACCACTCTCTGGGTGAAAAACCTCCCTCTGATGTCTCCCTTGAACTTCCCACCCATTACTTTAAAGCCATGCCCTCTTGTTTTCAGCATTGGTGCCCTGGGAAAGAGGCGCTGGCTGTCCACTCTATCTATTCCTCTCAATATCTTCTATACCCCTATCATGTCTCCCCTCATCCTCCTCCTCTCCAATGAGAACTGCCCTAGCTCCTTTAGTCTCTCCTCATAATCCATACTCTCCAATCCAGGCAGCATCCTGGTAAATCTCCTCTGCACCCTTTCCAATGCCTCCACATCCTTCCTATAATGAGGTGACCAGAACTGGACACAGTACTCTAGGTGTGGTCTAACCAGAGTTTTGTAAAGCTGCAACATCACTTCGCGGCTCTTAAACTCTATAAGACAAGATCTTTATTAGTCATATGTACATCGAAACACAGTGAAATACATCTTTTGCATAGAGTGTTCTGGAGGCAGCCCGCAAGTGTCGCCATGCTTCCGGCACCAACATAGCATGCCCACAACTTCCTAACCTGTATGTCTTTGGAATGTGGGAGGAAACCGGAGCACCCGGAGGAAACCCACACAGACACGGGGAGAACTTACAAACTCCTTACAGACAATGGCTGGAATTGAACTTGGGTCACTGACGCTGTAAAGCGTTACGCTAACTGCTACACTACCGTGCCTACCCCGACTTATGATCCCCTGACTTATGAAAGCTAACATCCCTTAAGCTTTCTTAACTACCCTATCCACCTGCGATGCAACTTTCAGTGATCTGTGGATATGAACCCCTAGATCCCTCTGCTCCTCTACACTGCCCAGAATCATGCCGTTTACCTTGTACTCCGCCTTGGAGTTTGTCCTTCCAAAGTGTACCACCTCACACTTCTCTGGATTGAACTCCACCTGCCACTTGTCAGCCCAGCTGTGCATCCTATCAATATCCTTCTGCAAGCTTCGACAGCCCTCCACACTATCCACAACACCACCAATTTTTGTGTCGTCTGCAAACTCGCTAACCCAGCCTTCCACCCCCTCATCTAAGTCATTAATAAATATCACCAAAAAGTAGAGGTCCCAGAACCGATCCCTGCGGGACACCACTAGTCACAGCCCTCCAATCCAAATGCACTCCCTCCACCACAATCCTCTGCTTCCTACAGGCAAGCCAATTTTGAATCCACACAGCCAAGCTTCCCTGGATCCCTTGGCATCTGACCTTCTGAAGAAGCCTACCATGTGGAACCTTGTCAAACGCCTTACTAAAATCCATGTAGACCACATCCACTGCACTACCCTCATCAATCTTCCTGGTCACCTCAAAGAACCCTATCAGGCTTGTGAGGCAAGATCTTCCCTTCTCAAAGCTTTGCTGGCTGTCCCTAATTAGTCCACGTTTCTCCAAATGCTCATAGATCCTATCTCTTAGAATCCTTTCCAACAGCTTACCCACCACAGACGTAAGGCTCACTGGTCTGTAATTCCCTGGACTATCCCTACTACCTTTTTTTGAATAAGGGGACAACATTCGCCACCCTCCAATCCTCCGGTACCATCCCCGTTGACAATGAGGACTCAAAGATCCTAACCAACGGTTCAGCAATCTCCTCCCCCGCCTCACGAAGCAGCCTGGGGAATATTGCGCCAGGCCCAGGGACTTATCTGTCCTAATATTTTCTAACAACTCCAACACATCCTCTCTCTTCATATCTACGTACTCCAGAACATTACCCTCACTTACACTGTTCTCATCATCATCAAGACCCCTGTCCTTGGTGAATACTGAAGAAAAGTATCCACTGAGAACCTCACCCACTTCCACAGCTTCCAGGCACATCCTCCCACCTTTGATTTTAATCGGTCCTACCTCTATCCTAGCCATCCTTCTGCTCTTTACGTATGAGAAAAAAGCCTTGGGATTCTCCTTAACCCTACTTGCCAAAGCCTTTTCATGTCCCCTTCTCGCTCTCCTCAGCCCTTTCTTAAGCAATTTCCTTGCTACTCTATATTCCTCACGAACCCTGTCCAATCCTTGCTGCTTACACCTTATGTATGCTGCCCTCTTCTTCCTAACTAGTTGTTCCACCTCTCTCGTCACCCACAGTTCCTTCACCCTGCCATTCCTCACTGGCACCTTCTCTGCCTCACTGGGACAAATTTATCCCTAACATCCTGCAAGAGATCCCTGAACATCGACCACATCTCCATAGTACATTTCCCTTCAAAAATGTCACCCCAATTTACACTCCCAAGTTCTCACCTTATAGCCTCATAATTTGCCTTTCCCCAATTAAATATCTTCCTGTCCTCTTTGCTCCTATCCCTGTCCATGACAATTCTAAAGGTTATGGAGCAATGGTCACTGTCCCCCAAATGCTCACCCACCGATAGATCTGTCACCTGACCTGGTTCATTACCTAAAACTAGATCTAATATGGCATTCCCTCTAGTTGGCCTGTCAACATACTGTGTCAGGAATCCGTCCTGGATACACTTAACAAACTGTGCCCCGTCTAAGCCTTTGGCACTAAGTAGGTGCCAATCAATATTAGGATAGTTGAAGTCTCCCATTATAATAACCCTGTTATTTTCGCATCTTTCCAAAAACTGCCTCCCAATCTGCTCCTCAGTATCCCTACTGCCTCCGGGGGGCCTATAGAATACTACCAGGAGGGTAACTGCCCCTTTCTTGTTCTTAACTTCTACCCATATTGACTCTAGAGAGGATCCTTCTACATTATCTACCCTTTCTGCAGCTGTAACAGTGTCCCTGAGCAGTATTGCCACCCGTCCTCCTCTTCTCCCCCCCCCCCTCCCTATCCCTTTTAAAACACTGAAAACCAGGAATATTCAATATCCATTCCTGCCCCGATGTCAGCCATGTCTCTGTAATAGCCACAATATCATAGTTGCATGTACTTATCCAAGCTCTTAGTTCATCTCCCTTATTCCTGATGCTTCTTGTATTCAAGCAAATGCACTTTAGCCCATCCATCTTGCTACTTTTGTAGCCTGGGGACATTGCTGCATAGAGATTGGCAAGGAAATGCTTGTCCCGGTGGATTAGGGAGGCGAGGAGGCTGTATGGACAGAAACTTAACAGCCACTTCATGAACAACAAAGGTACATGTCGTTTGTGGCAGGGATTTCAAACAATCACCGGCTACAAGACCCCCCCACCCCTGCGGATATGTCATAATGATCCCTCTTTACCAGATAAACTTAATGTCTTTAATGCACGTTTTGAGGCAAACAACACCGTTCAGGCACAGATGCTTCCACCATCATCAAGAGACCAGGTACTTCAGCTGTCTACAGCTAGAGTAGAAAAAGGCCTTCGCCAGTGTCAATCCATGGAAAGCTGTGGGCTGGACAACATTCCTGGTCGTGTTTTAAAGGATTGTGCAGAGCAGCTGAAGGATGTCTTTAATATCTCGCTCAGCCAGGCAGCGGTGCCCACCTGCCTCAAAAGTGCCCTCATTATTCCTGTCCCTAAAGTCAAACCCAGCCTCCTGAATGACTTCCGCCCTGTGGCCCTGACACCAATAATAATGAAATGCTTTGAGCGATTGGTCATGCAGCATATTAAGACCTGTTTTCCTGCAAACTTAGATCCCCTACAGTTTGCATATAGAGTCAATTGATCCACAGAGGATGCAATCTCCACTTTGCTCCACCTCACACTGTCACATCTGGAGGGGAAGAATACATACACCAGGATCCTCTTCTTCAACTTCAGCTCAGCATTTAACACGATCATTCCACAACAGCTGGTGGAAAAGCTGAGGCTGTTAGAGGTGGATACCGGCATTTGTAATTGGGTCCTCAATTTCCTGACACAGCGGCAGCAGATAGTTAGAGTTGGCAGTCATACATCAGGAACCATCTCAGTGAGCACAGGCTCACCTCAAGGCTGCGTCCTGAGCCCTTTACTGTTTAGCCTGCTCACACATGACTGCATTGCTAGATTCAGCACCAACTACATCATTAAGTTCGTTGATGACACGACAGTGGTGGGTCTCATCAGTGACAATGATGAGTCTGCATATAGGATGGAGGTGGAGCAGCTAACAGCGTGGTGTAGATTCCGCAATCTCGCCCTCAATGTGGACAAAACAAAGGAGATGGTGATTGATTTTAGGAGGGCTGGCAAGCATGATCATACACCGCCAACTATTGATGGTGCTGCTTGTGGAGAGGGTCAGCAACATTAAGTTCCTGGGGGTTCACTTAGCAGATGATCTGACCTCCACTATTAACACTGCAGCCATCATTAAAAAAGCCCAGCAGTGGCTTTACCCCCTCCGGAGACTCAAAAGCAGGCCTCCCTATTCCATACCTCATCACTTTTTACAGGGGCACCATTGAAAGCATCCTGACCTATGCCTCACCTCCTGGTTTGGTAGCTGCAAGGCCTACGAACAACAGCAGCTCAATAGGATGGTGAAGACAGCTGGCAGGATCATTGGTGCCCCTCTCCCCTTTTTGATGGAGATCTATCAGCAACGCTGCGTTCGCAGAGCTACGGCCATCATTAAGGACTTTCATCACCCTTCTCACAACCTGTTTTCCCTCCTGCCGTTGGGGAAGAGATATAGGAGCATCTGCTCTAGATCTAGTAGGATGCTGAACAGCTTTTTCCCACAAGCAGTCAGGATCATAAATGGACTGTGTCCCCTTCCCCTTCCACCGACAAGCTCTCCCTCCACACACACGGACACACCCACATCAATACAGAAAGTTTGATAGTTAGTTACCTGATACGTTGAACTTCATCTCGAACTGAATAAGCACTTATTGATACATCAACACACTTTAACAGATATCAACACCACGTATTCATATGTTTTTAGTTTAGTTTTAGAGATGTTTTTATAGACTATTTTAGATATTTATCACTGTTCTTTTTGTTGCACTGATATGAGCTGGTGAGAAACAGTATTTTGTTTTTTTTTGTGTATGTAAATACTCAGAGAAATGACAATAAAGCAAATCTTGAAATCTGTACTCTGCTTCTCCTTCCTCAAAGCCTCTCTACCTGTCAGATCTGACTTTTTCCCATCCCCTTCTTCCTCTGACCTACTCCTCCGGTTCCCTTCCCCCTTTGCAATCTAGTTTAAACCCTCCTGAACCACACCAGCAAACCTGGCCGCAAGGATATTGGCCCCCCTCAGGTTCAGGTGTAACCCGTCCTCTCTGTACAGGTCCCACCTTCCCCAGAAGAGATCCCAATGATCCAAAAATCTAAAACCCTCCCTCCTGCACCAACTTCTCAGCCAGTGGTAGTGCAAAAGAGAGTGCAGAAGAGATTCACCAGGATGTCGCCTGGTATGGAGGGCTTTAATTATAAGGAAAGATTGGATAGGCTGGCATTGTTCTCACCGGAGTGTAGGAGGCTGAGGGGTGACCTTATGGAGGTTTATAAAATTATGAGGGGCATAGATGGAGTAGATAGTCTTTTTCCAAACTAGAGGAGACAGGTTTAAGCTGCGAGAGGAAATATTTAAAGGCGATCTAAGCGGCAAGTTTTCCATAGAGAGGGTGGTGGGGATAGGGAACGAGATGCCAGAGGAGATGGTATGGGCAGGTGCAATCACAGTGTTTACAAAGCATTTGGACAGGTATATGCACAGGAAATGAATAAAGGGATATGGGCCAAATACAGGAAAATGGGACTTTCAGCATGGAGGAGTGGGGCAGAAGGGCCTGTTTCCATGCTGTATGGTTCTACGATTCCATGATAAGTGCTGGAAGATGGGATTAGTATGGATAGCCTGTTTATATCCTGCCTTTGACTCTATGACTAGAATTCCCATAGGTAGTCCTATTAAGGAGAGAGAGAGCACAGGGAAGTACAGAGCAATTATTTTGGTATGAGTTGGGGGAAATGAAGGAATTTATTACTAAAGAGGTGGCAACAGGGTACTTGGAAATACTAATAGGATTGAGCAGAGTGGACAGAAAATGCTGGGAATACTCAGCAGTTCAGGGTACATCTGTGGGAAGAGAAACAAAGTTAGTTTCAGGTCAAAGACCCTTCATCAGAACTGGGAAGGAGACAAAAGAAGCTTGTTAAGCTGCAGGGAGGGTGGGGTAGGAGGGATGCCTCTGGTTGGTAAAACCATGGTGGTAAACTGTAAATAAGGTTATCTGCTCAGTGAGTGAATGGGAGCAGTTAGAGGGTGAGAACATAGACAAAGGAATGTAGGAGTTGCAAAATGCAGAGCAGGAAGAGATGTCCAGCAGGTCAGGCTGGACATGTCCTCCACTCCCATCGAACCATAGAATACTACAGCACATAAAACAGGCCATTTGGCCCTTCTAGTCTGTACCAAAACTTTATTCCGCTGGTCCCATTGACCTGCACCCAGCCCATAACCCTCCAGACCACTCCCATCCATGTATCTCTCCAATTTATTCTTAAAACTTCAGAGCGAGCCCACATTTACCACATCAGGTGGCAGCTCGTTCCACACTCCCACCAATCTGAGCGAAGAAGTTCTCCCTAATGTTCCCCCTAAACCTTTCCCCTTTCACCCTAAAGCCATGTCCTCTTGTACTTATCTCTCCTGATCTAAGTGAAAAGAGCCACCTTGCATTTACTCTGTCTATACCCTCATAATTTTGTAAACCTCTATCAAATCTCCCCTC
The DNA here is from genome assembly GCF_009764475.1 of Pristis pectinata. NCBI lineage: Eukaryota > Metazoa > Chordata > Chondrichthyes > Rhinopristiformes > Pristidae > Pristis > Pristis pectinata. The sequence continues at coordinate 176,290 of NC_067415.1, read as the reverse complement.
ATTCTTCTACGCTCCACGGAATAAAATCCTAACCTATTCAATCTTTCCCTGTGTTCAACTTCTGAAGACTCAGCAAAGTTCTAGTAAATCTTCTCTGTACTCTTTCAATCTTACTGATATCCTTCCTATAGTTAGGTGACCAGAACTGCACACAATACTCCAAATTTGGCCTCACTAATGTCTTACACAACCTCACTATAACATCCCAACTCCTATACTCAATACTTTGATTTATGAATGCCAGGATGCCAAAAGCCTTCTTTACAAACCTGTCTACCTGTGACACCACTTTCAGGGAATTAAGTATCTGAACTCCCAGATCCCTTTGTTCCTCCACACTCCTCAGTGCCCTACCTTGATTCGTCCTTCCAAAATGCAACACCCTACACTTGTCTGCATTAAATGCCATCTGCCATTTTCTGGCCCATTTTTCCAGTTGGTTCAGACCCCTCTGCAAGCTTTGAAAGCCTTCCTCACTGTCCATTACACCTCCAATCTTAGTGTCATCCACAAACTTGCTGATCCAATTTACCACATTATCATCTAGGTCATTGATATAGACAACAAACAACAATGGTCCCAGCACAGATCCCTGAGGCACACCACTAGTCACAGGCCTCCAGTCTGAGAAACAATCATCCACTACCACTCTCTGTCTTCTCCCACACAGCCAATTGTGAATCCAGTTTACAACCTCTCCATGGATACCTAGTATCTGAACCTTCTGAACTAACCTCCCATGTGGGACCTTGTCAAAAGCCTTACTAAAGTCCATGTAGACAACATCCACTGCCTTTCCTTCATCTACTTTCTTGGTAACCTCCTCAAAAAACTCTACAAGATTCGTTAAACATGATCTACCACGCACAAAGCCATGTTGACTATCCTTAATCAGCCCTTGGATGTCCAAATACTTGTATACCCGATCTCCTAGAACACCTTCCAATAACTTACCTACTACTGATGTCAGGCTCACCGGCCTGTAATTACCTGGTTTACTTTTAGAGCCTTTTTTAAACAACAGAACAACATGAGCCACCCACTAGTCCTCCGGCACCACACCTGTGGCTAAGGACATTTTAAATATATATCCGCCAGGGCCCCTGAAATTTCTACACTAGTCTCTCTCAAGGTCCGAGGAAATATCATGTCAGGCCCGGGGGATTTATCTACCTTTATTCGCTGTAAGGCAGCAAGCAGCTCCTCCTCTTTAATCTCTATATGTTCCATGACACTACTGCTTGTTTCCCTTCCTTCCATATCCACTATGCCAGTTTCCTGAGTAAATACTGATGCAAAAAAACTGTTTAAGATCTCCCCCATCTCCTGAGGCTCCACACATAGCCAACCACTCTGATCTTCTAGGGGACCAATTTTGTCCCTCACTATCCTTTTACTCTTAATATATTTGTAGAAACCCTTCGGGTTTACCTTCACATTATCTGCCAGACAACCTCATGTCTTCTTTTTGCCTCCCTGATTTCCTTCTTTAGTATTTTTTTACATTTTTTATACTCTTCAAGTACCTCATCCATTCCTAGTTTCCTATACCTGCTATACACCTCTCTCTTTTTCTTAACCAGCTCACCAATATCCCTTGAAAACCAAGGTTCCCTATGCTTGTTACCCTTGCCTTTAATCCTGACAGGAACATACAAGCTCTGCACTCTCAAAATTTCATCTTTGAAGGCGCTCCATTTACTGAGCACATCCTTGCCAGAAAATAACTTATCCCAATCCACCCTACCTAGATCCTTTCTCATTTCCATAAAATTGGCCTTTCTCCAATTTAGAAGCTCAACTCGAGGACCAGACCTATCATTATCCATAATTATCTTGAAACTAATTGCATTGTGGTCACTGGACCCAAAATGCTCACCTACACATACTTCATTGTGGTCACTGGACCCAAAATGCTCACCTACACATACTTCTGTCACCTGACCTGCCTGGTTCCCTAATAGGAGATCAAGTATTGCATTCTCTCTTGTTGGTACCTATATATATTAAGAAAACTTTCCTGAACACATTTGACAAACTCCAAGCCATCCAGCCCTTTCACAGTGTGGGAGTCCCAGTCAATATGCGGAAAGTTAAAATCCCCAACTATTACAACTTCCTGTTTCTTACATCAGTCTGCTATCTCTCTACAGATTTGCTCCTCCAATTCTCTCTGACTATTGGGCGGTCTATAATACAACCCTATTAGTGTGGTCACACCTTTCCTGTTCCTCAGCTCCACCCATATGGCCTCTGTAGATGAGTCCTTCGGGCTGTCCTGTCTCTGCACAGCTGTGATACTTTCCCTGACCAGTAATGCCACTCCTCCCCCTTTCATCCCTCCCCCTCTATCACGTCTGAAACAACGGAAGCCCAGAACATTAAGCTGCCAGTCCTGCCCCTCCTGCAACCAGGTCTCACTAAAAGCAATAATGTCGTAATCCCACGTGCCAATCCACACCCTAAACTCATCTGCGTTACCTACAATACCCCTTGCATTGAAATAGATGCACCTGAGAACATTTCTATCACGTACAAACCTTTGATTTCTGTCGATACCTGCAGTCCTCGCATGACCTTTAATCTCCTCCACCTCACTATCTGCTCTAACACTCCGGTTCCCCTCCCCCTGCAAATCTAGTTTAAACCCCCCGGAGCAGCACTAGTAAACCTACCCGCAAGTATGTTAGTCCCCCTCCAGTTCAGGTGCAAACCGTCCCGTCGGAACAGGTCCCACCTTCCCTGGAACAAAGCTCAATTGTCCAGAAACATGAAGCCCTCCCTCGTGCACCATCTCCTTAGCCATGTATTTAGCTGCATTATCTTCCAATTTCTAGCCTCACTAGCACATGGCACGGGTAGCAATCCTGAGATTGCAACCTTGGAGGTCCTGTCCTTCAACTTTGCAACTAACTTGCTAAACTCTCTTTGCAGGACCTCCTCCTCCTTCCTATCCAAGTCATTGGTCCCTACATGGACCACGACATCTGGCTGCTCACCCTCCCTCCTGAGAATACCGAGAATTTGATTCGAGATATCATGGACCCTGGCACCAGGGAGGCAACAGACCATCCGGGATTTTTGATCTCTTCCACAGAACCTCTTATCTGTCCCACAAACTATCAAATCCCCTCTTTTCCCTCCTTCCTCTCTGAGCTGAGGGTCCAGTCTCTGTGCCAGAGATGCAACCACTACAACTTGTCCCTGGTAGGTTGCTCCACCAACAGTATTCAAAGCCCAGAGGAAAGAGAAGAAAAAATGGGGGGGGGGGAGTAAGGTTGGTGGGGGAGAAACAAGCTGAGCAGATATCACAGATGGATGGCTGATACGGACAGAAATCAAGTTACCCAAAGTTGTAGGTGTTTGTAGTTCTATGTACCTGTATCTGCTATATACATCACCATGGTGACTTGTATCTGCTACATACTTCACCGTGGTGACCTGTATCTGCTACATGCTTCACCATGGTGACCCATATCCGTGACAGATTTCTCCTCTAACCCTTGTAATTTGCTGCTGAGTCTGTCATAGTCTCTCAATTCACCACATATCTTGCTGGTCCATCACACACTGAAGGAGGGTGAAAGCGAGCGAGAAAAAATGAAAAATGATCAAAGCTCAATTCTGGCTTGTTTTAGTTAGAAGCAGCTGTACAATTAAAGCCCCTTATTAGTGGAAAAATCTCATAAATTATTGACTAAAAAAATCCTCTCTCAAAGTTCAGCTACCTATCAGCACCTGTCCAAGATAAACACAATGCGTACTTTCAGATCAGATTGGTGGACTGTGGTAGGGTCAGGGAGGGGGTTGTTAGAAAGGCATAGGAAGGAAAGAAGGAGCAAAGAGAGGGGTACAGAAAGAGGCAGAGGAATATAACAGGTGGAAAAAAAGAGGGATTGATGCAAAGGCTGAAAATCACAAGGAAAGGCAGAACGAGAGGGGGAGTGAGAGGGAAAAACAGACAGACTTATTTGTGTTCTACAGAACCATGCCAGACAGATTGTAAAAATAGAAATTAATCACCTGGGAGTAATAATATGATCATTTCTGGAGAGGCCTTGCAGGGTCAAGAGTGAGCAAGAAGAATGAGTAGAAAAGGGAGCTAGGAGAGGGAATGGAGGGGGTACAGGGAAGGGGGAAAGGAGGTAGAAAGGGGGAGGGGAGGGGGAGGGGGAATGGAAGTGGGAGTCGTGGCTGGAGGGGAGGGGATTTGGAGAGCAAGGTATAAAGAGACAGACAAAGGCAAATGTACCATTGGCCCTACGGACCCCAGCTGATATGGTCTCAAGGCTTTCTAGAGGAAGTTTAGTTACCTCATTTCCTGCTGAAGTTTTAATCAAAACCAGATTTATTTTTAATGTATTGAACCTTTTGTCATCATTTTGTGCTCATGTGTCAGTGAATGAAGGTTGAGTAAAACTGAGGGGGAAATAAAATGACAGGAATATGATCTTGCCTGATGGTCTGGCACTGCCTCAGAGAATGGAGACTCGATGTGGGAGAATGATGTCAAGGGGGCCTCAGTGCCTGTCTCTCACTCTCTCTGTATCCCTCCCTCCCCCCCTTGCTCTCTCTCTTTCTCTCTCTCACACACACACACACACACACACACAGAAATGGCTTTCAACTTGTCCAACTCCAGACTTGAGTCCAAAAAGTCCTGGAACTGTTGTTGTAGTAGAGATGGAGATATAGAGCTGTTGTTTGGGGTTGTAGTTGTCCAGCTGTTGGTGCAGATTTGTTTGTGTTGAGTTGTTGAGAATCAAAAATACAGGCCGTTCAGCCTACCATGCCCACACTGACAATCAAGCATCATTTACACTAATCCTATTTACCAGCTCTTGATCCATAACCTTCTGTGCCTGGGCGATTCAAGTGCTTATCTAGATACTTAAATGTTGTGAGAGTTTCTCCCTCCACCACCTCCTCAGATTCCAACACCGTCTGGGTGAAAAAAATTCTTCCTCAATTCCCCCCTAAACCGTATATCATTTACATTAAACCCATGCTCTCCAGCTTTGAAAACCTCTGCCATGGGCAAAAGTTTCCTTCCATCTACTCCTCATAATCTTGTACAGTCTACAGAGAAAACAAGCCCAACCTCTCCAGTCTCTTCTCATAGCTGAAACACTCCATCCCAGGCAATATCCTGGTGAATTTTCTCTGCACCCTCTCCAGTGCAGTCGTGTCCTTCCTATATTGTGGTGATCAGAAATGCATGCAGTTCTCCAACTGTGGCCTAACCAGTGTTTCATAAAGTTGTACAAAGACCTCCCCGTTCTTATATTCTATGAAGGAGGCAAATAGAGAAATGACCTGTATCTTATCTATTTGTGTTGTCATTTTCAGAGATCCTTGAACTTGTACATCAAGGTCCTTCTGTTCCTCAATACTCCCGAGGTGCTACATTCATTGTGTTGAGCTGTGGGAGTGTAATTGTTGGTGCAGAGCTTTTCTGAAGAACTGTTACATAGAAACATAAAAGTTAGGAGTAGGCCATTCGGACTTTCAAGAGTGCTCTTCCACTCAGTGTCATCATGGCTGCTCAGTAAAAATCAAATTGCTCTTCCAGCTTTCTCTCCATTTCTCTTAAACTCTCTGGCCCCAAGAACAACCAGCTCCTTGAATATAGAATATGGAACACAGAACAGTTCAGCACAGAACCAGGCCCTTCAGCCCATGATGTCTGTGCTGACCATGATGATATTTCTATCTAATCTGGTGTGCATGCATATGGTCTGTATGACTCCATTCCCTGCCTGTTGCCTGTCTAAATGCCTCTTAAATGTCACCTTTGCAATCTGCTTCCACCACTTCCTCTGCCAGCAGGTTCCAGACACCCTGTGTAAAAAAACTTGCCTCACACATCTCTTTTAAACATTCCCCCTCTCACCTTAAGACGATGCTCTCTCGTATCTGACATCTCCACCCTGGGAATAAGACTGTCACTATCTACCCTGTCTATGCCTCTCATAATTTTATAAACTTCTATCAGGTCTCCCCTCAACCTCCACCTCTCCACAGAAAACAACCCAAGTTTGTTCAACTAATGTCAACAGGCAGTACACTCTTAAAGGGCAAGAACCTTAACAGTGTTGAAGAGCAGAGAGACCTTGGGGTGTAAGCCCATGACTCATTGAAAGTGGCTACGCAGGTAGACAGGGAGTTAAGGTGGCTTATGGAATGCTTGCATTTATTAATTGAGGTATTGAGTATAGGAGTCAAGAAGTTATGATGCATCTCTATAGAATTCTGGTTAGGCTGCATTTAGAGTATTGCGTGCAATTATGGTCACCTCACTATAGGAAGGAAGTGAAGGCTTTAGAGAGGGTGCAAAGGAAGTTTACCAGGACGCTGCCCACATTAGAGGGCATAGATAGCAATATCTTTTTCCCATTATCGAGTGATCCAATACCAGAGGGCATGCATTTAAGGTGAGAGGGGGTAGGTTCAGAACAGACATGAGGGGTACGTTTTTTTACTCAGAGTGGTGGATGTCTGGAATGTGTTGCCTGATAGGGTGGTGGAGGCAAGTTCATTGGGGACTTTTAAGAGGGGCTTGGATGGGCAGATGAATGAGAGGCAAAAAGAGGGATGTGGGCATTCTGTAGGTAGGAGGGAATAGCTATGTTGGCACAACATTGTGTGTGGAAGGGCCTGTTCTGTGCTGTATTGTTCTATGTTCTAACTTATAGCACATGGCCTCTAATCCAGGCAGCATCCTGGTAAACCTCTTCTGCACCCTCTCCAGAGCCTCCACATCCTTCCTGTAATGGGGCAACCGGAACTGCATACAATACTCCAAGTGTGGCCTAACCAGAGTTTTATACAGCTGTATCGTGACTTCCTGACTCTTCTATTTAATGCTCTGACCGATGAAAGCAAGCGTGCCATATGCCCTCTTTACTTGCGTGGCCACTTTTAGAGAGCTATGGACTTGTACCCCAAGATCCCTCTGTACGTCAATGCTCCTCAGGGTCCTGCATTTAATGTATATTTTCCCCTCACATTTGATCTCCTGAAGAGCAATACTTTGTAATCGCCTGAATTAAACTCCATCTGCCATTTCTCCATCCATAACTGTAAATAATCCAATATTGCGCTGTATCCTTTGACGACCTTCTTCACTGTCCGCATCTCCACTAATCTTTGCATTGTCTGCAAACTTACTAACCCAGCCACCTATATTTTCATTTTTACACACACATATATACACCATAGAACCATAGAATCACAAACAGCAGAGGTCCCAGCACTGATCCCTGCAGGTCATGGACCTCCAGTCAGAATAACATCCTTCCACCACTATCCTCTGTCCTCAATGGATTCAAAATTGGTTTGCCCAATCTGCCAAGTCACCATGGATCCCGTGCATCTTAATCTTCTCTTTCAGCCTACCCTGAGGGGCAGTACTGAGGGAGTATTGCACTGTCAGAGAGACAGCACTGAGGGAACATCAGACTATCAGAATTGCAATCTTGAGGAAAGGCAGCACAGTGGGGAGAGAGCACTACCCAGTCATCGAGGCAGTGCTAAGGAGTGTCGTACTGTTGGAGGGCAGTGCTGAGGGAGCAGCTGTACTGAAGGAACAAGCACTGTATGAATGGCAGCACTGAGGGAGATCACCACTATCAAAGGAACGTAACCCAGCAGGAATCCATGTCACAAGACAGTTGGATGGGAACTAATTCCCAGATCAGGCAGCAAATAGTTAAATCTGAGGGATTTGGGAGTGAAATGATTCCTCCAAGAAAGGAAATAAATCCAAGATGGGTGTGCATGATCAGCCATGTGACCCTTGAAACCACTCAGCTTTCAATAATTCTTCAGCTGAAGTGACTTGTTCCAGATCTGCTGGCATATGATCCAGCAGATTCTTCAAACACACTGCTCAGGGTCTTCAAAGCTCAGCCCACCACCCTTCCTGACTCTGGGGAACAGCACCTACCGATAACCAGGAAACCACCAATAACCAGGAAAGCCCCTCCCCCGATAAACAGGAAACCCCCTGATAAACAGGAAACTACCAATAATGGGGAAAGCCCCAATAACTGGGAAACTACTAATAACCAGAAAATTACCAATAACCATTCCCCTCAGTACAGGTATACAGCTTTGGATACTCTGGGGGGACGACCCACCAGGGGAAAGCCGCAGCAGTCAGATCACTGGCACTGAGTCTGGCTCTGTGGCTCAGAAGGGAAGGGGGAAGATGAGGAGAGCAATAGTGATAGGGGACTCTACAGTCAGGGGAGCAGACAGGAGATTCTGTGGACATGAAAGAGACTCCCAGATGGTACGTTGCCTCCCAGGTGCCAGGGTCAGGACATCTCAGATCGGGTCCACAGCATTCTAAACGGGGAGGGTGAGCAGCCAGAAGTCATGGTACACATTGGTACCAATGACACAGGTAGGAAAAAGGATGAGGTCCTGAAAAGTGAATATAGGGAACTTGGGAGGAAGCTGAAAAGCAGGACCTCAAGGGTAGTAATCTCTGGATTGCTGCCTGTGCCACACGCCAATGAGGGTAAGAATAGGTTGATTTGGCAGATGAATGTGTGGCTGAGAAATTGGTGCAGGGGGCAGGGTTTCAGATTTGTGTATCATTTCGATCCATTTTGGGGAAGGTACGACCTGTACAAAAGGGACGGATTACACCTGAACTGGAGGGGGACCAATGTCCTGGTGGGCAGGTTTGCTAGAGCTGTTGCAGAGGGTTTAAACTAGTTTGGCAGGAGGGTGGGAACCCAAGTGATAAGTCAGAGGATGGAGCAGTTGGTGTACAAGTTGATGCAGAGTGGAGAGAGACTGTGAGGAAGGATAGGCATTTGATGGGGCAAAATTACAGTCAGTTAGATGGGTTGAAGTGTGTCTATTTTAATGCAAGAAGTATCAGGAACAAGGGTGATGAACTTAGAGCATGGATAAGTATGTGAAACTGTGATGTGGTGGTCATTACAGAGACATGGCTGTCACAAGGGCAGGAATGGTTGCTGGATGTTCCGGGATTTAGATGTTTCAAAAGGGACAGGGAGGATGGTAAAAGAGGTGGGAGAGTGGTATTGCTAATCAGAGATAGTATCACAGATGCAAAAAGGGAAGACAACCTGGTGGGATCCTCCACTGAGTCAGTGTGGGTGGAAGTCAGAAACAGGAAGGGAACAATCACTCCACTGGGAGTATTCTATAGACCCCCAACAGCAACAGAGACACTGAGGTACAGACTGGGAGGCAGATTTTGGAAAGGTGCAAAAATTTTGACAAGGTCCCACATAATCGATTAATCAAGAAAGTTTGGATGCATGGGGTCAGTGGAGAATTGGCTGTGTGGATCCAGAATTGGCTTGCCTGTAGAAGACAAAAGGGTGGTGGTTGAAGGGACTTATTTGGGCTGGAGGCCTGTGAGTAGTGGTGTTCCACAGGGATCTGTGCTGGGACCTCTGCTGTTTGTGATGTACAAAAATGACCTGGATGAGTATGTTGATGGGTGGGTTAGTAAGTTTGCTGACGATACCAAGATTGGTGGAGTTGTGAATAGTGTAGAAGACTGGTGATGGATACAGCGTGATATAGATCAGCTGTAGATTTGGGCAGAGAAATGGCAGATGGAATTTAACCCAGATAAATGTGAGGTGTTGCACATTGGTAGGACTAATGTCAAGAGGCAGTACACTCTTAAGGGCAAGAACCTTAACAGTGTTGAAGAGCAGAAAGACCTTGGGGTGCAAGTCCATGACTCAATGAAAGTGGCTACACAGGTAGACCGGGCGGTTAAGAAGGCTTATGGAATGCATGTATTTATTAATCGGGGTATTGAGTATAGGAGTCAAAAAGTTATGATGCATCTTTATAGAACTCTGGTTAGGCTGCATTTGGAGTATTGCGTGCAGTTATGGTCACCTCACTATAGGAAGGATATGGAGGCTTTAGAGAGGGTGCACAGTAGGCTTACTAGGAAGCTGCCTGGATTAGAGGGCATGTGCTATCAGGAGAGGCTTGACAAACTTGGGCTCTTTTCTCTGGAGCGGCAGAGGCTGAGGGGTGATCTATTGGAGGTGTATAAAATTATGAGGGGCATAGATAAGGCGGACAAGCAAAATCTTTTCCCCATTATTGAGCGATCCAATACCAGAGGGCATGCATTTAAGGTGAGAGGGGGTAGGTTTAGAACAGGCGTGAGGGGTAGGTTTTTTTTTACGGAGAGAGTGGTGGGTGCCTGGAATGTGTTGCCTGATAGGGCGGTGGAGGCAAATTCATTGGGGGCTTTTAAGAGGGGCTTGGATGGGCACATGAAGCCTGAAGTTCCACACTACCAGGTTCAGGAACAGCTACTTCCCTTCAACCATACAGTTCTTGAACCAATCGGCACCTCAGTATGGCAGCTCTATGACCACTTTGCACCATAATGGACTCTTTTTTGGTTCTTTCTTGTACAATTTTGCATAATTTATGTTTATGTTTTTCTTGTGAATGTTGCGTCTGTGATGCTCTGCAAGCTTTTCATTGTACCTGTGTTTACATGTACTTGTGCAAGTGACAATAAATTCAACTTTGACTTTGACATTGGATTAAAAATTGGCAGAGTGGGAGAAAGTGAAGGGCAAAGGAGAAGGGAGAGTTATTGACCAAGGCTCACATGCAATAGGGTTCCACAGGGCTGCATTTTATTCCCTGTGACATACGTGCAGATGATTTGGACAAATATAACAACCACAATTATGATGTTTGCCAATAATACATACTGTATATTGGCAGTATGGCTGATGGAGTTTTAGGCTACTGGAAGATACCAATGGGGAGAAATGGAACCATAGAACCATAGAACCATACAGCACAAAACAGGCCCTTCGGCCCACCGTGTCGTGCCGTCCATCAGACCACCCTCACACTACCTAACCCCTTCCTCCCGCATATCCCTCTATCTCACGTTCCTCCATATGCCTATCCAACAAGCTCTTGAACCTGTTCAATGTATCTGCCTCCACCACCACCCCAGGCAGTGCATTCCATGCACCAACCACTCTTTGGGTGAAAAACCTCCCTCTGACATCTCCCCTGAACCTCCCACCCATAACCTTAAAGCCATGACCCCTCGTCTTGAACATTGGTGCCCTGGGAAGGAGGCGCTGACTGTCTACTCTATCTATTCTTCTCAATATTTTATATACCTCTATCATGTCTCCTCTCATCCTCCTCCTTTCCAGTGAATAAAGCCCTAGCACCTTAAGCCTCTCCTCATATTCAATACTCTCCAATCCAGGCAGCATCCTGGTAAATCTCCTCTGCACCCTCTCCAACGCCTCCACATCCTTCCTATAATGAGGCGACCAGAACTGAACACAGTACTCTAAGTGTGGCCTAACTAGAGTTTTGTAAAGCTGCATCATAACCTCGCGGCTCTTAAACTCAATCCCGCGACTTATGAAAGCCAACATCCCATTGGCCTTCTTAACTGCTCTTACCACCTGTGAGGCAACTTTCAACGAACTGTGAATATGAACCCCCAGATCCCTCTGCTCCTTCACACTGCCAAGTACCTTGCCATTTACCCTGTACTCTGCCCTGGAGTTTGTCCTTCCAAAGTGTACCACCTCACACTTCTCCGGATTGAACTCCATCTGCCACTTGTCAGCCCAGCTCTGCATCCTATCAATATCCCTCTGTAAGCTCCGACAGCCCTCCACACTATCCACAACACCGCCTATCTTAGTGTCGTCTGCAAACTTACTAACCCAGCCCTCCACCCCCTCATCTAAGTCATCTATAAATATCACAAAAAGTAGAGGTCCCAGAACCGATCCCTGCGGGACACCACTAGTCACTGCCTTCCAATCCGAGGGCACTCCCTCCACCACAATCCTCTGCTTTCTACATGCAAGCCAATTCCTAATCCACACAGCCAAGCTTCCTTGGATCCCTCGGCCTCTGACCTTCTGAAGAAGCCTACCATGAGGAACCTTATCAAACGCCTTACTAAAATCCATGTAAACCACATCCACCACACTGCCCTCATCAATCTTCCTGGTCACCTCCTCAAAGAACTCTATCAGGCTTGTGAGGCAAGATCTTCCCTTCACAAAGCCATGCTGGCTGTCCCTAATCAGTCCATGATTCTCAAGGTGTTCATAAATCCTATCCCTTAGAATCCTTTCTAACAGCTTACCCACCACAGACGTGAGACTCACCGGTCTATAATTCCCTGGCCTATCCCTATTACCTTTTTTGAACAAGGGGACCACATTCGCAACCCTCCAATCCTCCGGCACCACCCCCGTAGACAACGAGGACTCAAAGATCCTTACCAGCGGTTCAGCAATCTCCTCCCTAGCCTCTCGAAGCAGCCTGGGGAAAATCCCGTCAGGCCCCGGAGATTTATCTGTCTTAATATTATTTAACAACTTCAACACATCCTCTCTCTTGATATCAACAACCTCGAGAACATTACCCCTACCAGCACTGCCTTCCACATCATCAAGACCCCTCTCCCTAGTGAATACCGAAGAGAAGTATTCATTGAGAACTTCTCCCACTTCTGCCGCCTCCAGGCAAATTCTCCCACCTTTGTCCTTAATCGGACCTACCTTCACCCTAGCCATCCTCCTACCCTTCACGTACTTGAAAAAGGCCTTGGGATTTTCCTTAACCCTACTAGCCAAAGCCTTTTCATGTCCCCTTCTAGCTCTCCTCAGCCCTTTCTTAAGTTCCTTCCTTGCTACCCTATGTTCCTCACGGGCCCTGTCTGAACCTTGCTGCTTATACCTCAAGTATGTTACCTTTTTCTCCCTAACAAGTCGTTCCACCTCTCTCGTCACCCACGGTTCCTTCAGCCTGCCATTCCTTCTCTGCCTCACCGGGACATATTTATCTCTAACATCCTGCATAAGATCCCTGAATATCGACCACATCCCCATGGTACATTTTCCTTCAAAAAGGACATCCCAATTTACACTCCCAAGTTCTCTCCTTATAGCGTCGTAGTTAGCCCTTCCCCAATTGAAAAACCTCTTGTCCTCTCTGCACCTGTCCCTGTCCATGACAATTTTAAAGGTTATGGAGCAATGGTCACTGTCTCCCAAATGCTCACCCACCAATAGATCCTTCACCTGTCCCGGTTCATTTCCTAAAACTAGATCTAACATGGCATTCCCTCTAGTCGGCCTGTCGACATACTGCGTCAGGAATCCCTCCTGGACACACTTAACAAATTCTGTCCCATCTAAACCTTTGGCACTAAGCAGGTTCCAGTCTATATTTGGGAAGTTGAAGTCTCCCATTATAATAACCCTGTTATTTCTGCTTCTCTCCAAACACTGCCTGCCAATCTGCTCCTCTATATCTCTACTGCTACCGGGGGGCCTATAGAATACTCCTAGTAGAGTAACTGCTCCTTTCTTGTTCCTTAACTCCACCCATACGGACTCTAGAGATGATCCTTCTACAACATCCATCCTTTCCACAGCCGTAACAGTGTCCCTGACCAGTATCGCCACCCCTCCCCCTCTTCTCCCCCCTTCCCTATCCCTCTTAAAACACCAAAAACCAGGAATATTCAATATCCACCCCTCTCCTGACGTCAGCCACATCTCAGTAATAGCCACGATATCATAGTCCCCCATACTTATCCAAGCCCTCAGTTCATCCCCCTTATTCCTGATACTTCTTGCATTTAAGTAAACACACTTCAGTCCATCTACCTTACTACTTTTACAGCCTGTATTCTGCTTCTCCTTCCCCAAAGCCTCTCTACCTGTTTGATCTAACTTTTCCCCATTCCCTTCTTCCTCTGACCTACTCCTCCGGTTCCCTTCCCCCCACAAACTAGTTTAAACCCTCCTGTACCACCCTAGCAAATCTCGCCGCAAGGATATTGGCCCCCTTCTGGTTCGGGTGTAACCCGTGCTCTCTGTACAGGTCCCACCTTCCCGAGAACAGATCCCAATGATCCAGAAATCTAAAACCCTCCCTCCTGCACCAACTTCTCAGCCACACATTTATCTGCCACCTCCTCCTATTCCTACCTTCACTATCACGTGGCACTGGCAGCAATCCCGAGATTGCTACCCTTGAGGTCCTGTTCCTCAATTTTCTGCCTAGCTCCCTGAACTCACTCTTCAGGACCTCATCCCCCTTCCTACCTATGTCATTGGTGCCAATATGGACCACAACCTCTGGCTGCTCTCCCTCCCACTCAAGAATTCTGTGGACCCGATCAGTGAATCGATGTAGATTCCTGATGAAGAGTTTCGCCCTGAAATGTTAACTGTCCATTTCCCTCCATGGATGCTGCCTGACCTGCTGAGTTCTTCCAGCACTTTGTGTATTGCTCCAGACTTCCAGTATCTGCAGTCTCTCTTGTCTCTCAATGTAGGAAGGCCATGTTTTGAAGGAGGGCAAACAAAGGAAGGGAACACATAGTTAGATACCAAGTGTAGAGGGGTAGCAGGATCTTGGAATGCATGTCCACAGTTTCATTACGGTGGCAGGCTGGGAAGATTAGCGGATGCCATCTCCCTGGCCCTACACTCATCTCTGGAGCATCTGGACAGGAAAGACGCCGTTAGACTATTGTTTATTGACTACAGCGCTGCCTCAAATACAATAATTCCGAGCAAACTCACCACCACACTCTGAGACCTGACACTCAAGACCTCCCTTTGCAACGGGTTCCTTGACTTCATAATCAAAAGACCACAATCAGTAAGGATAGGCAGCAACACCTCCAGCACAGCATCTTATTCTACTCCCTATACACTCATGACTGCGTGGCTAGATTCTGCTCTAACTCCATCTACAAGTTTGCAGATGATACCACCGTAGTGGGCCGTATCTCAAATAACAATGAGTCGGATTGCAGCAAGGAGATAGAGAGATTAGCGACATTGGTATCAAGACAACAACCTTTCTCTCAATGTCAGCAAAACAAAAGAGCTGGTCATTGACTTCAGGAAGGGGGGCAGTGTACACGTTCCTGTTTATATCAACAGTATTGAGATCGAGAGGGTCGAGAGCTTCAAGTTCCATGGAGTGAACATCACCAATAGCCTGTCCTGGTCCAACCACGTAGATGCCACAGCCAAGAAAGCTCACCAGCATTTCTATTTCCTCAGGAGACTAAAGGAATTTGGCATGTCCCCTTTGACACTCACCAACTTTTATCGATGCACCATGTCTTGGTACGGCAACTGCTCTGCCCAGGACTGCAAGAAACTGCAGAGAGTTGTGGACACAGCTCAGCATGTCACGGAAACCAGCCTTCCCTCCGTGGACTGTTTATACTTCTTGCACCTTGCAATAGCAGCCAGCATAATCAAAGACCCCACCCACCCTGAACATGCTCTCTTCTCCCCCCCTCCCATTGGGCAGAAGATACAAAAGCTTGAAAGCACGTAACACCAGGCTCAAGGACAGCTTCTATCCTGCTGTTATAAGACTATTGAACAGTTCCGTTATATGATGAGATGGACTCTTGACCTCACAATCTACCTTGTTATGACCTTGCACCTTATTGTCTGCCTGCACTGCACTTTCTCTGTAATTGTGACACTTTATTCTGTATTGTTTTTACCTCGTACTATCTCAATGCACTGTTTAATGAACTGATCTGTATGATCAGTATGCAAGACAAGTTTTTCACTGTACCTCAGTATATGTGACAATAATAAACCAATTCCAATTCTTGCCTTTCTGGGTTGAGGCATGAATTGAACGGGAAAGGGTGCAGAGGAGAATTACCAGGATGTGGCCTGGGATGGAGCCAGATGAGGGACCGGATAAGTTGGCTTTGTTTTCCTTAGAATTGAGGAGGCTTGGGGGGGGGGGGCGCCTGATTGAGGGGCATAGGAGGTGAAGATAGTGAGAAACTTTTCCCCTTCGCAGAATGTCTGTAACCAGATGGCATAGGTTTAGAGTAAGGGCTAGGAGGTTTAGAGGGTATTTGAAAAAGATGTTTTTCACCCAGAGGGTGGTTGCAACCTGGAACGCACTGTCTGAGGGGATGGTGGAGGCAGAGACTTTTTCAACATTTAAGAAGCATGGGCTACAGGCCAAGTGCTGGTAATGGGATTAGGAAACTCCCTGTCTGAAAGGGTGGAAGAGGCAGAAACCCTCAACACATGTCAACACTAAGGGTACTGGTTCTTGAAGAGCTGGGACTGCAGGGCTACAGTCTGAGAGCTGGGAAGTCCATTTTTGGCTGGTATGCACATGATGGGCCAAGTGGTTTCCATCTGGGTCATGAAACTCTATGTTTCTATTATTAATATGGCAGTCTTTCCATCTAGATGCTTTAAGAAGAGAGGGGTTCTATGGGTTTCTCAGGAAAAATCACAATCTTCCACCCAAATCAGTGCTAACTCCACCTCAACTCAGAAAAAGATCAGTTTCTTCACCACCTTTGGGTCTAAGAACTACCCAACAGCACCGAGAATTCACAAGGACACGGGTTTTCATTCAGGCTGCTCACTACCATCTTCACAAGGACAGTTAAGATCAGGCAGTAAATGCTACCTTGCCTGTAACATTATATCCTGGTTCTTTACTGAATGGAGAGTTTCCCATCAACAGCAGCCCCTTTAAATAATTTTTAAAAAACTGCCTGCAGTCTGTAGCTTCACCAAGGTATTATTCCAAATGGAAAATAGTTTGTTAAAACTATAGGTTTTAGGAAGTGCCATTAAGGGGGAGAAAAGGTAAGAGGTTTGAGAGGGAATTCCAGAGCTTGGGTTCAGGTAGCAGAAGGCATGGTTACCAAGGCTGGAAAGATTAAGCTTAGATGATCAGAAATCAAGAAATGGAGGGGGACTGAGATATCAGGGGTCCACAGTGTTACTCCTTTAAAAGTGGCTGCTTCTACCAAGGCACTTATGATCAGCTTCCCTCTGGAGAATCTGGATAATTCCAGGACCATGTGTTTCTGATTGCAGTGTGGACCGCATCAGAAGCCTAAAATGTCAGACAAGAGCTAAGTTAAGCAGCTCATACCACCCTGTAGGACCCTCTCAATCTATATATAGCACCATGGTGCTGAAGTGGTTAACAGTGATGGTTTCAATCATTGAAAGATGTGTGTGTGCACTGAAGCCAAGCTCAGTGAGGGAGAAATTGTTTCTACCCAGACAGTCAACAGCTTTCCCTGACTAGTTAATTAGGTACCAGCAAACACAACCTGGGCAGGGTACAAGACATCCCCAGATAATGACCGGGTTCCATTTTTACAGACGTACTTAAGTCTATTTGGTCCATAAGTCAGAAAATACACAAAAGTCATTCAGTATGGCAACCATACCTCCACAGCATTTGAACAATTACTAAAGGTGGAGAGAAAGGGGGAACTAGTTCTGCTGTTCATGGAACAAATGTATGTATGTATGTCCAACTTTTGAATTTAATAGTATTAGAGGATAATATTGTTTGTATGTAGGGGTGGCGAAAAGCCAGGCAATGTTTAATGTGACTGTGCATGCAGTCACATTCTATTTGCTAAGGAAAACCAACATTTATTGCCTGTCCATAACTGCCCTTGAGAAGGTGAGGTGAGCCACCTCCTTGAACTGCTGCAGTTCCTATGGTGAAAGTGCTCCCACAGCACTGCTAGGGAGGGAGTTCCACGATTAAACCCAGGGATGTCAAAGGAACATTGATATATTTATGAATCAGGATAGTTTGTGACTTGGAGGGGAACCTGTAGGTGGTGGTGCTCCCTGTAGCAGCTGCCCTCATATTTCAAGTGGTACAGGTGGTGGGTTTGGGAGGTGCCATTGGAGTACCTGGCGAGTAACTACAGTGCATTTTGCAGATGCTACTCACTGCAGCCACTGTGCGCCGGTGGTGGAGGGAGGGAGTGTTTAGGGGGCGGATGGGGTTCCAATTGAGTGCTTGATGGCATCAAACTTGAGAGTTGGAGCCTGTGGAGAGTATTCTGCTGCAAGGATGTACTACTGACTCTTTATAAGGCATTTGTCAGACTGCATTTGGAATATTGTGAGCAATTTTGGGCTACGTATCTAAAAAAAGATGTGCTGGCCCTGGAGAGGGTCCAGAGGAGGTTCACAAGAATGATCCCAGGAATGAAAGGCTTGACATATGAGGAGTGTTTGAAATCTCTGGGCCTGTACTTGATTGAGTTCAGAAGAATGAGGGAGTATCTAATTGAAACCTACCAGATACTGAAAGGCCTGGATAGAGTGGATGTGGAGAGGATGCTTTCATCAGTAGGAGAGTCGAGGATCCAAGGGCACAGTCTTAGAATATAGGGATGTCTCTTTAGAACTGAGACGAGGAGGAATTTCTTCAGCCAGAGGGTGATGAATTTGTGGAATTAGTTGCCATAGAGGGCTGTGGAGGCCAAGTCATTGGGCGCATTTAAAGCAGAGATTGATAGGTTCTTGATTGTTATGGGGGTTAAGGATTACAGGGAGAAGGGGGGAGAATAGGATTGAAAAAAAAAATCAACTGTTATTAAATGGCAGAACAGACTCGACGGGCTGAATGGCCTAATTCTGCTCCTACACCTTATGGCTTTATGGTCCAAGCTACAGCAACACCAACCCTTCTTCCCCCCCCAACCCTAAACACATCCCCCTCCCCCCGCCCCCTGTGTCTTCCCCTGCTGTCACACACCATTCTGATTTGGAAATATATCACTGTTCCTTCAAAGTCACTGGGTCTAAATCCTGCCCTTCTGAACAGTATCATGGTATGCTCTGACTACAGCATTGTAATTGTTCAAGAAAGTAGACCACCACCTTCTCAAGGGAAATTAATCCCAGCCTTGCTAGTGATGCCCCTGTCCTGTCATGAATAGAAGACTTTGAGCATCCTTGAAAGTGGCACCTACTAGTTTCGACCTGAAAAGTTGACTGTCCATTTCCCTCCATAGATGCTGCCTGACTCGCTGAGGTCCTCCAGCATTTTGGATGTTGCTCCAGATTTCTAGCATCTGCAGTTTCTCTTGTATCTACGAGGAAATTCCTGGAGAGCCTGGTGCAGGTCACAGAGGCGTTTGAATTCAACTATCCTCAGGCTTCAGTCAGCTTGGAACCGTTCTCTTGTGATCAGCAGCTCCAAGGTACAGCTCAATGTCTGTACAGATTCATTCTGTTATTTATAAGATGCAAATCAGGAGAGTAGTGGAATACTCTCCCATATGAATGCAGCTCCAACATCCTGCATGAGCAGCATCACGTTTGTCTTCATGTACCTTCACCAGGAGGACTGCAATGGTTCAAAGTGGCAGCTCAGTACCACTGCTCATGGGTGAGCTGAGAAGGGCAATACAACTGCCTTGCCAACAAAACACATATTCCATGAATTAACTTTTTAAAATATGCATGTTGATACGTATTCTATAGGTCATATATTGACTCATCCAGATACACATCCGTTCCCTGTTCAAGCACACAGAACAGTACAGCAAAATACAGGCCCTTCAGCCCACAATGTTGTGCCAACCTTTAAACCTCACCTAAGACTATCTAACCCCTTCCTCCCATATATCCCCCTATTTTAAATTCCTCCATATGCTTATCTAGCAATCTCTTGAACTTGACCAATGTACCTCCCTCCACCACCTCCCCAGGCAATGCATTCCATGCCCCAACCACTCTCTGGGTAAAAAACCCTTCCTCTGATATCTCCCTTGAACTTCCCACCCATTACTTTAAAGCCATGCCCTCTTGTATTGAGCATTGGTGCCCTGGGAAAGAGGCGCTGGCTGTCCACTCTATCTATTCCTCTCAATATTTTGTGCACCTCTATCATGTCTCCCCTCATCCTCCTTCTCTCCAAAGAATAAAGCCCTAGCTCCCTTAGTCTCTCCTTATAATCCATACTCTCTAAACCAGGCAGCATCCTGGTAAATCTCCTCTGCACCCTTTCCAACGCTTCCACATCCTTCCTATAATGAGGCAACCAGAACTGGACACAGTACTCTAAGTTTTGTAGAGCTGCATTGCCACCTCATGGCTCTTAAACTCGATCCCCCGACTTATGAATGCTAACATCCCATAAGCCTTCTTAACTACCCTATCCACCTGTGAGGCAACATTCAGGGATCTGTGGATATGAACCCCCAGATCCCTCTGCTACTCCACACTACCCAGAATCCTACCATTAACTTTGTACTCTGCCTTGGAGTTTGTCCTTCCAAAGTGTACCACCTCACACTTCTCCGGATTGAACTCCATCTGCCACTTGTCAGCCCAGCTCTGCATCCTATCAATGTCCCTCTGCAAGCTTCAACAACCCTCCACACTATTCACAGCACCACCGACCTTTGTGTTGTCTGCAAACTTGCTAACCCACCCTTCTACCCCTTCATCCAAGTCATTAATAAAAAAATCACAAAAAGTAGAGGTCCCAGAACCGATCCTTGTGGGACACTGCTAGTCACAGCCCTCCAATCTGAATGCACTCCCTCCACCACAACCCTCTGCCTTCTACAGGCAAGCCAATTCTGAATCCACACGACCTATCTTCCCTGGATCCCGTGCCCTCTGACCTTCTGAAGAAGCCTACCATGTGGAATCTTGTCAAATGCCTTACTAAAATCCATGTAGACCACATTTACTGCATGACCCTCATCAATCTGTCCGATCATCTCCTCAAAGAACAATATCAGGCTTGTGAGACATGATCTGCCCTTTTCAAAGCCATGCTGGCTGTCCCTGATCAGACCCTGATTCTCTAAATGCCCATAGATCCTATCTCTAAGAATCCTTTCCAACAGCTTGCCCACCACAGACATAAGGCTCACTGGTCTATAATTCCCTGGACTACCCCTACTACCTTTTTTGAATAAAGGGACAACATTTGCCACCCTCCAATCCGCTGGTACCATTCCTGTGGTCAACAAGGACTCAAAGATCCTAGCCAACGGTTCAGCAATCTCCTCCCTCGCCTCGCAGGGCAGCTTGGGGAATATTCTGTCAGGCCCCGGGGACTTATCTGTCCTAATATTTTCTAACAGCTCCAACACATCCTCTCTCTTGCTATCAATATGCTCTAGAACATTAACCTTTCCACTATCCTCAGCGTCATCAGGGCCCCGCTCCTTGGTGAATACTGAAGAGGAGTATTCATTGAGGACCTCACCCATTTCCACAGCTTCCAGGCACATCCTCCCACCTTTGTCTCTAATCGGTTCTACCTTTACTCCCGTCATCCTTCTGCTCTTCACATGTGAAATATGCCTTGGAGTTTTCGTTAAATATGCCTTGGAGTGAAATATGCCTTGGAGTTTTCGTTAACCCTACTCACCAAGGCCTTTTCATGTCCCCTTCTTGCTCTCCTCAGCCCCTTCTTAAGTTCCTTCCTTGCTACCCTATATTCCTCAAGAGCCCTATCTGATCCTTGCTTCCTAAACCTTACGTATGCTGCCTTCTTCCTCCTAACTAGTTGTTCCACCTCTCTTGTCACCCATGGTTCCTTCACCCTGCCATTCCTTCTCTGCCTCACTGGGACAAATTTATCCCTAACATCCTGCAAGAGATCCCTGAACAATGACCACATCTCCAAAGTACATTTCCCTTCAAAAATATCATCCCAATTTACACTCGCAAGTTCTAGCTTTATAGCCTCATAATTTTCCCTTCCCCAATTAAATATTTTCCTGTCCTTTTTGCTCCTATCCTTGTCCATGACAATGCTAAAGGTTAGGGAGTGGTGGTCACTGTCCCCTAAATCTCACCCACTGAGAGATCTGTCACCTGACCTGGTTCATTACCTAATACTAGATCTAATATGGCATTCCCTCTAGTTGGCCTGTCAACATACTGTGACAGGAATCCGTCCTGGACAAACTTAACAAACTCTGCCCCGTCTAAACCTTTGGTATTAAGCAGGTGCCAATCAATATTTGTGAAGTTGAAGTCTCCCATGATAACAACCCTGTTATTTTTGCACCTTTCCAAAATCTGCCTCCCAATCTGCTCCTCAGTATCCTTGCTGCTACCAGGGGGCCTATAGAATACTCCCAGTAGAGTAACTGTTACTTTCTTTTTCCTAACTTCTACCCACACTGACTCTAGAGAGGATCCTGCTGCATAATCCTCCCTTTCTGCAGCTGTAATAGTATCCCTGACAAGTAATGCCACCCCTCCTCCAAATCACACTCCCCCCCCCCCCCCACCCACTATCCTTTTAAAACTGAAATCCGGGAATATTCAGTATTCATTCCTGCCCTGGTGACAGCCAAGTCTCTGCAAGAGCCACAATATCATAGTTCCATGTATTTATCCAAGCTCTCAGTTCATCACCTGATGCTTCTTGCATTTAAGTGAATGCACTTTAGCCCATCCACCTTACTACTTTTATACCCTTTACTCTGCTTCTCCTTCCTCAAAGCCTCTCTATATGTTAGATCTGGCTTTACTCCATGCACTTCTTCTACTGACCTATCCCTCTAGTTCCCATCCCCCTTGCAAACTAGTTTAAACCCTCCCAACCACACTAGCAAACCTACCTGCAAGGGTATTGGTCCCCCTCGAGTTCAGGTGTAACCCGTCCAATCTGTACAGGTCCCACCTTCCCCAGAAGAGATCCCAATGATCCAAAAATCTAAAACCTTGCCCCCTGCACCAACTCCTCAGCCACACATTCATCTGCCGTCTCCTCCTGTTCTTACCTTCACTATCACGTGGCACTGGCAGCAATCCTGAGATTGCTACCATAGAATGAAGGACATAGAACAGTAACAGCACTGGACAGGCCATTCAGCCCATGATGTTGTGCTGATCTTGCTTATACCTAGTTCCCTCTTCCTGGGTATCAGCCTTATCCTTCCATTCCCTTCATATTCATGTATCTATCTAAAAGCCCCTTAAACTCCACCAAACTGCCTGCTTCCACTACCACCACTCCTGGTAACCCTTTCCAGGAACCCACCACTCTCTGCATAAGAAACTTGCCCCTCACATTGCCTTTAAAATTTCCCCCCTAACCTTATATCCACATATACGTAAGGCAACAAAAAATAACAAATAAAGGGGCACTTTGCTCTACACAGACGTGATCACCTAACACAAGTACATACTGACTATGCAAACAAAAACATAAACACATACTACAGAACTCATTTTCAAGAGCAACGTCTTGCCCATCAGACTTCCCCCTCCGCAGGCAGTGGCACTGAAGAAGTTCCTTGCTCACTCCTAGGCACCCTTGTGTGATGAGCTGACTCCCTCACTGACCTTTCATCAGGGGCATTGAACAGAAAAGGGAACCGATTTCATGAGCATTCTAACAACTGGATCTGATAAGTGTCAGCGCAGTGTTTCATTGCCTGCCAAGCCTAGTTCATACTTGGCAGCACCCGTGTTTGGGATCTATGTGTTTAAAATAGTTTGCCTGCCTTTTCCAACCAACTGCGTGCAAAGTAAGCAGGAACAAAAGAAGCATGCGGGATTGCACATGTGGCACTAATCCAGTCACAGGATGGAAACAAAGCATCGGTCGCTCTGTGATGAGGCAACTGCTCCTTCTGTATCAATAATGTAAAACTCTTCCCTCTGACAGCTACATGACAAATCACACACATTGGGCTCAGCTGCCAGTTAGGGTCATAGGTCAGCTCGACAAGGCAGGGTCAGAAGTATGGTGAGGAAAAAATGCAAATCAGAGACGTGGCCTCCAAAACTGTTCCAAGCATAAAAGTCAACACGCTGCTTTTGCTGCAGTTAAACTGCACTCATTGCATTTGCACTGTGAGACTGCATTCACTGCATTTCCTGCCAACAGTTTTTCCTCTGTTTCACTCCCTGCTCCACCGTCTGAAGTTAATTGTATTTTTAATCTTGCCTCCCATTTCGCCCTGCATTTTAGTACGACCTTCACTGATGCCTGTTTAGTCATCATCTCGACACCGGAGCACGTTGATCTCTCGTGTTCATTTTACAGGCTTAAGTTTCTGCTGCTCTGTCAGCGACCATTGACTGCACTGATTTCTTGGACCCCACAAAACTTTGCTCAAATGTCACACATTCCCAGACAATATCAACAGATGGCCAGTGCAGGTTTAACAGTGTGGGCAGGGACAATCTACCCCAGTTACCATGTCTTTCCTTCACAAAGAACTGCTCAGCCAGTGGTGCTCCATGTTGGAAGCTGGATATTGCTAGTACTGAGCTGCTGTCTTGAATGGCTCAATTTGAGTGTTGAGGATGCCCCCACAGTGCAACTGGGGAGCTCCAGGATTTTGGCCCAACAGTGAAGAACTAACAGAGATACAGTATACTCTCAACTTCGAAGCAACACACAATCTGCTGGAGGAACTCTGCGGGCCAAGCAGCATCTATGAGGGTAAAGGAGTTGTCAATATTTTGGGACAAAACCTGATGCAGGGTTTTGACCTGAAATGTTGACAATTCCTTTCCTCCACAGATGTTGCTCAACCCGCTGAGTTCCTCCAGCAGATTGTGTGTTGCTCCAGATTCCAGCGTCTGCAGTCTCTTGTGTCTCCAATTGGATGATTTGTGACATGGAAGGGAAATTGCAGGGTGTGTGTTTCTGTCCGCCTGCTGCCCTTTTCTTCTTGGTGTTTACATGGGCTATAGCAAGGCCTTTAACAAGTTCCCACATGGTTGGCTGATCCAGAGTAAGAGAGCAAATTGGATACAAAATTAACTTGGTTAGAGGCAACAGGTTTGTAGTGAAGGATTGCTTTTCAGATGGGACACCTGTGGGCAGTGGTGTGCCATAGGGATAGGTGCCGGGTCCTTTATTGTTCATCATACATATCAATGATTTGGAAGAGAATGTAGGTGGCATGGTTAGTAAGTTTGTGGAAGACACCAAAATTGGTGGCTAGTGGACAGTGAAGAAGGTTGTCAAAGGTTACAACAGAATCTAGATCAACTGGGAAAGTGGGTAGGGGAATGGCACTTGGAATTTAACTCAGACAAGTGTGAAGTGATATATTTTGGGAAGTGAAACCAGGCCAGGATATACACAGTGAATGGCAGAGCCCTGGAGAATGTTATTGAACAGGAAGATCTTGGGGTACAAATACATGGTTCATTGAAAGTGGCAACAAGGTAGACAGAGTGGTGAAGAAGGCATATGGTATGCTTCCCTTCATCAGCTGAGGCATTGAGTATAGGAGTTGGGATGTCATGTTACAGTTGTACAAATCATTGGTGAAGTTGCACTTGGAGCAACTTGGAGCACTGTGTGTAGTTCTGGTCACCATGCTATAGGAAGGATGGGATAAAGCTAGCGAGGGTTCAGAAAAGATTTAAAAGGATGTTGCCTGGACTAGAGGGCTCGAGCTATAAGGAGAGATTGGATAGGCTGGGACTGTTTTCCCTAGAGCAAAGGAAGCTGAGGTGTCATAGAGTCACAGCACAGAAACAGGCCCTTCAGCCCAACTCCTTGCCAACCAAGATTCCTACCTGACCTGGTCCCATTTGCTGTGTTTGGCCCATATCCCTCTAAACCTTTTTCATCCATGTACCTGTCTAAATGTTTTTTAAACATTGTAATTGTACCCACTTCCCCTGGCAGCTTGTTCCATTTCCCCACCACCCTCTTGTGTGGAAAAACTTGCCCCTCAGGTCCCTTTTAAATCTTTCCCCTCTCACCTTAATCCTATGCCCTCTAGTTTTAGACTCCTCTACCCTGGGGAAAAGACTGTGACCACCCACCCTATCTATGCCCCTCATGATTTTAGAAAACTTTTGTAAGGCCACCCCTCAGACTCCTGCAAACCAGGAAAAACAGTCTCATCCTAACTCAAGCCCTCCAGTCCCAGCAACATACCGGTGAATCTTTTCTGCACCGTTTCCAACTTCATGACATTCTTCCTATAGCTGGGTGACCAGAACTGCACACAATACTCCAAGTGTGGTCTCACTAACAACTTGTACAGTTGTAACATGACATCCCAAGACCTGTACTCAATGCCCTGACTGATGGAATCAAGTGTTCTTCACTACCCTGTCTACCCCTAGGGGTCTCTCTGTTCTACAAGACTCTCCAGGGCTCTACGGTTTAACTTACCAAAGTGCAACACTTTGCACTTGTCTGAGTTAAATTGCATCTGCCTTTCTTTGGCCTATTTCCCCAGTTGATCCAGATGCTGTTCTAATCTTAGATAACCCTCTTCACTGTCCACTGTACAATCTGGTATCATCCACAAACTTACTAATCATGCCAACTACATTCTCATCCAAATTCATCACATTCTTTCTGTAATGTGGTGACAGAAATGAACAGAGTACTCTAACTGCAGACAGAAGAGACTGCAGCTGCTGGAATCTGGAGCAAAAAACAAGATGCTGGAGGAACTCAGCAGGTCATTGAGTGGAGTAAAATGGACAGTCGACGTTTCAGGTCGAGACCCTTCATCTGGATCCAAAATGTCGACTGTCCATTTCCCTCCACAGCTACTGCCTGACCCACTGAGTTCCTCCAGCATTTTGTTTTTTTGCTCTAGAGTACTCTAACTGTTGCCTAATTATCTAATTATAACATAGCTCCCTGATCTTGTATTCAATGCCTTGTACATTAAAGGCTAGTATCCCAGATGTGTTTTTTTAAATCAGCAAATCTATCTGTTAGGGTTTTGGGATTTGTGGAATTTACTCTGAGATCTGTCCATCCCTCTATCCTTCCCAGTAATTTTGTATTTATAGTGTACTTCATCATCATGTTTGCCAGACACAACTGCTCTCATAATGCATTAATTCACACTTTGGACCAAATTTCATTTGCTACTGTTCTGTCCACCTTACCTCTTCCTGTAGTCTAGGACTTCCTTCCACATGCCCAGTTTGATATTATTAACAAACACCTTAATTAAGGCCCATACATTGAATGATTTATGCGTACTACGGATAACAAGGGGATGGTTTGACCCTGCAGACCTCCTTCACTACAAGCTCAACATGACCATTATCCTTTTACCTCCCACTGAACCAACTGTTAATCCAACCAGCCATTTTCCTTTGGATCCCGTAGGATCAAACTGGTTAACCTTGGTCGTGGGGAAAAAACAGTAATCAAGGAAAAAATTAATAGGCACTTGAAGAAGTTTGAGTTGATGAAACAAAGCCCACATGGATTTGGAAAGGGCAAACTTTGTCAACATCCTGGAAGACTACTTTAAATGTACTTTCTTGACCTTCCTTGTTACCTCTCAAATTAAATCCATTGCTTAACATGCACAAACAGGAGGAATATAGGGTAGCAAGGAAGGAAATTAAGAAGGGGCTGAGGAGAGCAAGAAGGGGACATGAAAAGGCCTTGGCGAGTAGGGTTAAGGAAAATCCCAAGGCTTTTTTCACGTACGTGAAGAGCAGAAGGATGACGAGTGTAAAGGTAGGACCGATTAGAGACAAAGGTGGGAGGATGTGCCTGGAGGCTGTGGAAGTGGGTGAGGTTCTCAATGAATACTTCTCTTCAGTATTCACCAAGGAGAAGGGCCTTGATGACGCAGAGGACAGTGTTGATAAGCTGAACGTTCGAGAGCATGTAGATATCAAGAGAGAGGATGTGTTGGAGCTGTTAGAAAATATTAGGACAGTTAAGTCCCCAGGGCCTGGCGGGATATTCCCCAGGCTGCTCCGCAAGGTGAGGGAGGAGATTGCTGAACCATTGGCTAGGATCTTTGAGTCCTCGTTGTCCACGGGAATGGTACCAGACGATTGGAGGGTGGCAAATGTTGTCCCCTTATTCAAAGAAGGTAGTAGGGACAGTCCAGGGAATTACAGACCAGTGAGCCTTACGTCTGTGGTGGGCAAGCTGTTGGAAAGGATTCTTAGAGATAGGATCTATGAGCATTTAGAGAATCATGGACCGATTAGGGACAGCCAGCATGGATTTGTGAAGGAAAGATCATGTCTCACAAGCCTGATAGGATTCTTTGAGGAGGTGACCAGGAAGATTGATGAGGGTAGTGCAGTAGATGTGGTCTACATGGATTTTAGTAAGGCATTTTACAAGGTTCCACATGGTAGGCTTCTTCAGAAGGTCAGAGGCCATGGGATCCAGGGACGCTTGGGCGAATGGATTCAGAATTGGCTTGCCTGTAGAAAGCAGAGGGTTATGGTGGAGGGGGTGCTTTCAGATTGGAGGACTGTGACGAGTGGAGTCCCACAAGGGTCGGTTCTGGGACCTCTACTTTTCGTGATACTTATTAATGATTTGGATGAGGGGGTAGAAGGGTGGGTTGGCAAGTTTGCAGACGACACAAAGGTCAGACGTGTTGTGGATAGTGTGGAGAACTGTAGGAAATTGCAGAGAGATATTGATAGGATGCAGAGCTGGGCTGAGAAGTGGCAGATAGAGTTCAATCTGGAGAAGTGTGAGGTTTGTACACTTTAGAAGGACAAACTCCAAGGCAGAGTACAAGGTTAATGGCAGGATTCTGGGTAGTGTGGAGGAGCAGAGGGATCTAGGGGTTCATATCCACAGATCACTGAAAGTTGCCTCGCAGGTGGATAGGGTAGTTCTGAAAGCTGAGGGATGTTAGCATTCATAAGTCAGGGGATCGAGTTTAAGAGCTGCGAGGTAATGAGGCAGCTCTACAAAACTCTGGTTAGACCACACAGAGTACTATGTCCAGTTCTGGTCGCCTCATTATAGGAAGGATGTGGAAGCGTTGGAAAGGGTGCAGAGGAGATTTACCAGTATGCTGCCTGGTTTGCAGATTATGCATTATGAGGAGAGACTAAGGGAGCCAAGGCTTTAGTCTTTGGAGAGGAGGAGGATGAGGGGAGACATGATAGAGGTATACAAGATATTAAGAGGAATAGATAGTGGATAGGCAGCGCCTCTTTCCCAGGGCACCAATGCTCAATACAAGAGGACATAGCTTTAAAGTAATGGGTGGGAGGTTCAAGGGAGATATCAGAGGGAGGTTTTTCACCCAGACAGTGGTTGGTGCATGGAATGCACTGCCTGGGGTAGTGGTGGAGGCAGGTACACTGGTCAAGTTCAAGAGATTGTTAGATAAGCATATGGAGGAATTTAAAATAGGGGGTTATGTGGGAGGAAGGGGTTAGATAGTCTTAAGCGAGGTTTAAAGGTTGGCACAACATGGTGGGCCGAAGGGCCTGCATTGTGCTGTATTGTTCTGTGGTTCTATGGTAACTTCCCTTCAGAAATTCACACAGATTACCCTTAAATGATTAACCTAAGTCTCCCCTAATTGTGGTTGCTACTTTGACCCATTTTTTTTCAGTAATTTTCCCACTAACAATGTTACCTGATTTGGCTATAATTACCCTTCATCCTTGTTCAAATAATGACACAATAATCATCTTCTAGTCAATTTTACAAGTCAAGCTTTTGTTCAGAGATTCAAATCCATGTAGTCTCTCCTTTTTCAACTCAAACTTCCCGAAGTGTCTTTTTCTCTTCCCGATCATCTCTTCTAAACTGACTGGTCTGTAGTTGCCTGCCATGTCCTTACAAGCTTTGAAGAATTTTTTTGTTACATTTGCCATTTTCCAGTCCTCTAGGACCTCCCCAGTATCTCAGGAGGATTGGAAGATTGCATCTCCCTCATCAACCCAAGATGCACCTAATCCAGATCAAGTGACGTTTTAAGCACAGCCAGCTTTCTGCTACATACCAGTACCCATTAATTTACATCATCATCTCAAAAAATAGTTAAGGAACAGGAAGAAGCCATTTGGCCACATGACTCAGTGACTGTCCTTTTTGTATCTTAAAAAAACTTGGATAAAATACATTTGATCCACTTCTCTATAAAAATCTCAAGAACACAAGAAAATAGGAGCAGGAATAGGCCACTCAGCCCATCAAGCTTGAACTACCATTCTGTATGATCATGGCTGATCTGCCGTAGGCCTCAAATTTATTGACTTCCTCTTTAAATGCCCCTTGTTAACCAGCCTCTTGAGGCAGAGAATTCCAGAGATTCACCACCCTCTGCAAGAATAAATTCCAATACATTCCAGTTTTAAATAATTGTAAAAATCTGAAGGCCCAGCACATCCCTGGGAGAGTCTGCCAGTGACGGCTGAAAATAAACAGTTTTCCCAGCTGTCAGTTATCTGCCAGTTAACTGCTCCTTTACTCATGTCAATACTTTACCTGCTTATCACACAATGAATTTGAATGTATCACCTTACTGAATGCCTTTTTGGTGTATTTGAAGATCCAAATCTGCTGCTTCCGTCTTCTTTGCTGATTATATCATCAATTTCCTGATCATAAACCATGTCCACTCTTACTAAGTGTATCGTAATGTTGTACGTCAATTTCACAACATATGTCAGCGATAATGAACCTGATTCTGAACCTGATTCATTAGCTGGGGTACAGTATATATGAGCAAGGATGTTATAACACAACTATATTTGGAGATGTCAGGCATAAGTTTTTTACTCAGAGAGTGGTGGGTGCATGGAATGGGCTGCCGGAAACGGTGGTGGAGGCTGATACGATAGGGTCTTTCAAGAGACTGTTAGATAGGTACATGGAGCTGAGTAAAGTAGAGGGCTGTGGGTAAGCCTAGTAATTTCTAGGGTAGGGACATGTTTGGCACAGCTTTGTGGGCCGAAGGGCCTGAATTGTGCTGTAATTGTTCTATGTTCTACACACTGGCTAGGCCATAGCTGGAGTACTGTGTACAGTTCTGGTCACCACACAAAGGAAGGATATGAAACGGTGCAAAGGAGATTCACCAAGATGTTACCTGGGAAGGAATCAGTCATAAGGAGGGAATGGATTTCCTTTCCTTAGAACAGAGAAGGCTGAGAGGGGACCTGACTGAGTTCTCCAGAATTATGACTGATGTAGATAGGGTAAATGGTAAGAAACTTTTCTCTCAGCAGTGATATCTATAAACAGATGGCTTAGTTTAGGGTCAGGGTAAGAGCTTTAGTGAGGATTTGGGAAATAAGTTTTTCACCCAGAAGGTGGTTAAGATCTGGAATGAACTTGCATGCGTGGTCATAGAGGCAGGTCCTCCCACAACAGATAAGAAATATTCAGATGAGACTTGCAATGCCAAGACATTGAAGGCTATTGGCTTCGTGTGGAAAATGGGATTAGGATAGATAGGCATTTGATTGTTGACACGTGCAAATAAATCTTTGACTCAATAAAGCTCAAGTTACGTTGACACTGACTCAGAATGGAGGACAGAAATGGTCTCACAACACGTGGGCTGTTAAAATAACACTAGAGACGAATGTTATTCTCAGGCACTAGAGAACCAGCAAGGAGAGACATTGTGACAAGAATACACTTCCAAATTCTGCTGGGTCTAGCCACGTAAAGAGTTTCTGCTGCATTCTCATCCATCTGCTGAATACTCTGAGTTTTCAGGGAGTCATTCTTAGATATTGCTACCGTTTCTCAGCTGCAGATGTTGAGATTTTTTCTGGGCTGTAGTCTGTGAGGAGTTCAGGATTCTGTAAGCGGCTCAGTTAATGCTTGATAGCCATGGACCCCTCCTGTTCACAGTCACCCCCAGAGGCCCCTCCTTTGAGCTACTCTCATCTGCTGCCCAAATGAAGGAATGTAAGAAATGTGATTGTAAATCTCACTGCTCAGTGGAAAGATTTGAAACTCTGCAAAGGACTGCAACAGCCAGAGACATCCTCTCTTGTTTC
Organism: Pristis pectinata; assembly: GCF_009764475.1. Lineage (NCBI taxonomy): Eukaryota > Metazoa > Chordata > Chondrichthyes > Rhinopristiformes > Pristidae > Pristis > Pristis pectinata. Next base: position 144,710 of record NC_067415.1, on the reverse strand, counting down.
TTCAGCCACATTTCAAAGAAGAATTTGCCAAATCTTGTCATTGATGAACAAAGCCAGCTGCAATTATAGCAATAATCAGAAAAGCTTACAGAACAAAAGGAGACCGTTCATCATGCTCACATGAGACAACAATAATTCAAGTTCAGCCCAATTTTCCAATATCAGCTGGGATTACCTTAGTACAAGCAGTTTAGATGGGGTGGAGTTCATGAAATGCATCCGGGAGTGTTTTGTAGGGAGTTCTACAAGGGAAGGGGCTATATTTGACCTTGTATTAGGGAATGAGGGTGGAAGAGTCTGTGGAGGAACCCTTTGGGAACAGTGACCATAGTTCAGTAAGATTCAAGATAGTCATGGAAAAAGATAAGGTTGGTCCTAGAGTTGGGTCTTAAATTGGGGGAAGGGCTGATTTCAGTAGTATAAAACAGACCGGGTGAAAGTGGATTGGGAGCAGCTGTTAGAGGGAAAAACGACATCCACTAAGTGGGCAGCATTTAAAGGTGAGATAGTAAGAGTTCAGAATCAGCAGGTCCCTGCAAGGGTAAGAAGCAAAGATGGTAAGATTAGGGAATCTTGGTTAACAAATAAAATTGAAAGTTTGACCACGTAAAAGAAGGAAGTGTATGTCAGGTTTAGGCAATTGGTCTCAAATGAGTCCTTTCAAGTTTATGGGTGATAAGGCAGGGGCAGAACAAATAATAATAATAATGGAGCAGAAAATTGGGTCAAAGTGAGAAAAATGGTAAAACAACATCAAAAGTTCTTCATCTGAGTGCTCTATGTAGTTGCATTGCATTTATAGAGCAATACAGCATGGATACAGGCCCTTCGGCCCAACAAGTCTATGCCGACTAATTGAATTTTAACTTTTAATTTCTTTTCCAATATTAGTCCATCATAAACAAGCTGCCTACTCGTTAACAGTCAACATTTAACAGTTAATTAGACGGTCAGCTATAATTCATTACTTCAATTGGTGGTAACTGTTGTCAGCAGAGGCAGAGTTAGTACTTGAGGAATTCAAGTGGACTTCAAAGTCTGTGTTTTCTATAGTTGCATACGGATGGATGAATTATTGACACTTGGAAAGGCAAGGATTGACGAGGGATAGTCAGCATGGATTTGTTGGTGGGAGATCCTGTCTGACTAATTCTGTTTTTGGAAGAGGTAACTAAATACATCAATGAGGACAGTGTGTTTGATGTGGTTTACCTGGACTACAGGGTCCCATATAGAAGACTGGTCCAAAAGGTGAGAGCCCTGGCAAATTGGATCCAAAATTGGCTTGGTAATAGGAGACAGAGGGAGGTGGTGGAGGATTGCTTTTGTGATTGGAACTCTATGACCAGCGATGTACCACAGCGATTGGTGTTGGGAACCTTTGCTGTTTGCTATCTACGTTAATGATTCATATGTGAATGTAGGAAGTATGATTAGTAAGCTTGCAGATGATATGAAAATTGGTATTGCTATTGACAGTGAAGAAGGTGGTTTAGGCTACAGAATGATATTAATTCACTTGTAAGTTAGGCAGAGCACTGGCAGATAGAATTTAATCCTGAAGTGTGATGTGATGCATTTCAGCATATGAAGTAAAGCTTGGACATACACAGTGAAGGGTAGGAAAAACTGCAGAACAAAAAGACCTTGCTGTATAAGAAGTATCACTAAAGTGGCATCACAGGTGGATAAAGGCATACATGAAGCTTGCCTTCATTAGCTGGGGCAGAAAATATAAGAGCAGAGAGGTCTTTGTACAACCTTGGACAGGGATAGGAGCAGATAATATGGGAAAGTTTTTAATTGAGGGAGGGCTAATTATGACAGTATTAGGCAGGATCTTGGGAGCATAAATTGGGAACAGATGTTCTCAAGGAAATGCACAGAAGTAGTATGGAGGCTGTTTAGGGAACACTTGCATGGGCTTCTGGATGAGTTTGTCCCATTGAGACAGGGAAAGGATGGTAAGGTGAAGGAACCATGGTTGACAAGAGAGATGAAATATCTAGTCAAGAGGAAGAAGGAAGCATACTTAAGCTTTAGGAAGCAAAAATCAGGCAAGGCTCTTGAGAATTATAAGGCAGCCAGGAAGGAGCTTAAGAAGGGACTTAGGAGAGCTAGAAGGGGACATGAGAAGGCCTTGGCAAGTAGGATTAAGGAAAACCCCAAGGCATTATACACGTACGTGAGGAACAGCAGGATGACTAGGGTGAGGGTAGGACTGCTCAGGGTTAGAGCGGAAAACATGTGTCTGGAGGTGGAGGAGGTAGGGGAGGTCCTTAATAAATACTTTGCTCAGTGTTCACTAGGGATAGTGACGTTAACAAATGTGAGGCTAGCATAGGACAGGCTAATGTGCTGGAGCATGTTGAGGTTAACAAAGAGGTAGTGTTGGAGCTTCTGAAAAACATTAGGGTAGATAAATCCCGGGAAGCGGACGGAATATACCCCAGGTTACTCTGGGAGTCGAGGGAAGAGATTGTTGGGGCATTGATGATGATATTTGCATCCTCCCTGGACACAGGAGTTTTACCAGAGGATTGGAAGGTGGCAAATGTTGTTCCCTTGTTCAAGAAAGGTTAATAGGATAATCCTGGGAATTATAGAGCAGTGAGTCTTACATCAGTGGTGGGCAAGCTATTGGAGAGGATTCTTAGGGTCAAGTTTTTTTTAAGATAAGGTATATCTTTATTAGTCACATGTACATCGAAACACACAGTGAAATGCATCTTTTGCATAGACTGTTCTGGGGGCAGCCTGCAAGTGTCGCCACGGTTCCGGCACCAACATAGCATGCCCACAACTTCCTAAACAGTATGTCTTTGGAATGTGGGAGGAAACTGGAGCACCCAGAGGAAACCCATGCAGAAACGGGGAGAACGTACAAACTCCTTACAGACAGTGGACGGATGAACCTGGGTTTCTGGCGTTGTAATAGCGTTATGCTAACAGCTACACTACCATGCCTGCCGATTTACAAGCATTTGGAGAAGCATAGTCTTATTAGGGATAGTCAGCATGGCTTTGTGAGGGGCAGGTCATGCCTCACAAGCCTAACTGAGTTTTTCCAGGAGGTGACAAAACAAATAGATGAAGGTAGAGCAGTGGATGTGGTGTAGATGGACTTTAATAAGGTGTTTGACAAGGTTCCCCTTGGTAGGCTCATCCATGAGGCATGGGATCCATGGAGACTTGGCCGCATGGATTCAGAATTGGTTTGCCCACAAAAGGCAGAAGGTGGTAGTAGATGGAAATTATTCCGCCTGGAGGTTAATGACTAGTGGTGTTCTGCAGGGACTGTTCTGGGACCCCTGTTCTTTGTGATTTTTATAAATGACTCGGATGGGGAAGTGGGTGGATGGGTTAGTAAGTTTGCGGATGACACGAGGGTTAGAAGGGTTGTGGATAAGGCAGAAGGTTGTCATAGGTTACAATGGGATATCGACAGGATGCAGAGCTGGGTGGAAAAGTGACAGATGGAGTTCAATCCAGACAAGTGTGAAGTGATACACTTTGGAAGAAAGAATTTGAAGGTGGAGTACAAGGTTAATGGCAGGATTCTGAGCAGTGTGCAGGAACAGAGGGATCTTGGGGTCCAAATCCACAGATCCCTCAAAGTTGCCACACAAGTTGATTGGGTGGTTAAGAAGGCATATGGTGTGCTTGCCTTCATTAGTCGGGGGATTGAGGTAATGTTGCAGCTCTCTAAAACTCTGGTTAGACCACACTTGGAGTATTGTGTTCAGTTCTGGTCACCTCATTATAGGAAGGATGTGGAAGCTTTAGACAGGGTGCAGAGGAGATTTGCCAAGATGCTGCCTAGATTAGAGAAAATGTCTTATGAGGAAAGGTTGTTCGAGCTCGGGCTTTTCTCTTTGGACTGACACAGGGTGAGAGATGACTTGATAGAGGTGTAGAAGATTATGAGAGGCATAGATAGAGTGGACAGCCAGCACCTTTTCCCCAGGCCAGCAATAGCCAATACCAGAGGACATCCATTTGTCAGATGAGGAATGTTCAGGGGAGATATCAGAGGCAGGCACAGTAATGTAACGGTTAGTGTAACACTATTACAGCACTAGCGACCCAGGTTCCATTCCGGCCACTGTCTGTAAGGAGTCTGTACGTTCTCCCCATGTCTGCATGGGTTTCCTCTGGGTACTCCGGTTTCCTCCCACATTCCAAAGACGTACGGGTTAGGAAGTTGTGGGCATGCTATGTTGGCGACAGAAGCATGGTGACACTCACGGGCTGCCCCCAGAACAGTCTATGCAAAAGATGCATTTCACTGTGTGTTTTGACGTACATGTGACTTATAAAGATTTCTTATCTTACCTAAATAAATAAGTAGTGCAAAAAAAAAGGAATAATGAGGTGGTGTTCATGGGTTGTTCAGAAATCTGATGACGGAGGGGAAGAAGCTATTTCTGAATCGTTAAGTGTGGGTCTTCAGGTTCCTGTATCTCTTCCCTGATGGTAGTAATGAGAAGCGGGCATATCCTGGATGGTGAGAGTCCTTACTGATGGATGCTACCTTCTTGTGGCCTTGAAGATGTCCTCGATGTTGGGGGGGGTTGTGTCTGTGATGGAGCTGGCTGAGTCTATAACCCTTTGTAGTTTCTTTCTATCCTGTGCATTGGAGCCTCCATACCAGGCTATGATGCAACCAGTCAGAATGCTCTCTGCCACACATCTGTAGAAATTTGCAAGAGTCTTTGGTGACGTTCCAAATATCCTCAAACTCCTAATGAAGTAGAGCCACTGGTGTGCCTTCTTTGTGATTGCATCAATGTGTTGGGCCTGGGATAGATCCTTTGAGATGTTGACGCCCAGGAACCAGAAGCTGCTCACTTTTTCCACCGCTGACCTCTCAATAAGGACTGGTGTGTGTTCTCCCGACCTCCCCTTCCTGAAGTCCACAATCAGTTCCTTGGTCTTGCTGACGTTGAGTGCAAGGTTAAATGGTGACCAACTGATCTGTCTCAATGAAGGCACCAATCTGCACTTCATCAACACTTCTTTTGAGTCCATCACTGTCTCCAAATTGTCAGACTATTTGACCAAAATCCAGTAACAGATGAGCAGAAATTTCCTTCAACTAAGCACTGAGAAGACCAAAGCCACTGCTTTTACCATCGCAACTCCATTCCCCAGCCCCAAGTTCTGTCAGTCTCCTGAACAAGAGTTTGAAGCAGAACAAGAGCTGTTCATATATTTGACCCAGATATCATATCCGTGTCACCACTGATCTTGCCTGTTACCATTCCTTCCTCTTCAGAACCTTGCAGTCATTCAAAACTCTCCTGGGTCTAACATACAAAATCCCACTCACCCATCATCCTGTGTCTAGATCTACACAGATTACTATTCTGACAACCTCTGAATTTTATATTCAAATTCCTCCATGGTCTCCCTTCATCCAATTACAGTACTCACTTGCAGCTCCACAACCCTCCAAGAGAGTGGAATGGTGGCATACCTGTTTGTGCCACTGCCTTACAGCTCCAGGGATCCAAGTTCAATCCTGACCTTGGGTCTTGTGTATCGAGTTTGCAAGCCCTCTCTGTGTCCTGGGGGGGGGGGGGGCAGGTGGAGGGGTGCTCCAATATCCTTCCACATCCCAAAGACACACTGGTAAATTATTTGCCCACTCTATATCATCCTTTATGCAGATTGATGACAAAAACAACTATGGTGTTGATGGGTGTGTGTGAAATAATGAGTTGCAAGGGTACAGGGAAATAAGGAGAAGGGGAAGGGGAAAGGGTTTGATAAGATTGCTCTCCAGGGAGCCAGCATGAACCCAATGGGTGAAATGGCCTCTTTCTGTGCCATTATAAGACCTCAGTGCTTCTCGTATTCCTGCATCAAGCATGAATTTAATGGCTCCACCCATCCTGTGTCTCAGCTGCCAGGGCCCTAAGCTCTGGAAGTCCCCAGTTTCCTCCATGATGCCTTCTTAATTTGCTTTTCTCTAAGGTGCTCCTTCAAGCCTACAGCCTTTCTGATTAAAGTTTTATTCAACTGTACAAATATCTCTTTGGGATTGGTGTTCAGTTTTGCTTGTATATCATTCTTGCTGAGGTTGTCTTATGACTGGTCAGCAGTATTTATATCTGCAGCAGTTAACTATTGTTTACTAGGAATCGAGAGCTGCTTTCGAGACTTTGATTCAATGCATTATAGAACAGACATATTTCAAACATGACTTATTTTGCTAAACAGTTTACCCCTTTAAAGAAATGGCAACAGAACACTTTGAAAATAATGATAGGATTGAGCAGAGTTGGCATGGATTTTGAAAGGGACATCATGTATGTTACATACTTATTATAACACGGGAGGAGGATATTTGGCTCATCAGGTGCATGCTAGTTCCTAAAAAAGTAATCTCATCTATTTCCACTCCTTTTTTCCCTGTAGCTTCGTAAATGCTTTCTCTCACATGCGCATTTGATTCTTCTGTCACTTATCGAAATTAAGAGTTTAAGGTACTTAATTACCTTAATCACCTACCAACACATCTTTGGGTTCTGAGAGAATTCTGGAACACCCAGTAAATGGTCACAGGGAGAACATTCTGTCATTTATATTAATGATTTGGAAGAGTATGTAGGTGGCAGGGTTAGTGAGTTTGGGGATGACACTAAATTTGATGGTGTAGTGATCAGTGAAGAAGAGGAGTGACAGATGGAGTTTAACTCAGAGAAATGCAAGGTGTTGTATTTAGGCAAGACAAACCAGGCCGGGACTTGGACAGTAAATGGTAGGGCCCCAGGGAGCGTTGTAGAACAGAGACACACAAGGGTGAAGTTACAGATTTCCTTGAAAGGGCTGACTAAGGTAGACAGAGTGGGGAAGGCGGCGTTTGGTACACTTGCCTTCATCAGTCAGGATATTGAATACAAGAGTTGGGATGCCATGTACAGCTGTATAAGTTGTTGGTAAGGCCATATTTGGAGTACTGCATATAGTTCTGGTTGTTCTGCTGTAGGAAAGATATTATTAAACTGGAAAGGGAGCAAAAAAAGATTTATGAGAATGTTACCAGGACTGTAAGTTTTGAACTATAAGGAAAGGTTGGGTAAGGCTGGGACTTTTTACCTTGGAGCAAAGGAGGCTGAGGGGTGACTGTACAGAGGTTTATAAAATCATGAGTGGCATTGATAAGATGAATAGCCACAGTCTTTTCCCCAGGATAGGAGAGAGTCCAAAACTAGGGGGCAGAGGTTTAAAGTGAGAAGGGAAAGACTTAGAAGGGATCTGAGGAGCAACTTTTTCACACAGAGGGTGGTGCGTATATGGAACGAGCTACAAGAGGAATTGGTAGAGGCAGTTACAATTACAACATTTAAAAGATATTCGGACATCGTCCTGGATAGGAAAGGTTTGGAGGGATATGGGCAAATGGGACTAGCTCAGGTTGGCATCTTGGTTGGCATGGATGAGTTGGGCCAAAGGGCCCATTTCCATGCTGTACGACTATGAATCTAATAAACAAGGAAACTCCACACAGTACCCAAGATCAGGACTGAATCCAGGTCCCTGGAGCTGTGAAGCAATAACTAACTGCTGCATCGCTGTGCTACTTGGGCTTTGAGGTTGTAACTGGCAAAATAGAAAATGATGATCCAGTACACATGGACTTTCTGAAAGCCTTCAATAAGATGCTACATTGTTAGGACCATAGAACAATACGGCACAATACAGGCCCTTCGGCCCACCATGTTGTGCCGCCCTTCAAACCACACCTATGACTATCTAACCCCTTCCTCCCACATATCCCTCTAACTTAAATTCCTCCATATGCTTATCTAACAATCTCTTGAACTTGAACAAAATTAGAATTCAGGGTACAGGGGGTTAACATATAAATCAAAATTTATTGGGTAATGGACAGAAAACAGAAAGAAGGAATATATAAGGTATTTTGGGCCTGGGAGGTTCTGGTGACTCTCGACATATCCATGCTGACTTTTGTCCATCGACTCGAATCCCATTTGCCTGCATCAGGACCATATTATGCCTTGCCTATGCCATATCCTTCTATGCCAAGTGTCTGTGTAAATGTCTCTTAAATGTTGTTGGGTTCATTTCTGGTTTCTGCACTCTGGAATGGATGTCAAGTCCTTGACAGAGTGTGGGAGAGGTTTACTAAAATGATCCCAGGGTGAATAACTCTAAATATTTGGAGAGAATAAAGAAACTGGGAATATTCTTGGTGCAGAGAAAGTAGAGAGGTGATATGACAGTGGAGTTGCAAATCGTGAAGGTCAATAAGGAGAAACTGCTTCCAATGGCAGGTGGGCTGGCAGTCAGATTGAAAGGGATCTGTAAAAGAGCCGTATAGGCAGGAAGGGAAGCAATCTTCTTCACAGAGAATTTTGGTCTGAAAGATGGTGGAAGCAGAAAGGAAATCAGAAGAAATGAAGAGGGAAAATATTGCTTGACATAGGATGAGAGTAAAGTAATGTTCTGATTGAAGGACTCTATCAATGAGCCAACAGAAGCACGACAGGTCAGGCGTCCCCTCGTACCACTGTTCTTATGGAACTCAGAGTGTACTATTCAAGAGCCTGCCTAAGAAATAGCAAGAAAGGGAGAGAGTGGGATACAGAGTTAAAGAAACATGTGATACAACAGTGTACATGTGAAAGAGAGGCACAGACAGGTTGAAATATGAAGAAAGATTGAGTATGGGCCAATACTCAATGGAGTTCAGAAGAACATTTTTCACGAAACATAGGATTCTAAGGCTGGTTGACAGGGTGAATGCTAAGAGAATGATTCCTCTGATATATCCTGAATTAGGGGGTCATGTTTTAGAATAAAGGGATGACCATTTAAGATGGAGGTGAGGGGAAATTTCTTGTGTATAAGAACATCAGAAATGGGAGTAGGTATTTGGCCCTATAACTGCTTTGCCATTCATGAAGACCATAGATGACGGTCTATCTTAATACCTTCTTGCATTGAAATCCCATATCCCTAGATTCCTTTAATGTCCAAAGTCTATCAGCCAACTATGCAGGACCTTGTCAAAAGTCTTGCTGAAATTCATCCATGCAGACAACATCAAAAGCACTGCCCTCATCAACCTTTTTTTGCCATCTCCTCAAAAAATTCAGTCGTCAGTCAGGTAACTAATCCATGCTGACTGTCCTTGATGAATCTGTGTCTTTTCAAAGGAAAGAATATACTGTCGGTCAAAATTTATTCCAATAATTGGCCCACTATTGAAGTTAAGATAACTGGCCCAATATTATATCAGTTACTCCTTCCTCTGACTTTAAACAACGCTACAACAAAGCAATTCTTCAATGTTGTGGCACCACTCCTTTAGGCAGGAGTGACCGAGAAAATGCACAGAGCATCATTGGTTTTAGGAATGGACAATAAATGTAGACATTGTCAATGACATCCATATCCCGTGAAATAAATGAATTAAAAAAGAGAACAGAGAGCAGACAATGACCATCCAAAACAAGAGATATCCAAGCGCTCACCCTTGGCATTTAATGGAATTGCTGAGTTCCCTCATCTTCAGCATTCTGAGGGTCACTGGTGACAAGTCACTCAGTGGGTCCAGCCATAAAAATACTGTGGCTCCAAGACCTGGATATCCTGTGTGGAGAGACTCAACTCCTTACATCCCAAAGTCTGTTCAGCACGTCTCTGGGACAAGCCTGGAGCACATTGTAATAGTTTCCCCATGGCTGGCATGCAGCTGTGACAACACTGAATAGCTCAACACCATCCAAGACAAAGCAGCTTGACAAATGAGCACCTCATCAAACATCCCAAACATTCATCCCTTCCACACTGGAGCATCTTGGTTGCAGTGTCTCCCAACTACAAAACACCATTACTTGCCCAGGCTGCTCTTCCCAAATCTAAGACCTCTACCACTAAGAAGGACGAGACCAGCAGGTACCTGGGATCACCACCCCCTTCAGGTTCCCCTCCAAGGCACAGACCATCCTGACCTGTAAATATATTCCTGGTCCTTTTTTGTCACTGGGTCTAATTCCTGGAACTCCCTCTCCAACAGCACTGTGGCAGCCACTTCACCAGAAGGACTGCAGCAGTTCAAGGAGGTGGCTCACCCCCACCTTTGGAAGAGCAGTAAGGGATGAGTGATAAATGCTGGCATTGATACCAATATCCCATTAACAAATAAAAATTAAATAATGTAGCTTGGCCATGCCCTTCTCTTTGACACTACCTTTATCCCAAAGTACTGTCAATCCTTCTCCACTGACCAGGCACTGCTGTGACAGGATGGATGTTTAACACTTTGGCTGTGGCTAGTCAAACTATACAACAGACTAGGGTTAGAGGGCACAGCCAACAAATAAATTAAATCTCACAACTACCTCTGAAAGGAATGGGAACCAGCTGTTGCTCACTGCAGCTCTACCCAGACAGCTCCTCAGCTCAAGGAGAAAACTTCAAGCTGTTAGCAAAATATTTTTGGTTCCAGCATGCTCCAGATGATTGGTGTACTTCGCTGTCTCAGGTTCTCCTCAGCCTGGTTGCCAAGGTGATGACATGGAGATTTACAGACAATGAACTTTTTTCAAGCTTCCCGAGAAGACCCACTGACTTCTTACAGAGAGGCCGAGTATAGTCGAAAGCCTCTGAGTCACAACCTGACAAAACACAGGGAGATGGCCTGTGGAGCTTTAATTACAGCAAACTCACCTTGGGCATCAAGAGAATAGGAGGTGAGACACAGGTCAATTCCAACACCAATTCCCAATGGCCTATTGTCTACATCTGGTGTGTAACCAACTGACTCTTCACAAGCCCAAATAAAGAGCCTCTCCAGTCCCAATAGTTTTCATCAATAACAATGTAATGAGGTGACTAGAAGTGTGCACAGTACTTAAGCTGTGTCTAACTAAAATCATATACAGCTTTAGCATAGCCTCCCTGCCCTTATAGTCTGAGCTTCGGCCAATAAAGGAAAACATTCCATATGTCTTTTTAATTATTTCCCTGTTCTGCTACCTTTGATCTGTGCTGCACAGAAACAGGCCCTTCGGACCACTGAGACTGCACCATCAAACATTAATTTATACCAATCCTACACAAACCCAGTTTTATTCTCCCCACATTCCTACAAACTCCCCCCACGTTCTACCACCTACACACTCCGAGTAACTTACAATGGCCAATTAACCTAACAGCTCACTTGGATGTAGAAGGAAACCAGAGCACCCAGAAGAAACCCACACAGTTACAGGAAGAGCTTGTAAACTCCACAGAGACAGCACTGGAGGACAGGATCTAACCCGGATCACTGGAGCGAGAGACAGCAACACCACTAGCTGTGCCACTATCCTGTCCTTGACCATCTGTTCCTCCACACCATGGTCATAGAGTTACACAGCACAGAAACAGGCCCTTCGGCCCAACTGGTCCATGCTGACCAAGATTCCCATCTAAGCTAGTTCCTTTTGCCCGCGTTTGGCCCATATCCCTCTAAGCCTTTCCTATCCATCTACCTGTCCAAATAACTTTCCAATGTTGTTAATGTACCTGCCTCTACAACTTCCTCTGGCAGCTCATTCCATATACTGACCACTCTCTGGATGAAAAAGTTGCCCCTCAGGTTCCTATTAAATCTTTCCCCTCTCGCCTTAAACCTGTGCCCTCTAGTTCTCGATTCCCCAACCCTGGGAAAAAGACTGTGCGCATTGAGCCTATCTATGCCCCTCATAATTTTCTATACCTCTATAACATCACCCCTCATTCTCCTACACTCCAATGAAAAAAGCCCCAACCTGTTCAATTTCTCTGCACAATTCAGTCCCTCAAGTCCTGGCAACATCCTTGTAAATCTCCTCTGCACTCTTTCCAGCTTAATGGCATTTTTCCTATAGCAGGGTGACCAGAGCTAGAACATAGAATGGTACAGCACAGGAACAGTCCCTTCAGCCCACGATGTTGTACCAAGCTAATTAAGCTGGTAATTAAATGCTTAACTAAATTAATCACTTCTGCCTACCCAATGTCCATATCCCTCCATTCTCTGCACATTCATGTGCCTATCTAAGAGCCTCTTGAACGCTTCTAACGTATTTGCCTCCACCACCACCCCTGGCAGTGCATTCCAGGCACCCACCACTCTCTGTGTAAAAAAAAACTTGCCCCGCACATCTCCTTTGAACTTACCCCCCTCACCTTAAAATGCATGCCCTCTCATATTAGATATTTTGACCCTGGGAAAAAGATACCAGCTGTCTATTTATGCCTCTCATAATCTTATAAACCTCTATCAGATTTCCCCTCAGCCTCTGCTGCTCCAGAGAAACAACCCAAGTTTGTCCAACATCTCCTTATAGCACATGCCCTCTAATCCAGGCAGAATCCTGGTAAACCTCTTCTGCAAAGTGTCCACATCCAGAATTGAATGAAATACTCCAGGTGCAGATCAAGCAGAGTTTTAAACTTCCCGACTCTTGAACTCATTGCCTCAACTAATAAAGGCAAGCATACCATGCACCTTCTTTACCACCCTATCAACCCGTGCAGCCACTTTCAGGGATCTATGGATTTCAACTATAGCATACTCTAAGGCTCATAGTGCCTATAGTGGAATACTGAACACAATATTCCAAATGCAGCCTCACCAATGTCCTGTACAACAGCAACATAACATCCCAACTTCTGTATTCAGTGCCTTGACTGATGAAGCCTTCTTCACCAAGCTGTCTATTGCAAAGCCACTTTCAGGGAACCATATACTTAAACTCCTAGCTCCCTCTGTTCTACAACACTGCCCAAGGCTCTACCGTTCACCGTGAAGGTCCCACCCTGGTTTGACTTCCCAAAATGCAACACCTCACACATATCTGAATTAAACTCCATTTGCCATTCCTTGGCCCACTGACCCAGCTGATCAAGATCGCCCTGTAAATCCTGAGAACCAGCTTCACTGTCAACAACACCATCTATTTCAGTGTCACCTGCAAACTTACTGACCATACCTTGAACATTCTCTTCCAGATTATTGATATAGATGATAAATTGCAATGGGTCTAGCACTGACCCCCGGGGAATATGACAAGTCACGGACTTCTAGTTGAAAAACAACCTTCCACCATCACCCTTTGCTTCCTACCATCAAGCCAATTATGTATCCAATTACCCAGCTCTCCCTGGTCCCCATGCGATCTAACCTTCCACATCACACAATATCTTCCCCTTCACTCAATATTCCCTTGCCTGAAGTTCTAAACTTGCAAGGGAGAACATCAGACACAAATTCATAGTCTTGTCTTCCACATCTGGGGAGAGGAGGACATGCTTCTGACAGCTCGTTCCATCTACTGACCACCCTCTGTGTGAAAAAGTTGCCTCTCAGGTTCCTATTAACTCTCTCCCCTCTCACCTTAAACCTGTGCCCTCTAGTTCTTGATTCCCCAACCCCAGGGAAAAGACTGTGCACATTCACCTTATCTATTTCTCTCATGATTATACACCTCTATAAGATCACCCTCATTCTCCTGCACTCCAGTGAAAACAGTCCCAACCTGCTCAACCTCCCTCCGTAATTCAGTCCCTCAAGTCCAGGCAACATCCTTGTAAATCTCCACTGCACTGTTTAAGGTTTAAGGTGAGAGGGGAGAAATTTAATGGGAACCTGAGGGGAAACCTTTTCACCCAGAGGGTGGTCCATATATGGAATGAGCTGCCAGAGGAAGTGATAGAGGCAGTTACATTAACAACATTGAAAATAAACTTGGACAGGTACATGGATAGGACAGGTCTAGAGTGATATGGGCCAAACGCAGCAAGTGGGAGTAGTTTAGGTGCGCATCTTGGCTGCATGGACAAGTTGGGCTGAAGGGCCTGTTTCCGTGTTGTATGACTCCGTGACTCTATATCAGAGGTAGACAAAAGAAGACACATAGATTTAGGATAAGGGGAAGGAAATCCAGTGGGGATATGATGGTCACCTTTTTCACCCAGAGAATGGTGAGTACCTGGAATGCACTGTCAAAGAGACTGGTTAAACAGCATTTCAGGAGTCTCTGGAAAAGCACTTGAACCACTTAGGCATAGAAGACTATGGGCTAGATGCTGGGAGATGGGTGCCTGCTAGTCAAGATGGATGTGGTGGTCCAAATGGACTGTTTCCGTGCTGTACACCTCTATGATACTAAATCCTGTCTCGCTAATTTGATTGGATTTTTTGAGAAGTTACAGGACTTTAGTTAAGCATTTGACAAGATCCTACATGGTAGGCTGATCCAGAAGGTTAAGTTGAGGTAGTGGATTCGATCCAAAAGTGGCTTGGTGATAGGAGAAAGAAAGTAGTGGTGGAGGGTGGAGGGCGTTCCTTTAGAAGTCTGTGACCAGTGGTGGACCGCAGGGATTGGTGTTGGGACCCTTGTTGTTTGTAGTATCGCAGCTCTTGACCTCAGTCCCCCGACTTTTCACTGTGTGTTTCTATGTACATGTGACTAATAAATAAATATTATTATTATATTGTTTTATAAATATTGTAATATTATTATTATAATGAAGGACAGCTAACCATAAGCCTTCTTAACTACCCTATCAACTTGCACAGCAAACTTTGAGGGATCTATGGACTTGGACCCCAAGATCCCTCTGTTCCTCCACACTGCTAAGAATCCTGCCATTAATCTTGTACTCTACCTTCAAGTTCAATCTTCCAAAGTGTATCACTTCACACTTTTCTGGATTGAACTCCATCTGCCACTTCTCTGTCCAGCTCTGCATCCTGTCGATATCCTGTCGTAACCTACGATAACGTTCTACACTATCCACAACCCCTCCAACTTTCGTGTCATCTGCAAACTTACTAACCCATCACTTCACTTCCTCATCCAAGTAATTTATAAAAATCACAAAGAGCAGGGGTCCCAGAACAGACCCCTGCAGAACACCACTCGTCACTGACCTCCAGGCAGAGTATGCTCCATCTACCCCCACCCTCTGCCTTTTGAGCAAGCCATTTCTGAATCCACACAGCCAAGTTTCCACAGATCCCATGCCTCATGACTTTTTGGATGAGCCAATCATGGTCTATCTGACTGCACATGCTCCATATTCCTCTATCCCCTTCACCTGTCTGTCTAAATGCCTCAGACATTGCTATCATATCTGCTTCTACCAGCTACTCTGGCAACATGTTCCAGGCACGGTAGTGTAGCAGTTTGCATAACGCTATTACAGTGCCAGCGACCTGGGTACAATTCCGGCCACTGTCTGTATGTTCTCCCCGCGTCTGCGTAGCTTTCCTCTGGGTGCTCCGGTTTCCTCCCACATTCCAAAGAAATACGGATTAGGAAGTTGTGGGCATGCTATGTTGGCACCGGAAGCGTGGTGACACTTGCGGGCTGCCCCCAGAACACTACGCAAAAGGTGCATTTCACTGTGTGTCTCAATGTACACATGTGACGAGTAAAGATATCTTATCTCATCTTATTTTATCTTACCTTCTGTGGAAAAATACTTGTCTCGCACACGTCCTCTTTTCCAGGTAGTGAGGGCTGTGACTTGCAGCGAGAAGCGGGACTCTCGGTGCAAGAAGTGGGAGCCATATAAAGAGGTGAGTGTCAGGACCCAGGTATTTCCAGACAATATAAGAGGCACAGCTACGAATTGTTAGGTGATGATTGAATGGGAAATTAGCCAATCGGCAACAACAAATAAAAAGAAGGTACCATGGTTGGATTGTACCAGTGTTAGAGTGGGGGAGCTGAGGCTTCAGTGAGAAGAGGCTAGGTAAGTTTCTTTCTTTGTCTATTAGTGCCTAGTTAAAGCAGTGACAATGGATCCAGGGTCATTGGTGTGTCCTTCCTGCCAGATGTGGGAGATCTCAAGTCTCCCTGATAGCTACATCCTGTGGGAGGTGCATCCAGCTGCAGCTCCTGACAGACCGTGTTAGGGAACTGCAGCTGTAGCTGGATGACCTTTGGCTCATAAAGGAGAATGAGGAGGTGATAGATAAAAGCTACAAGGACGGAGCCACACCTTGGTAACAGGAGGCAGGTAGCTGGGTGACTGTCAGGAGAGGGGAAGGGAATAGGCAGGTTGTGCAGAGTATGCCTGTGGCCGTTCCCCTCAAATAACAGGTATAGCGTTTTGGATACTGTTGTGGGGGATGACCTGCCAGGGGAAAGCTGCAGTCAACAGGTTGCCGGCACTGAGTCTGGCTCTGTGGCTCAGAAGGGAAGGGGAAGAAGAGGAGAGCAATGATGATAAGGGACTCTGGAGTTAGGGGAACAGAAAGGAGATTCTGTGGACGTGAAAGAGACTCCTGGATGGTATGTTGCCTCCCAGGTGCCAGGGTCAGGGACATCTCAGATCAGGTCCACAGGATTCTAAAGGTGGAGGGTGAGCAGCCAGAAGTTGTGGTACACATTGGTACCAACGACACAGGTAGGAAGAAGGATGAGGTCCTGAAAAGTGAATATTGGGAATTAGGTAGGAAGCTGAAAAACAGGACCTCAAGGGTAGTAATCTCTGGATTGCTGTCTGTGCCACGCACCAGTCAGGGTAAAGATGTCAAGGCTTTAGAGAGGGTGCAGAGGAGGTTTACTAGGATACTGCCTGGATTAGAGGGCACATGCTATCAGGAGAGGCTGGACAAACTTGTGCTCTTTTCTCTGGAGCGGCGGGGGCTGAGGGGTGTTCCGTTGGAAGTGTATAAAATTATGAGGGGCATAGATAGGGTGGACAAGCAATATCTTTTTCCCCATTATTGAGCGATCCAATACCAGAGGGCATGCATTTAAGGTGAGGGGGGTAGGTTCAGAACAGACGTGAGGGGTACGTCTTTACTGAGAGAGTGGTGGATGCCTGGAATGCGTTGCCTGATAAGGTGGTGGAGGAATTGGAGGCTTGGATGGGCACATGAATGTGAGGAAAATAGAGGGAAACGGGCATTGTGTATGCAGAATAGTGATGTTGGCATAGCATTGTGGGCCGAAGGACCTGTTCTGTGCTGAACTGTTCTATGTTCTAATAAGTTGATTTGGCAGATGAATATGTGGCTGAGAAATTGGTGTGGGGGCAGGGTTTCAGATTTGTGGGTCATATGGATCTCTTCTGTGGAAGGTATGACCTATACAAAAGGGATGGGTTACACCTGAACTGGAGGGGGAGCAACATCCTTGTGGGCAGGTTTGCTAGAGCTGTTGCGGAGGGTTTAAACTAGTTTGGCAGGGGGATGGGAACTCGAGTGATAGGTCAGAGGATGGGGCAGTTGGTGTACAGATTGATGCAACGTGTAGGGAGACTGTGAGGAAGGATAGGAAGTTGATGGGGCAAAATTACAGTCAGTTGGATGGGTTGAAGTGTGTCTATTTTAATGCAAGAGTTATCAGGAACAACGGCGATGAACTTGGAGCATGGGTCAGTAACATGGAACATGACACTTTTCAGGACCTCCTCCTTTTTCCTACTTACAATGTTGTGGCCATTAGAGACGTGGCTGTCACAAGAACAGGAATGGCTGCTGGATGTTCCAGGGTTTAGATGTTTCAAAAGGGACAGAGAGGGAGGTAAAAGAGGTGGGGGGTGGCTTTGCTGATCAGGGACAGTGTCACAGATGCAGAAAGGGAAGATGTCCTGGAGGGATCATCAACTGAGTCAGTGTGGGTGAAGGTCAGAAACAGGAAGGGAGCAATCACTCTATTGGAAGTATTCTATAGATCCCCCAATAGCAACAGAGACACCGAGGAATGGATCGGGAAGCAGATTTTGGAAAGGTGCAAAAATAACAGGGTTGTTGGCATGGGTGATTTCAACTTACCTAATATTGATTGGCACCTCCTTAGTGCAAAGGTTTTGGATGGGGCGGAATTTTTTTTAGGTATGTCCAGGAAGGATTCCTGACACAATACGTAGACAGGCTGACTTAAGGAGAGGCCATTCTGGATCTGGTACTAGGCAATGAAGCTAGTCAGGTGTCAGATCTCTTGTTTGGTGAGCATTTTGGAAACAGTGACAGCAACTCCCCGACCTTTACCCTTGCTTTGGAGAGGAATAGGAACAGACAGTATGGGAAAGTATTTAATTGGGGGAGGGGGAATTGTGATGCTATTAGGCAGGAACTTGGGAGTGTAAATTGGGAGCAGATATACTCAGGGAAATGCACAATGAAAATGTGGAGGTTGTTGAGAGATCACTTGCATGGATAGGTTTGTCCCATTGAAGCAGGAAAAGGATGGCAGGGTGAAGGAACCATAGTTGACAAGAGATGTGGAATATCTAGTGAAGAGGAAGAAAGAAGCTTAAGGTTTAGGAAGCAAGGATCAGACAGGGCTCTGGAGAGTTACGAGGTAGCCAGGAAGGAGGA
The DNA here is from genome assembly GCF_009764475.1 of Pristis pectinata. Taxonomy (NCBI): domain Eukaryota; kingdom Metazoa; phylum Chordata; class Chondrichthyes; order Rhinopristiformes; family Pristidae; genus Pristis; species Pristis pectinata. The sequence continues at coordinate 126,367 of NC_067415.1, read as the reverse complement.
TGAGAATGGACCTAGGAGAGCTAGAAGGGGGCATGAGAAGACCTTGGCAAGTAGGATTAAGGAAAAACCTAAGGCGTTCTACTTGTATGTGAAGAACAGGACATGACTAGAGTGAAGGTAGAACCGATTAGTGATAGAGGAGAAAACGTGTGACAGGAGTCGGAGGAGGTAGGAGAGGTCCTTAGTGAATACTTTGCTTCAGTGCTCACCTGTGAGAGAGACCTTGATGCTTGTGAGGACAGTGTAAAACAGGCCGATAAGCTAGAACTTGTCGATGTTAAGGAGGAGGATGTGCTGGAACTTTTGAAAAACGTTCAGATAGATAAGTCCCCGGGGCCAGACAGGATATATCCCAGGATACTATGGGAAGCGAGGGAAGAGATTTGAGCCCTTGGTAATGATCTTTGCATCCTCACTGGCCACAGTAGTAGTACCAGATGATTGGAGGGTGGCAAATGTTATTGCTTTGTTCAAGAAAGGGAGTAGGGATAACCCTGGGAATTACAGCCCAGTGAGTCTTACATCAGTGGTGGGCAAATTATTGGAAAAGATTGTTAGGGACAGGATTTATGAGCATTTGGAGAAGCATAGTGTGATAGTCTGCATGGCTTTGTGATGGGCAGGTCATGCCTCGCGAGCATGATTGAATTCCCTGAGGATGTAAAACATTGAAAGTAGAGCAGAATATGTGGTGTTTTTGGACTTTAGTAAGGCCTTTGGTAAGGTTACCCATGATGGGCTCATTCAGAAGATCTGAAGGCATGGGGATCCATGGAAACTTGGCTGTGTGGATTTGGAATTGGCTCGTCCATAGAAGACAGGGGGTGGTTGTAGATGGGGCATATTCTGCCTGGAGGCAGGTGACCAGTGGTGTTCCACAGGGATCTGTACTGGGACCCCTGCTCTTTGTGATTTTTATAAATGACTTGGATGAGGAAGTGGAAGGGTGGATAGTGTAGAAGGTTGTTGAGGGTTACAACAGGACATTGACAGGATGCAAAGCTGGGCTGAGAAGTGGCAGATGGTGTTCAATCTGGAAGTGCGAAGTGATTCACTTTGGTAGGTTGAATGCAGGTTTAATGGCAGGATTCTTAAGCAGCGTGGAGGAAAGGAAGGATCTTGGGGTCCACGTCCATAGATCTCTCAAGGTTGCTGCGCAGGTTGATAGGGTTGTTAAGAAGGTGTATGGCGTATGTTTGAGGATTGAGTTCAAGAGTTGTGAGGTGATGTTAGACCACACTTGGAGTAATGTGTTCAGTTCTGGTCGCCTCATTATAGGAAGGATGTGAAAGCTTTAGAAAGTCTGAGGAGGAAATTTACCAGGATGCTGCCTGGATTGGAGAGCATGTCTTATGAGGATAGGTTGAGCGAGCTAGGGCTTTTCTCTTTGGAGAGAAGGAGGATGAGAGGTGACTTGATAGAGGCATACAAGATAAGAGGCATACATCGAGTGGACAGTCAGACTTTTTCCCAGGACGGAAATGGCTAACATGAGCAATCATAATTTTAAGGTGATTGGAGGAGAGTACCGTGGGGGGGGGAGGGGTTATCAGAAGCAAGTTTTTTTTTTACGCAGAGAGTGGTGGGAGTGGTGGGTGTGTGGAACGCACTGCCAGGGGTGCTGGTAGAGGCAGATACATTAGGGACATTTAAAAGACTCTTCGATAGGCACATGGATGATAGAAAAATGGAGGGCTCCGTGGGAGGGAAGGGTTAGATAGATCTTGGAGTAGGCTAAAAGGTAGGCACAACATCATGGGCCAAAGGGCCTGTACTGTGCTGTATGTTCACCCTCTCAGCAGTATTTTACATTTCCACCCTGGAAAAAAGACACTGACTGTCTACCCTATCTATACCTCTCATAATTTTATGAACTTCTATCAGGTCACCCCTCAGCCTCTGACATGCCAGAGAAAAATGAGCCAAGTTGTCCAATTTCTCCTTATAGCTACAACTATCTGATCCAGGCAGCATCCTGATAAGTGACAACACAGGGTGGTGAAGAAAGCATGTGGCATACTTGTCTTTGTAGGTTATGGCATACAATATAAAAGTTCGGATGTTATGATACGTCTGTACAAAACACTGGTTAGGCTGCCACATTATAGGAAGGATGTACTTGCACTAGAGAGAGTGCAGAGGAGATTCATTGGGATGTTGCTTGGATTGGAGGACTTCAGTTATGGGGAGAGATTGGACAGGTTAGGTTTGTTTTCCATGGAGCAAAGACATTTAGACAGGCAAGGTATTGAAGGATACGGATCTAATGCAACAAATAGGATGAGTGTGGAGGAGCAAAAAGATCAGCATGGACATGGTGGGCCCAAGGGCCTGTATCTGTGCTGAACAACTTTGTGATTTTCAGAATCATTTTTGCTTTTCAATATATTGTCAGGGTACCTGGTAGACTGTTGGCCTGGGGACCCCTTACACCAATCCTCATTAGCACTTCCTGACAATCTTAAAGCAGTCAGGGAGACTGTGACTCAGGATCTGATCCATCTCTGTTCAGAATTCCTGTCATCAAGCCCAATGTCCCAAATGATCAAATGCACTCATGTGGCGATGTCACATTAGAGCAGAAGAAACATCGGCTGCACATCTACATTCAAACAGTAAACTGTACTTTTTGTTCATGAGCTGGGTCAGAGTGGTACCTCGCATTTATTTAAATAAACCTCTTGCTTCCTGGGCCTCAGGCTGGGTCTCCATAGCAACGGAAATCCTAGCAGTTCTTTCCGTGAAGGCCTAACAGAGCTTTCTTTCAAAGTGACGGGTAAAAGGGAGTTCTCCTGAGTAACCCTCTCCCCATCAATCTCCCACTAACTCCACATTAAACACTTTGGCTCCTTCTAACTTCACCAGAAATTAAACAGCTCAAGAGCCTGTTTAAGACTGGCTTGATTTAAGATGAAAAAAAAACAAATAAAACTTGAGTGGGATTCCAAACGTCCCCACTTCATGTTAGTAATCTTTAATTTCATACATCGAACTGCATAAAACACAGCGAACAAAGGAATTTGCCTGTGAGACAACCCGGAGAAGATTACTTTGTATAAACTGTAGCAAATGAATCAGAATCGGACATGTGTCCTGATTTTCTGATCTCAGATCCATTCCGCCACCATAAATGCCAATTACAAACCCAATTCTGCACCATCTCGGCTCTTCTGCTGTTGAAACCCCTGTCAATTTACTTGGTATCTCTAGACATGACCATTCCAAAATATTCTTGGTTGTCATCCCATTTTTCCATCGCAAACCAGTTCATTCCGAATCCTGATGCCCTTACCATGGCAGGCTGGTATGCATCCAGAAGGCATATGACATCCATGGTAAGTTGGATACAAAATAGGCTTGGTCATATTAGACAGTAGCAGTGGGGTGTTCCATGGGAATCAGTGCTGGAACCTCTGTTTGTGATATCGATAAATGGTCTGGATGAAAATGTAGGTGGACTGATTAGTAAGTTTGTAGATGATACGAAAATTGGTCGAGTTGTGGAGAGTGGGGAAGGTTGTTGAAGGGTATAGCAGGATATTTGGGCAGAGAAATGGCAGATGGAGTTTAATCCAGACAAGTGTGAAATGTTGCATTTTGGGAGGTCAAATGTAAGATGAAATTATACAGTAAACGGCAGGACCCTTAAGAACATTGATGTACACAGGGATCTTGTGGTGCAAGTCCATAGCTCCCTGAAAGTGGCAACATGTGGATAGGGTGGTAGAGATGGCATAGGGCATTCTTGCCTTTATTGGTTTGGGATGTTGAGTATAAAACTTGGCAAGTCATGTTGCAGCTGTATAAAACTTTACTTCAGCCACAGGTGTATTTCTGGTTACTACACTATAGGAATGATATATTGCTACACTATAGAACCTTTACCAATAACTTAGATGGGCAACTTGGTTGGCATGGACCAGTTGGGCCAAAGGGCCTGTTTCCATGAAGTATTACTCTGTCTCTATGTTTAAGAGACATTTAGACAGACATATGAACAGGCAGGAAATAGGGAGGCAGAACACATGCAGGCAGATGGGGTTAGTTGAATTTGACATCATGGTCAGCACAGATTTGGTGCACCAAAGGGCCTTTCTTGTGCTGTACTGTTCTGTGTTTTATGAACTGAGGCCATTGAAAGTCAACCACATTGATGGGACTGGAGGCAGATGTAAGCCAGGTCAGGTAAGGGTGGCAGATAATCCAATAGTTTCTGGTTACTCTAACTGAAACTAGCCTTTTTCAAATTTTAATTCCAGATTTTTTTAATGTAATTCGTTGAGTTACTGAGGTGATATTTAAACTCTTATCTCTGAATCAATAGTCCAGACATCACTATTCTGGACCCATAACTTAACCAGTCTGATCTTTTACACCTTCATTAAATCTCCTCTCAACCTTCTCTGGTCCAAGGAGAACCCTTAGCAGATGTGCTCCCTCATCCCTGGAACCATTCAAGTAAATCTTCTCTACATCCTCTGGGACCTTCACATGATTCCAAAAGTGTGCTGATCAGAACTGGATGCGGTCCTCCAGCTGTGGTGTTATACCTCTATTTTTGAATCCCAAGATCCTCTATGCTTTCCTAACAGTCCCTCAATATGTCCTGCCACTTTGAAAGATTTATGCATATGTTTAAACAGGTCTCACTGATACTGCACACTTTGTAGAATTGTGACATTTAGTCTATAGTGTGTCTCCTCTTTCTGCCAAAGTATAAACTTCACACTCCTGTGTATTAAATTTCATCTGTTACATGTCTGCCCAATCATCCAGCCCATCCGTCTTTTTGCATTGATTACTATTGTCCATTTTATTCACCACACTTGAGCTTTGTGTTGTACACAAATCTGGAAATGTCTAAATCATTAAATGTATTAAAAAATAGCAGTAACTCCAGTGCTGACCCAAGGGAACACCATTGTCTGACATCTTGCAGCCTGAAAAATAACCTCTGCTTTCTGCCTTTATTAGCTAATTTCTGATCCAGGTTGCTCCAAACCCTCTACTTCTATGGACCTCAGTTATGCTCACCAGCCATTTTAGTAGGACTTCTGATAATCCAGACAGATGACATACATTGTATTCCTTCATCAACTTTCTCTCTAATCTCATGAAAATATTCAATCAGGTTGGTCAAACACAATTTGCCTTTAAAAATCCATACTGGCTGACCTTTATTCCCTTATTGTTGTTTCTAAACGCTTCCCTGGAAAACATAGAACAGTACAGCACAATACGGGCCCTTCAGCCCATGATGTTGTGCCAACCTATATAAACCTACTCCCTAATCAATTGAACCCTTCCCTCCAACACAGCCCATAACCCTCCATTTTACTTACATCCATGTGCCTAATATCCCTATTGTATCAGCCTCTACCATCACCCCCGGCAGTGCATTCCAGGCACCCCCTACTCTGCATGCGTGTGCATGTGTTATGTATAATATAAACTTGTTTCTGACATCTTCCCTAAACTTTCCTCCTCTGACCTTAAACTAATGTCCTCTGATATTGGCCATTGCCGCCCTGGGAAAAAGGTGCTGGCTGTCCACTCTATCTATGCTTCTCATAATCTTGTACACCTCTATCAATTTGCCTTCCGTCTTGCATCTTTCCAAAGAGAAAAGCCCTAGTTTGCTCAGCCTATCCTCATAAAACATGTTCTCTAATCTAAGTAGCATCCTGGTAAATCTCCTCTGCACCCTCTCTAAAGCTTCCACATCCTTCCTATAATGAGGTGACCAGAATTGAACACAATACTCTAAATGTGGTCTAACCAGTTTTTTAGAGCTGCAACATTACCTCGTGGCTCTTGAATTCAATCCCCTGACTTATGAAGGCCAGTACACCATACACGATCTTCACCACCCTATCAACTTACGGGGCAACTCTGAGGGACCTAGGGACTTGGACCCCAAGATCCCTCTGTTCCTCCATTCTGCCAAGAATCCTGCCATTAACCTTGTAGTTTGCCTTCAAGTTCGATCTTCCAAAGTGTATCACTTCACACTTTTCCAGATTGAACTCCATCTGCCACTTCTCTGCCCAACTTTGCATTCTGTCTATATCCTGTTGTAACCTACGATAACCTTCTGCACTATCCACAACACCTCCAACCTTCGTGTCATCCACAAATTTACTAACCCATCCCTCCACTTCCTCATCTAAGTCATTTATAACAAAACAAAGAGCAGGATCCCAGAACAGATCCCTGCAGAACATCACTAGTCACTGACCTCCAGGCAGGATACTCTCCATCTACAACCACCCTCTGCCTTCTGTGGGCAAGCCAATTCTGAATCCATGTAAACAAATCTCCATGGATCCCGTGCCTCATGACTTTCTGGATGATCCTACCATGGGGAACCTTGTCAGATGCCTTACTAATGTCCATATACACCACATCCACCGTTCTACCTTCAACAATTTGTTTTGTCACCTCCTCAAAAAACTCAACTCATTCAACTGGCATGCATAATGCAATGCCTTTTTTCTTTCATCATTCCCTTTGACTGACAAAGATTAGAGATAGGGAGGAGTGTAGGAGCTGGAGGGGTTACAAAGAAAGGGAGGTGTCCAGGGGCTGGTAGGGCTTACAGAGATAGTAAGGGGTATAGAGGCTGGAGCAGGTTATAGACACAGGGAGGGGTGTGGAGCTGGAGGGGTTACAAAGATAGGGAAGTGCATAGAGGCTGGATGGGGTTACAAAGAAAGGGAGGCATCTAGGGTCTGGAAGAGGTTACAGAGATAGGAAGGGATCTAGCAGCTGGAGGGGGTTTCAGAGATGGGTAAGGGTCATAGTCACAGTTGTACAGCACAGAAACAGTGAGGCCCCACCATGTGTTTGCCAATCTGTTTACCACCTACACTAATGTCACTTGTCAACAGTAGACCCATATCCTTCTATGCCTTACCAAAGTGTGCCAACCTAAATGTGTCTTAAAATGTAGTACTTGTATCTGATTCCACCACCTCCTCTGGCAGAGTTCCAGATGTCAACCCTTTTGTGTCTTTTAAAAAAAAGACTGCTGCTGACCATCTACTCTGTGTCTCATGGGTGTAGGGGTTGGAAGGATTTACAGGGATAGGTAAAGTATCACAGGTAGGGCAGGGTGTTGGGGATGGAAGAGGATACCAATCAAGGCATGTGGTATTTGAGCAGGAAAAAGGTATTGGTGCAGATTTGTTGAATGGCAGAGCAATGGTCTGAATAACTTACTGCTACTTACCACAAGATGTACATCAATTGGACATTTGGGTGGAGAAATGACAAATGGAGATTAACCCAGACAAGTGTGAGCTGATGCATTTTGGGAGGTCAAATGTAAGAAGAAAGTGTACAGTAAATGGCAGGATCCTTGGAAGCAATGGAAGGATCTTGGGGTGCAGGTCCATAGCTTCCTGAAAGTGGCAATACAAGTGGAAAGGGTGATAAAGAAGGCATATTTGCCTTCATCAGTCAGGGTGTTGAGTATAAGAGGTGGCCATGTTGCAGATGTATAAAACTTTGGTTAGGCCACACTGTGTGCAGCTCTGGTCACCCCATTACAGGAAGAATGCAGAGGCTTTGGAGATGGTGCAGAAGAGGTTCAGCAGGATGTTGCCTGGATTAGAGATCATTAACTTTAAGGAGAGTTCGACAAACTAGGGTTGTTTTCTCTGGAGTGGCAAAGGCTGAGGTAACCTGATAGAAGTATATAAGAGACATTGATAGGGTAGATAGTCAGTCTTTTTCCCAGGTTGGAAATGTCAAATACTAGAGGGCATACATTTAATGTGAGAGGGGAAGTTTAAAGGAGATGTGCAGGGCAAGTTTACTTACACAGAAGTAGGTGCCTTGAATGCACTGCCAGGGGTGGTGGTGAAGCCAGATAAATAGAGGCCTTTAAGAGGCTCTTAGAGAGGCACAAGAATATGCAGAGAATGGAGGGATATGGGCCATGTGCAGACTGAAGGGATTAATTCTCATTAGTTTAATTAGTTTGGCACAACATCATGGGCTGAAGGGCCTGTTCCTTGCTGTACTGTTCTATGTTTTATTACCAAGCCAGTTTTGAATCCAATTTTCCAGTTTGTCCTCAATCCCATGGGCCTAACCAATCATCCATGTGAGACCTTGTCAAAGGCCTAAGTGATGTCCACGTGAACCACATCAAATGCACTGCCATCAGCAGTACACTTTGTCACCTCTTCAAAATATTCATTCAGATTGGTCAAACAAGATCTGTCCTTGACAAAGCCATTCTGGCTATCTCTAATTTAGTCCCTGCTTTCCAAGTGATCATTAATCCTGTCCCTCAGAATTTTTTCCAAAAACTTCCCTATTACTGGTGTTATGCTCAGAGGTCTATAATTGCCAGCCTATTCCCTGCTGCCCTTCTTGAAAAAGGGGAACCACATTTGTTGTCTTCCAGTCATCTAGTACCTCATTCGTGTCCAGCAAAGATTTAAAAATCTCAGCCAGATCCCCAACATTAAGCCCACTAAGGCATCAAGTACATCTTCTTTATACCTGGAGACTTGCATTAGAATTTATCCTTCCCCTTCACTGTATCTTCCAACTACAAAGTCTATTTCCTTTGTGAATATCAACAAAAAGTAGGACATCACCTATAATGTCTGTTGTCCTTAATGAAGCTATTATTTCCCTGATTATTCTTTTCCCCTTAATATACTTACAAAACGTCTTTGGATTTACCTTAATCCTGTCTGCTATGATATTTTGTGGCCTCTTTTTGCCTTCCTAATTTCCTTTTTAAGATTCTCCCTAAACTTTTTATGCTCTTGATGGGCCTCCCTCATCTTTAATCTTCTATACTCTTTATTCAGCCTTCAATATCCCTTAACATCCAGGGTTCCCTGAATGTTTACACTTGGCTTTTAACCTTACAGGAACATGATGACCCTGAACTCTGATTTCTCCTTTGAATGTTTCCCACTGTGCAGGTGTAGATTTACCTGCAAGTAGATGGTCCCAGTCTAACTTTGCCAAATCCTGTCCTATTTTAATGAAACTGGCCTTCCCCCAATTTCAGACCTTAATTCCTGGTCCATCCCAACCTATTTCTAGAACCACTTTGAAATATACAGTTATAGAACATAGAACAGTACAGCACAATACAGGCCCTTCGGCCCACAATATTGTGCCAACCTTTAAACCTCACCTAAGACTATCTAACACCTTCCTCCCACATATCCCTCTATTTTAAATTCCTCCATATGCTTATCTAGTAATCTCTTGAATTTGACCAATGTATCTGCCTCCACCACTGCCCCAGGCAGCGCATTCCATGCCCCAAACACTCTCTGGGTAAAAAAAAACCTTCCTCTAATATCTCCCTTGAACTTTCCACCCATTAATTTAAAGCCATGCCCTCTCGTATTGAGCATTGGTGCCTTGGGAAAGAGGCGCTGGCTGTCCATTCTATCTATTCCTCTTAATATTTTGTATACCTCTATCATGTCTCCTCTCATCCTCCTCCTCTCCAAAGAGTAAAGCCCTAGCTCCCTTAGTCTCTCCTCATAATGCATACACTCTAAACCAGGCAGCATCCTGGTAAATCTCCCCTGCACCCTTTCCAACACTTCCACAATCTTCCTGTAATGAGGCGACCAGAACTGGACGCAGTACTCTAAGTGGGGTCTAACCAGAGTTTTGTAGAGCTGCATCATTACCTTGCTGCTCTTAAACTCGATCCCTTGACTTATGAAAGCTAACACCCCATAAGCTTTCTTAACTACCCTATCCACCTGTGAGGCAACTTTCAGTGATCTGTGGATATGGACCCCCAGATCCCTCTGCTCCTCCACACTAGCAAGAATCCGGCCATTAACTTTGTACTCTGCCTTGGAGTTTGTCCTTCCAAAGTTTACCACCTCACACTTCTCCAGATTGAACTCCATCTGCCACTTGTCAGCCCATCCTATCAATGTCCCTCTGCAATCTTTGACAATCCTCCACATTATCCACAATACCACCAACCTTTGTGTCGTCTGCAAACTTGCCAACCCACCCTTCTACCCCCTCATCCAAGTCATTAATAAAAATCACAAAAAGTAGACATCCCAGAACCGATCCTTGTGGGACACCGCTAGTCACAGCCCTCCAATCTGAATGCACCCCCTCCACCACCACCCTCTGCTTTCTACAGGCAAGCCAATTCTGAATCCACATGGCCAAGCTTCCCTGGATCCCTTGGCCTCTGACCTTCTGATTAAGCATACCATGTGGAACCTTGTCAAATGCCTTACTAAAATCCATCTAGATCACATCTACTGCGCTACCCTCATCAATCTGCCTAGTCACCTCCTCAAAGAACACTATCAGGCTTGTGAGACATGATCTGCCCTTCACAAAGCCATGCTGGCTGGCCCTGATCAGACCCTGATTCTCTAAATGCCCATAGATCCTATCTCTAAGAATCCTTTCCAACAGCTTGCCCACCACAGACTTAAGACTCACTGGTCTATAATTCCCTGTACTATCCCTACTACCTTTTTTGAATAAGGGGACAACATTTGCCACCCTCCAATCCTCCGGTACCATTTCCATGGACAACGAGGACTCAAAGATCCTGTTATGGTCTCTATCCCCAAAATGCTCCCCCACTGACACTTCCCCCCACCCCACCCCCCCCCCCCCCGCACCCCCCTCCCCCCCACTTGACTGGCTACATTGTCCAAGATGAGGTCCAGGAATGCTCCCTACCCTATTTGTCGATGTGTCAAAAAGGTCTCCTGAACAGACCTCAAAATTTCTACCCTCTCTGCGCATGCTAAGGCAATGCCAGTTAATATTTAAGAAATTGAAATCCCCCAATACTATTACCTTATTTTTATTGCATCTCTCTGCTATTTGCCTACATATCTGCTCCTCTATCTTGGGTTAACTGTTAAGATGTCTGCAATAATCCTCCAGTGAAGTGACAACACCCTTTTTGTTCCTAATCTCTACCCACATGGCCTCATTTGAGGAGCTTCTAGGATATCCTCCCTTAATACTGAAGTAATCCATTCCTTAACTAACGTGGCATCTGCTCATCTTTTACATCCCCTCTGTCTTGCCTCAAAATTCTACACCCTGGGATAATGAGTTGCCAGTCCTGCCCATCTTTCAACCACGTCTTGGTGGTGGTAACAGTATCATTGTCCCGTGTTAACCTTGCAAGTTAGACGTGTTACATTAAAACAGATGCAATTTAGCTTTCTATTTCTCCCATGCATTTACTCACCTGCTCTGCCTACATGACTTACTGACCTTTTCTCCTTGAGGCTTGTACGTTTCCTTCTGAACATCTCCTCAGAGCTCCATTCCTCTGCCAACTTAGATTAAACCTTCCGCAACAACTCTGGCAATCTTCCCTGCAAGGATGTTGGTCCTATTCTGGTTTAGGTGCAACCTGTCCAGATGAAGCATGACGTGCTGAGTTTTTCCAGCATTTTGTACTTTTCTATCAGTAACTTCCTTGAACTTACTTTCCTCCCTATCTCTACAACTTCCTCCAGCTCTCGTTCTCCTCTCTAACTTCTCATGCTGCTACAACATTCACTATCTCTGTATCCTCCACCAACCTCTGAATCCCTTGCTGTCACTGTATCACCTCAACTTATCTCACTAAACTCATTTAGTAACAATAGCTTCTCCCTATGCCTTTTGCAGGATCAACCCCCTCGCTGTCTCTGTAACCTGCTTCAGAACCTGGAAACCTTCCCATCTTTGTAAATTCCTCTAGTCCCTACATTCCAACTTTCTCCAAAACTACACACCTCCCTTTCATTGTAATCTCCTCCAATTCCAGCTACCTCTAATAATTCTGTAACTTCTTCCAGCCCTAGGGATCCCCCATCTTCATTGCCTCACTATTGCTGTTACCACTCCAACCCTGGTCCACTGGTCCACTCCCTATACCTTTAATCTCTTCCAGTCTTCACACCCATTCCTACCTCTCTAACCTCCTCTAGCTCCAGGTTCCTTCTCATTTCTGGAAACTCATTTAACCTTATAATCTTCCCTACCTCTGATACCTACTGTAGGACCTGCACCTTCACTACCCCAGTTATCTTCAACTTTCTTCCTATTGTTGTAACCCCTTCCAACCTCTTGATCCTCACTCTCATTTAAAATCCTCTAGTTCCTATGCTCTCCCTGCCTCTATAGCCTCCACATATGAACTTAAGAAACAAGTACAGAGAACAGTACAGCAGAGGAACCCGTCCTTTGGTCCACTATGTCTGCACTAATCATGATGCTAATCTAAACTAATCCCATCTGCCTGCATGTTCTCCATGTCCCTCCATCCCCTGCTTGTTCATGTGTCTGTCTAAATGTCTCTTAAAAGTTGCTACCATATCTGATTCCCCTGACCTCACAAAGCTGCTTGCAGAATTTCAGAATTAGCAAGTCAATTCTGAATCCAAATGGCCAAGTCACCATGGATCCCATGCATCTTAATCTTCTGGATGAGCCCACCACAAGGGACCTTGTTGAATGCCTTCCTAAAATCCATGTAGACAACATCCTCAGCTCTACTTTCATCAATCACCTTTGTCACCACCTCAAAAAACTCAATTGAGTTAGTGAGACACAACCTGCCCCTCACAAAGCCATGCTGAGTGTCCCTAATTGGGCCATGCTCTTCCAGATGCTCATAAATCCTATCCCTAAGAATCCTATCCAACAGCTTCCCTTGGAAGCTATTGGAGAGAGAGGGTGATTGTAGAAGTTGTTTTTGTCTTTGAAAGGTTAATAACACAAGTGAATACCAGGCTGAATATCAGTCATTAGAAGGGAAGCAAAGAAGGCAATAAGGAAAAGACTGCAGATGCTAGAACCTGGAATAAAAAACAAACTGCTGGAGGAAGTCAGTGGGTCAGGCAGCATCTGTGGAGGGAGATGGTCAACATTTTGGGTGGATTCCCTTCATCTGGGCTGCAACATGGAGGGAAGATTGCCAGTATAAAGAGGGGAGGGGAAGTGATGGAGCAAGAGTTGCCATGCAATAGGTGGATCCAGGTGAGGAGGGGTGATAGGCAGATGGCAGAGAGAAGAGTAGGAATAGTGACAGAGGCTGGGAGGTGATGGGTGGAGGCAACAAAGGGCTGCAGATGATGGAATATGATAGGAAAAGGAGGTGGAGCATGAACCAAATAATATGGGCCCATTGTGGGTATGGAGTTGTACAACATAGAAAAAGGCCCTTCAGCCCACAGTGCCTATGCTGACCATCATGCCTATCTATATCCCTCTAATCCTTTCCTATCCATATACTTGTCCAAGTATCCTTTAAATGTGTTAATGTACCTGCCGCAAACATTTTCTCTGGCAGCTGCTTCCATATACTGACCATCCTCTGGGTGAAAAAGTTGCCTCTCAAGTTTCTATTAAATTTCTCCCCTCTCACAAACCTATGCCATCTAGTTCTTGATTCCCCAATGCTAGGAAAAAGACTGTGCGTATTCATCCTATCTATGCCCCTCATGATTTTATACACCTCCATAAGATCACCCTCATTCTCCAATGCTCCAATTAATATAAAAAAAGTCCCAACCTGCTCAACTTCTCTACGTAACTCAGTCCTTCAAGTCCCAGCAACATCCTCATAAATCTCCTTTGCACTCTTTCCAGCTTAATGGCATCCTTCCTATAGCAGGGTGACCAAAACTGAACATAATTTTTGAAATGCGACCTCACTAACATCTTGTACAACTGCAACATAACATCCCAACTTTTATATTCAATGCCCAGACTGATGAAAACCAGCATGCCAAAAGGCTTCTTCATCACCTGCAATGCCACTTTCAGAGAACCATGTACTCTTAGGACCGTCTGTTCTACAACACTCACCAAGGCCCTACCGTTCACTATGAACGTCCTACCCAGATTTGTCTTCCCAAAATGCAACACCTTGCAATTATCCAAAATAAACTCCATTTGCCATTCCTTAGCCCACTTACCCAGCTGATCAAGATCCCTCTGTATACCCTGATAACCAGCTTCACAGTCACTGACACCACCTATTTTAGTATCATCTGCAAACTTACTAACCATGCCTGTACATTCTCATCATTGATATAGAAGACCAACAGCAATGGGCCTAGCACTGATCCCTGGGGAACACCATTAGTCATGGGCCTCCAGTTAAAAAGCAACCTTCCACCATTACTCTACTTCCTACCATCAAGCCAATTGTGAATCCAATTAAATAGCTCTCCCTAGATCCCATGTGATCTAACTTTCCATGGCAGCCTACCATGTGGAAACTTATCAAAGGCCTTCCTGAAGTCCATATAGACCACATCTACACTTTATTCTGCATTTTGTTATTGTTTTCCCTTGTACTACCTCAATGCACTGAAGTAATGAAATCATCTGTATAGAAGGTGTGCAAAACAAAGTTTCTTTTTACTGTATCTCAGCACATGTGACAATAATAAACCAATTTACCAATTTCAATGAGAATACGGTTCTGATCTACTCAATCTCTCTTCATAGGGCAAACCTGTCATCCATGGAACCTGTTTAATGAGTTTTTTGTTGCACTCGCTCCATTGCATGTACGTACTTTCTTCTGGGTTAAGGAGACCATAATTGTACACAATACTCAGATACAGACTTACAGCCATATCCAATTGCAATCCAGTAATCAAACCCTCTCCCAACGAAGGGTCACACATCAGTTGCCCTTCCGATTGCTTGGCCTTCAGTGACTTGTATACAAGCACACCTAGCTCCTGCTGAATATCAACATTGCCCACTCAACATTTAACAACAACTCTACTCTCCGGTTATGTGCACTAAAATGGATGCCCTCATTTCTCTACAATGTTGTTTTCTCACCTGCCAATGACACAACTTACATTGTAAAAAGGACTTAAGTCTGTCAGCACCATTTTTATCCATATACTAAAATGATCATCTTCAAGTGGCTGTTAAATGTACAAAGTGTGAAAAAACTAATCAAACAATCTTCTTGAATAGGAACTCAAAGTATTAACAAGCTTCAGTGAATGAGACTGTGCACTTACAACCTAGTATACTTTCTGCAGAATGCTTCACTTTGGCTAAAACAATAATTCATCTCATATTGGCAGCAAAATCAGTAAAAGCTCCAGCTCCCAGAGAATGGTATAAAAGTTCCATCTCTCCACTTCATAATGCAGATCTCACTGCTCACCTCCCCCACCATCAAACTCCCATCTCTTACACCCCTCCCCCATCCCAAAATAAAAACCACATCTTAAGCATCTCACCCCTAACCCCAAGTAAACTGAGCAAAAGTCATGAGGATAGGTCAATGAATGTTTCTTTGATTTATTTCCCAGGGATTCCAGGTATACAACACCCTACCCGGGACACATTTTGACAGAGATGAAATGTAGAGAGTTAATGAATCAGCTGAGTGGCTGAGCTGGCCCCGAGTTCTGCTCGGATTGACTCTCCGGAACTGCCGAGAGTTATTAGTTTAGGGTGAGAACAAACACCTGGGGGTCTTGGCAACAGCTATAACACTGTTCTCTCATTTTATGTAAATCACATGAGCTGGGCCCCTCATCCCATTCATTGGCCTTGTGCCAAAGAGCTTAAAGTGCAGGCTCTGCATGCCTGCAAAACCCTTCAAGCTCCTGAAGAATCTTTTAAATTCTGCTCTCTAAAAGCTTATGTGGGATAAGAACAGACGAAATAGATGCAGGAGGAGGCCATTTGGTCCATCATGCCTGCTGTGAGTTAATAAGATCATAGCCAATCTTTTACCTCTGCACCTTTTTTCCACTAAACTTTTGCTCTTGATTACCTTAATATCCAAACATCTATCAATCTCAGTCTTGAGAATTCTCAGTGACTGAGCCTCCCCCGCCACCTTGAGTAGTGGATTCCAAAGATGCACCATCCTCTGGATGAAGAAATCTATTTTTATCTCTGTCTTGAATAGCTAACATCTTATTTTGAGATTGTGATTCCTGCTTCTAGACACTCCAGTCAGGGAACGCATCAGCCCTGTATCAAACTCCATAAGAATTTGGTAGGTTGAGGATATGTTGCTTCTTTGCATTCTCATGTTCAAGCAGAAATAAGAACAGCACTTTTTCTGCCACCTACATCTTCTACTTGCCTTAGTAATATTCAAAGACTTGTGTAGGAAAATGTAATTGTTTTGCCAGGAGCCCCATTACTTAAGCAGTACTTAAGCCTCCATGATTCAGTCAGCTCATATCATCAACTTAAAAGTAGCTCATCCAAACAATGAAAAAGCAGGTCAAATATTAAAAATTTTTAAAAATGCAGATGTAGGAAATCTGAAGTAATAAGTGAAAACACTTAGCAGGTCAGGCAGCATCTGTAGGGAGGGAAACAAAGGTAATGTTTCAGGTCAAAGCATTTTCTGTTTTTAGGTCAAATATCAATCTTGGGGTTAAATAAATGTAAAGGTCAACCATGTACAGCCCATGCACGTAGTCCCTTCAAACACTTCCAGAACAGGGGGAGCACGTGTTTGACACAGAGTAAAGTTCCCTCCACACTGTCAGGAATCGCGTTCAATTGACAGCCTGGAGGTTGGGACACTGATGTTGTAAGTTACTTTAAAACAAAGAGGGAAACAGACAAGGAGTAAAGCTTCCTCTACATTGTCCCATTATATACTCCCAGTATGGGTTAGCCATAGACTGAATAAGGAAAAAAAGGAAAACACGTTAAATGCAGAGCAAGGCTCATTCTATGTTGTCATGTTAAACTGGGTGTGGTGATTGGAGCACCTGAATCCAATCAGGGTAGAGTGGCTGCAGTGCAGTGTGTTTGAGGAGCAGTTTGTTTGCTTCCACCTACTTTTGTTGGTGGGAAAGAGGAAGGAAAATTTCTTGCAAGACTAAACAACACTTTTATAAATTATAAAAACAGAAAAAATGAAACTATTCAGCAGGTCAAGAAATTATGATGAAAAGTCAACAACCTGAAATATTAACTCAAGTTTCTATCTTCACGGATTCTACTGTTGAGTATTTCCAGCATTTTCTGTTTCCATCTTGGATTTCCAGTATCTGCAGTTTTGCTCTTTGACCTTTGTATAAAGGTTAGAGTCTGTGGTTAGGAAGGTTTTTTGGGGAAGAAAAATAATGCTTCACAACAGGAGTTGGGCAGTCAGATTCTACAGGGAAGCTTGGACTATTTTCCATTTTAAACACAACTAACTCCTTTCCCATCGCAACTGCCTGTCAACTGAAGCTGTCTGCCTAAAGGGAATGTTTTATTCCATTGGATAGGCCTAGGTCATTTTCAGTTGGGTGATTGTACCTACCCTCACTGAAGATCCACAACAAATCTAAGTACACTTATCTAAGTCATCGTCCTTGGCAATGCTCTTTCCCACCCCTTTCATCTCTCCTTTCCCCAACATTTTAGTAATATTATCAGAGCTGGGTATGGCTCTTGGACTTCTTGGCCTTTCTATTGTCTCTGGTGGCTAGTCCCTCTCATTCCATGCAGTGAGTGCACCATCCTCAGGGGTGGAGGTGGAAAATTTTCCTGTACCCCAGAGGCAAGGCATTGCTCCAAGCTCCAGCATGGCCAAACATCACTAATTGCTCCATTGCCTGGAAAACTTTATTCCGATTCTAGCATTTTCACCTCGAATTAAAGAAGGAGGGTCCTGAATCACCCACCACTTTATTTTGCTGATGTACATCTCCTGTTTCTCAGCATCCTCTATGCAGCAGTGTCATTCTTGGACCAGCACCTGTTTTGGGCTGAGATCACTCCACTGTGCATGCTGGTGGGGTCTTGCACAATGGCACTTTCACTAGCTGCTGGGGGATGAGTGATTGTAGATTTAGTTCTGGGCCAACGAGTGAATGGGTTCTTATACTCCTGGTGGCTATGATGAGATGTGGGTAAGAAAGGAGCTTGGCTTTGGAGGGTACACAATCTTCAGACATGGCAGGGGTGGGGAGGGTTGTAAAAGAGAGGAATGGCGTAATATTAAGGAGTCCATTAACTGCAATAATAAGAGGGAACTATCGACCATATCTACGTCTCTTATAATTTTATATACCTCTATCAAGTCGCCCCTCAGCCTCTGCTGCTTCAGGGAAAACAAGCCAAGCCAATCTAATCTCTCCCCATAACTAAAGTCCTCCATCGTTGCTTGGGATGGAGCAATTCAGTTATGAAGAGACATAACTGAATTGCTCCATCCCAAGCAACAATGGGTAGATAGGAAACTTTTCCCCATAGCAGAGGTACCGAAAACGAGAGCACATAGATTTAGGGTTGGGAGTGAAAGGTTTAGAGGGGATCTGAGGAAGAACTTTTATTACTCAGGGTGGATGGAATCTGGAACACACTGCCTGAACGTGTGGTGGAGACGGAGACTCTCACAACAGTTAAGTATCCAGACAAGCACTTGAATTGCTAGGCATAGAAGGCTAGTAAATAGAATTAGTGCAGAAGAGTACTTGAGTGTGGCCAAAGGTTTCTGTCTTGTATGACTCCATAACACCAAATATTGTAGAAAAAAATAATCTTAGTCATGGCAACTTCAAAACTTCCAGTGTCATTAAAACCTCCCAGGTTCACTTATGTCCTGATGGAAATATCCTGTCCCAGGCTGGCCAATGTGTAAACTATTGGGTCTTAACTGCCCTGCAAAATGTATCAACAAGCCATTCAATTGTATCAAAAGCAGTATGTTAAAACAGAAAAACGATAAAATTGGATCAACCACCCAACATCAAATTCAAATACAGCAAAATTGCTCCAGTTGAGTCAATCTTGCAAAGTCCTCACTAAATCTGGGCATCAGTGTTTAAATTTGCTTCACAGTTGCTTCAAAGGAAAGTCAAACATGATCACAACATGATCCTCCATTACAGTCCCTTGTGTCATGTCCCACCAGCAAGCCAGACCCACCTGAGGTGGCAGCAAAGTGACATCCAGGTGGTCGGGAGTAGCTCTTGAGAGTTGATGAGTCTGGATATAACGTCTCAGTTGAAACAAATGCATGAAACCTTCACCTGAGTACCACTTATAGTCTCTTAATCGATCAATTGATGCTCTTCCATGTACAGCAATTCTTAGAAGAATCACAAAGTAGTTCCCCTCCAATTCTTTTTTTAAAAATTGTATCTATGCTTCCCAGTCATTCCCAACTCTGCTAAGAGATAGTCAGAGTTATACAGCACAGAAACAGCCCAACTTATCCATGCCAATCCAGCTAGCCCATTTGCCTGCATTTGGCTTGTATGCCTCTAAACCTTTCCCATCCGTGTACATGTCCAAATGTCTTTTAAATGTTGTAAATGTATCCACATCTACACTTCCTCTGGCAAATCTTTCTCCACTATATCAACGACTATATTGGTGCCACCTCTTGTACCTGTGCGGAACTCGACGGTTTCATAGATTTCGCCACTAATTTTCACCCTGCTCTCCAATTCACTTGGACTATCTCTGACACCTCTCTCTCCTTCCTCAATCTTTCTACTTCCATCCCAGGAGATTCCTTATCCACCAACATCTTCTACAAACCCACTGATGCCCACAGCTACCTCAATTATAGCTCCTCCCACCCTCTCTTGAAGGGACGCTATCCCTTTTTCTCAATTTCTCTATATCCACCGCATCTGTTCGCATTACGAGGCTTTTCACTCCAGGACATCCAAGATGTCTAACTTCTTTTCTAACTGGGGCTTCCCCCCAACTGTGGTCGAGAGAGCTCGCACCCATATCTCTTCCATTTCCCACACCTCTGCTCTCACTCCTGCCCCTACCAGACCCAACAGGGATAGGGTCCCCCTTGTCCTTACATTTCATCCCACCAGCCTATGTATCCAACGCATCATTCTCCACCACTACCGCCATCTCCAACAGGACCCCACCATCAAGCATATCTTCCCTTCCCCACCCCTTTCTGCCTTTCACAGGGATCCTCTCTCTGCGACTGCCTAGTTCACTCTTCGCCACACTGCCACCCCCCACCCAACCCATCCCGCTCCCACCCCAGAAACTTTCCACTGCCTCCACCATAGATGCAACACCTGCCTCTACACCACTCCTATCCAGGAACCCAAACAGTCCTTTTAGGTGAGACAGAAATTCACCTGCACCCCCCTTAATATCATTTATTGCATTTGGTGCTCCAAGTGTGGCCTCCTTTACATTGGTGAGACCAAACTCAGACTAGGTGACCGTTTTGCAGAACACCCACGCTCTGTCTGTAACTGCGATCTGCATCTCCCCGTTGCCAGTCACTTCATCTCCCCCTCCCACACTATCACTGATATGTCAGTCCTCGGCCTCCTCCACTGCCAGGAGAATTCCAAGTGCAAACTGGAGGAACAGCACTTCATTTTCCATCTTGGAACCTTGCAGCCTAACGGCATGAACATTGAATTCATAGAACATAACATAGAACAGTACAGCATAATACAGGCCCTTGGGCCCACAATGTTGTGCTGACCTTTAAACCTTACTGAAGACTATCTAACCCTTTCCTCCCACATATCCCTCTATTATAAATTCCTCCATATGCTTATCTAGTAATCTCTTGAATTTGACCAATGTACCTGCCTTCACCACCGCCCCAGGCAGCGCATTCCATGCACCAGCCACTCTCTGGGTAAAAAACCTTCTTCTGATATCTCCCTTGAACTTCCCACCCATTACTTTAAAGCCATGCCCTCTTGTATTGAGCATTGGTGCCCTGGGAAAGAGGCAATGGCTGTTCACTCTATCTATTCCTCTTAATATTTTGTACACCTCTATCATGTCTCCTCTCATCCTCCTTCTCTCCAAAGAGTAAAGCCCGAGCTCCCTTAGTCTTTCCTGATAATGCATACTCTCTAAACCAGGCAGCATCCTGGTAAATCTCCCCTGCACCCTTTCCAACGCTTCTACATCCTTCCTATAATGAGGCAACCAGAACTGGACACAGTACTCTAAGTGGGGTCTAACCAGAGTTTTGTAGAGCTGCATCATTACCTCGCGGCTCTTAAACTCAATCCCTCGATTTATGAAAGCTAACACCCCATAAGCTTTCTTAACTACCCTATCCACCTGTGAGGCAACTTTCAGGGATCTGTGGATATGGACCCCCAGATCCCACTGCTCCTCCACACTACCAAGAATCCTGCCATTGACTTTGTACTCTGCCTTGGAGTTTGTCCTTCCAAAGTTTACCACCTCACAATTCTCCGGATTGAATTCCATCTGCCACTTCTCAGCCCAGCTCTGTATCTGATCAATGTCCCTATGCAATCTTCGACAATATTCTGCACTATCCACAACAACACCAACACTTTTGTTGTCTGCTAACTTGCCAACCCACCCTTCTACCCCCTCATCCAAGTCATTAATAAAAATCATGAAAAGCAGAGGTCCCAGAACCGATCCTTGCGAGACACAGCTAGTCACAGCCCTCCAATCTGAAATGCACTCCCTCCACCACAACCCTTTGATTTCTACAGGCAAGCCAATTCTGAATCCACATGGCCAAGCTTCCCTGGATCCCATGACCTCTGACCTCCTGAAGAAGCCTACCATGTTGAACCTTGTCAAATGCCTTACTAAAATCCACGTAGACCACATCTATTGCACTACCCTCATCAATCTGTCTGGTCACCTCCTGAAAGAACACGATCAGGCTTGTGAGACATGATCTGCCCTTCACAAAGCCATGCTGGCTGTCCCTGATCAGACCGTGATTCTCTAAATGCTAAATGATTCTCTAAGAATCCTTTCCAAAAGCTTGCCCACCACAGAAGTAAGGCTCACTGATCTATAATTCCCTGGACTATCCCTATTACCTTTTTTGAATAAGGGGACAACATTTGCCACCCTCCAGTCCTCTGGTACCATTCCAGTGCACAACGAGGACTCAAAGATCCTAGCCAAAGGCTTAGCAATCTCCTCCCTTGCCTTGCAGAGCAGCCTGGGGAATATTCCATCAGGCCATGGGGACTTCTCTGTCCTAATATTTTCTAACAGCACCAACACAGGCTCTCTCTTGATATCATTATGCTCTAGAACATTAACCTTACCAAGACTGTCCTCAACGTCATCAGGGCCCCTCTCCTTGGTGAATACTGAAGAGAAGTATTCATTGAGGACCTCACCCACTTCTACAGCTTCCAGGCACATCCTCCCACCTTTGTCTCTAATCGGTCCTACTTTTACTCCCATCATCCTTCTGCTCTTCACATAAGTGAAAATTGGGGTTTTCCTTAACCCTACTCGCCAAGGCCTTTTCATGTCACCTTCTTGCTCTCCTCAGCCCCTTTTTAAGTTCCTTCCTTGCTACCCTATATTCCTCAAGAGACCTTTCTGATCCTTGCTGCCTAAACCTTATGTATGCTGCCTTCTTTCTCCTAACTAGATGTTCCACCTCTCTTGTCAACCATGGTTCCTTCACCCAGCCATTCCTTCTCTGCTTCGCCAGGACAAATTTATCCCTAACATCCTGCAAGAGATCCCTGAACAATGGCCACATTTCCATAGTACATTTCCCTTCAAAAATATCATCCCAATTTACACTTGCAAGTTCTAGCCTCATAATTTGCCCTTCCCCAATTAAATATTTTCCTGTCCTCTTTGCTCCTATCCCTGTCCATGACAATGCCAAAGGTTATGGAGCAGTGGTCACTGTCCCCCAAATGCTCACCCACTGAGAGATCTGTCACCTGACCCGGTTCATTACTGAATACCAGATCTAATATGGCATTCCCTCTGGTCGGCCTGTCAACATACTGTGACAGGAATCTGTCCTGGACACACTTAACAAACTCTGCCCCATCTAAACCTTTGGTACTAAGCAAGTGACAATCAATATTTGGGAAGCTGAACTCTCCCATGATAACACCCTGTTATTTTTGCACCTTTCCAGAATCTGCCGCCCGATCTGCTCCTCAGTATCCTTGCTGCTATTTCATAGAATCATGCAGCACAGTAATGGGCACTTTTGACCCACCTTGTTCTTACCAACAATGATGCCAATCTACACTAATCTCACTTGTCCCTGTCCCTACTTTCCAACCCAAGTACCTGTACAACTGCATTTTAAATGTTGTAATAGAACATAGAACATTACAGCACAGTACAGGTTCTTCAGCCCGTGATGTTGTGCCGACATTTTAACCTGCTCTAAGATCTATCTAACCCTTCCCTCCCACGTAGCCTTCCATTTCTCTATCATTCATGTGGCTATCTAAGAGTCTCTTAAATGTCCCTAATGTATCTGCCCCCACAACCTCTGCCGGCAGTGCGTTCCACGCACCCTCCACCCTCTGTGTGGGGGAAAAAAAAAGTTACTTCTGACATCCCCCTTATACCTTCCTCCAATCACCTTAGAATTATGTCCCCTCATACTGGCCATGTCCCCTCACCCTGAAAAAGTCTCCGACTGTTCACTTGATCTATGCTTCTTATCTTCTTGTACATCTCTATCAAGTCACCTCTCATCCTCCTCCTCTCCAAAGAGAAAAGCCCTAGCTCACTCAACCTATCCTCCTAAGACATGTTCTCCAATCCAGGCAGTATCCTGGTAAATCTCCTCTGCACCCTCTCTAAAGCTTCCACATCCTTCCTATAATGAGGCGACCAGACTGAACACAATACTCCCAAGTGTGGTCTAACCAGAGTTCTATAGAGCTGCAACATTACCTCGTGGCTCTTGAACTCAATACCCTGATTAATGAAGGCCAAAACTCCATACGCCTTCTTAACAACCCTGTCGAC
The DNA here is from genome assembly GCF_009764475.1 of Pristis pectinata. Classification (NCBI taxonomy): domain Eukaryota; kingdom Metazoa; phylum Chordata; class Chondrichthyes; order Rhinopristiformes; family Pristidae; genus Pristis; species Pristis pectinata. The sequence continues at coordinate 102,643 of NC_067415.1, read as the reverse complement.
CTGCGTGTCAACCTTGAGGGATCTATGGATGTAGACCCCAAGATCCTGCTCTTCCTCCATAGTGCTAAGTGTCCTGCTATTAACCTTGTATTCTGCCTTCAAATTTGATCTTCCAAAGTGTATCACTTCACACTTAACTGGGTTGAACTCCATCTACCACTCCTCAGCCCAGCCCTGCATCCTATCAATATCCTGTTATAATCTATAGCAACCTTCAACACTATCCACAACACTAACAACCTTCATGTCATCTGCAAACTTACTAACCTACCCTTCCAAATCCTCATCCAAGTCATTTATAAAAATCACAAAGAGCAGAGGTCCCAGAACAGATCCCTGTGGAACACCACTTGTCACCGACGTCCAGGCGGAATATGGTCCATCTACAAGCTCCCTATGTCTTCTATGGGTGAGCCAATTCTGAATCCACACAGCCAACCAAGTTTCCCTGGATCCCATACCTCCTGACTCTCTGAATGAGCCTTCCATGAGGAACCTTATCAAATGCCTTACTAAAATCCATGTACACCACATCCACTGCTCTACCTTCATCAATGTGGTTTGTCACATCCTCAAAGAATTCAATCAGGCTCATAAGGCATGACCTGCCCCTCACAAAGCCATGCTGACTGTCTCTAATCAGCCTATGCTTCTCTAAATGCCCATAAATCCTGTATCTAAGAATCGTCTCCAGTAATTTGCCCACCACTGAAGTAAGACTTCCTGGTCTGTAATTCCCAGGGTTATCCCTACTCCCTTTTCTTAAAGAAAGGAACAACATTTGCCACCCTCCAATCATCTGGCACTACTCCTGTGGCCAGTGAGGATGCAAGGGTCATTACTAAATGTGCAGGAATCTCTTCCCTCCCTTCCTGTAGTATCCTGGGATATATCTCATCCAGCCCCAGTGACTTATCTATCCTGAATAGTACATGGCCTATCCTAATGGTATGTGCCTCCCCCACCTCTCTTAGCAGCTCATTACAAATATTCACCAGCCTGTGGGAAAAACTTACTATCAGATCTCCTTTAAATTTCTCCCCTCTTATTTAAACTTGTGCTCTTTAGTTCTTGACTTCCCTGCCTATTCTCTGGGTGCTCTGGTTTCCTCTTAAAAATGTGCAAGTTGGTAGATTAATGGGCCACTGTAAAATTGCCCCTACTGTGAGCAGTAGAAACTAAGGGGAGCTGATAGGGATGCAAGGAAGCATAAAAAAATTGGGAACCATGTAGAAAGGTGCTTGGCAGTTCGCACAGACTCAGTGGACTGATGGGCCTGTTTCCGTGCTGTACGTCTATGACCCTTCAAGTAGTTCACAGATGATACAAAAATTGGCCATGTGGTTGACACTGAGGTGGAAAGCTTTAGACTGGAGGAAGATATAGTGGCAAAAAAGTGGCAGATGGAATTCAGTCCAGAGCAATATGAGGCAATGAATTTGGGGAGGTGTAACTAGGCAAGGAAATATGCAACAGGCTGGAATGTGCTTGACCCACAATCCCAGCATCACACTAACCTTTTGTAGCTCTGTGGGATAATGGAGCTCAACATCTCGCTGCCAGTGCTGTCAAAGCCATTTTCAACTATGTCTAAATATCTATGCTCAGTTAAAGATGGTGGAAATTGATCTAAATATGTTTTAAGTGTCATTAAAGTTAAATTAATAACATAGATTCATTCAACTGATGTAAATATATTAAAAACATTGGTGTTAAATAGAAGTGAAAATAGACAACTTCACTAACCATTTCCATCCATGCTGGCCGCCCATTTGACTAAACAGGGTTATTGCGAGATGTGTCAGTCATGGCTGGTGTAAGCCACAAACCAAATGCAATGTGTAACCCAGCTCGTCAGCTCAGCATGATTGAGGGTCACCTCGACTTAGGGCCACATCGACTTAGGGCCACATCCAGTGGCTGAGTGGGCAGTCAGTTGTGCATATGCCTTAGGTCCCGTGCATTCCTGACTTCCACACTGCAATACACAGGTGCAGCTGTCAGCAACACACAGTCCCCTGAATATCATCTTGTTGGTGGTTTGAAAAAGGAAGCAAGAACATTTTGACACAATAGATGGGAGGATACTGAAGGTGTGAGGGCAAAGAAGAACCTCAAAGGCAGCAAGTCAGGCCAATAAGAGGATTAAAAGGAGCAGATGGGATGCTTTTATTAGCCAGTGCATGGAGTACATGAACAGGGGGGTTATGCTACATTTGGGTAGGACAGTAGTTAGGCTACAGCTTGAGTACTTCATACCACATTACCGAAATGATGTGAGTACAATGATGCAATGAAGCTGCATAAAAATTTGGTTAGGCCACATTTGGAGTATTGTGCACAGTTCTGGTTGCTGCATTGTAGGAAGGATGTGGAGGCTTTGGAGAGGGTGCAGAAGAGTTTCACCAGGATATTGCCTGGATTGGTCTGTATTAACTATAAGGAGAGGTTGGGCAAACTTGGATTGTTTTCTCTGGAGCATCAGAGGCTGAGGGGTGACCTGATAGAAGTGTATAAATCATAGAGGTGTATAAAATCATAGGGGTACAGATAGGGTGAATGCACAGTCTTTTTCCCAGGAAAGGGGAATGAAAAACTGGAGAGCATAGATTTAAGGTGAGTGTTGAAAGATTAATAAGGGACTTGAGGGGCAACAGCTTCACAAAGATGGTGTGTATATGGAATGAGCTGGCAGAGAAAGCGGTTGAAGCAGGAACAGTGACAACATTTCAAAGATATTTGGATAAGATCATAGATAGGAGGAGTTTAGAGGGATATGGGCCAAATGTGGGCAGATAGGACTAGCTTGGTGGGCACCATGGTCAGCATAGAGTCATACAGCATAGAAACAGGCCCTTCAGCCCAACTCATCCATGCTGACTGTGTTGTCCAGCGAGCTAGTTCCATCTGCCTGCATTTGGCCCACAGCCCTCTAAACCTCTCCTATCCACTTACTTGGCTAGATGGCTTTTAAACGTTGCTAATGCGCCTACCTCAACCACTATTTCTGGCAGCTCATTACAAATACGCACCACCCTTTGTGTGAAGCTGTCCCTGATGTCTCTTTCAAATCTCTCACCTCTGAGCTTAAACCGGGTATGCCCTCTTGATTTTAGCAATCCCTCCCTAAGAAAAAGACTCTGTGCTTTCACCCTGTCTATACCCCTCATGATCTTATACACCTCTGTCAGGTCACCCCTCAATCTCCTACGTTCCAGGGAATAAAGTACTAGTCTACGCAACATCTCCTTGTAACCGAGGCCCCCAAGTCCAGGCAACATTCGCAACATCCTGGTAAATCTTTTCTGCACCCTTTCGAGTTTAATAACATCTTTCCCATAACAGGGCGACTAAAACTGTGCACAATACTCCAAGTGTGGTCTCACCATCATCTTGTATAACTGCAACATAATTTCTCAGCTCCTTTACTCAATGCTGACTGATGAAGGCCACTGCACCAAACACCTTCTTCATCACCCTATCTACCTGTGATGCCACTTTCAGCGAACTACGCATTTGCACTCCTAAGTCTCTCTGTTCCATAACATTCCCCAGGGTCCTACCACTCACTGTATAAGTGCCACTCTGGTTTGATCTCCCAAAATGCAATACCTCATATGGATTGAAAGCCATTTGCCAATCCTCAGCCAGCATACCTAGCCGATCAAGATCCCCCTGTTATTTTTAATAACCTTCTACACCATCTACAACACCAACTGCCCCTACACCTCCTCCCTCACCACCATTCAGGGCCCTAAACAGTCCTTCTAGGTGAGGCAGCACTTCACATGTGAATCCATCGGGATCATTTATTGCATCCTGTGCAGCCTCCTCTACATCAGTGAGACCCGATGCAGATTGGGTGATGTCTTCGTCAAGCACCTTTCCTCTCCCCACTTGAACAGCCAGAATCTCCCAGTGGCCAGCCATTTTAATTCCACTTCCCATTCCCACACTGACATATCTGCCCACAGCCTTCTCTACTGCCAAGTTGAGGCTAAGTGCAGATTAGAGGAACAACATTTCATATTCCATCTTGGTAGTCTTCAACCTGATGGCATCAACATCGATTGCTCTAACTTCCAGTTACCATTCCCCCCATATTTCCTTATCCCTCTGGCCCCCTCACCCCTTCTCTTTCCCCTCCCCCACCCTCACAGCCTGCCCATCACCCATACCTTCCTCCCTCTGGTTCCCCACCTCCTTCCCTTTATTCCATGGTCTACTGTCCTCTCCTATCAGATTCCATCATCTTCAGCTCTTTGCCTCTTCACCTATCACCTCCCAGCTTTTCACATCATTTCTCACCTTCCCCCCTCCCCCTCACCTGGATTCGACTATCACCTGCCAACTCGTGCTCCTCCCCTTCTTCCCACCCATTTATTCTGGCTTCTGCCCTCTTCTTTTCCAGTCCAGATGAATGGTCTCGGCCCAAACATCAGCTGTTCATTTCCCTCCATAGATGCTGCTGACCTGCTCTGTTCCTCCAGCACTTTGCATACTTACAAACCATGCCTTGTACATTCATATCTAAATCGTTTATATAAATTACAAACAACAAAGGTCCCAGCACTGACCCCTGTAGCACACCACTAGACACAGGCCTCCAGTCTGGGACCAACCCTCGAACATCACCCTCTGCTTCCTACCACTGTGCCAATTATGAATCCAATCCGCTCTCTCTCCCTGGACCCCATGCGATCTAACCTTCCAGAGTAGCCTGCCATAACTGCTTGTCAAAGGCCTTGCTAAAGTCCATACAGACAACATCCACTACTCTACCCTCATCTACCCTCTTGCTTACCTCCTCAAAGAACTGCAAGAGATTTGTCAGACACGACTTCCCATGTACAAAGCCATGCTCACTGTCCCAAATCAGACCCTGTCTCTCCAAATGGAGGTAGATCTTGTCCGTCAGTATCTCCTCCAGCAATTTACCCACCATTGATGTCGGATCCACCAGCCTATCATTGGCATGGATGAGTTGGGTCGAAGGGCCTGTTCCTATGCTGTACTTTCCAATGTTTCTAGAAGGCTATTGCTAGAAGTGGAAAATTGTAGCTATGAAGAAACATTGGATAGGCTAGGGTGGTTTTCTATGGAACAGAGGAGGCTGATGAAAGAATTAATTAAGGTGCATCGAATTGATGAGCCTATGCAGTGTAAATAAAAATGTTATGAATTTTGTCTTGAGCTTTTAGAGTGATAGAGTCATATAGCATTGGAAACAGACCACTCAGCCAACCACCTCCATGTTGACCAGTGGGCACCCATCAGCATTAATCTCATCTTCTATCACCTGGACCGTAGCCCTCTTTGCCTTGCTGATTCAAGTGCTCATCTAGACATTTCTTAACTGCTGTCAGTGACCCAGCTTCTACTACATGCTCAGGCAGTGCATTCCAGGTACTCACCACTGTCTGGGTGAAAATGGACCCCTCACATCCCCTCCAAACCTTTTACTCCTTACTCTAAATCTATGTCCTCTAGCTTTATCTACCTTTATAAATTAATAAATCTATCAATTATTGTTAGCAGAATGTCAGATGGCGACGAGGAGGCATACAGGAGTGAAATAGATCAGCTGGTTTAGTGGTGTCGCAACAACCTCGCACACAGCATCAGCAAGACCAAGGAATTGATTGTGGACTTCAGGAAAGGGAAGTCGGGATAACACACAACAGTCCTCATTGAGGGGTCAGTGGTGGAAAGGGTGAACAGCTTCAAGTTCCTGGGTGTCAACATCTCAGAGGATCTACCTTGGGCCCAACACTGATGCAATCATGAGAGGCATGTCAGCGGCTTTACTTCATTAGGAGTTTGATGACATTTGGTATGTCACCAAAGACTTCTTCAAATTTCTACAGATGTACAGTGGAGATCATTCTGACTGGTTGCATCACCACCTAGTATGGAGGCTCCAATGCACAGGGTTCAAAGAGGCTGCAGAGGCTTGTAGACTCAGCCAGCTCCATCACGGGAACAACCCTCCCCACCATTGAGGACATCTTCAAGAGGCAGTGTCTCAAGAAGGTGACATCCATCACTAAGGACCCTCACCACTTGGGACATGCTCTCTTTGTGTTACTACCATTGGGGAGGAGGTACAGGAGCCTGAAGACCCACACTCAATGATTCAGGAACAGCTTCTTCCCCTCCGCCATCAGATTTCTGAATGGTCTATGAACCCATGAACACCACCTCATTATTCCTCTTTGCACTATTTATTTATTTTGGTAATTTATACTAATGCCTTGCACTATACTGCTGCCGCAAGACAACACATTTCAGGACATACGTTAGTGATAATAAACCTGATTCTGTTCTCTGTTCTGTTTTGATTCTGTTCTTTTCTCTGATATGGGGAAACATTTCCTGCAGTCTACCCTATCTATACCCCTGATAATTTTATATACCTCAATCATGTCCCCTCTTAACCTCCTCTACTCAGGGAAAGCAGTCCTAGCTTCTCCTCTTCAAACACTCAGTTATGAACTGCAAGGACCTATTTTCCTCAGTGGCGTGATCAAAAATCAGCGGTAGCCGAGATTTAATACAATTGATAGAGGGATTAGAGGGTAGATGGTGAAATCATTTCAGAGAGTCTAGAACTCACTGCCTGAAGGGGCAGGAGAGGCAGGACCTCTGATCACATTAAAGTGGGATTGGATGAGTTCTTCAAGAGCTGTGACTTGCAGGATTATGGACCTAGTGCTGGAAGATGGGATTAGCCTGAAGAAGTCTTTAATAACTGACTTAGGACCTGTTTTTCTGTCATAAATTCTCTACAATTTTCTATTTTGTCATCTATATCAATGATTTGGATGAGAATGTTCAAGGCATGGTTAGTAAGTTTACAGATGACACTAAAATAGGTGGTGTCATCAACAAAGAAGATGGTTATCAGGATTTACAGAGGGATCTTGATCAGCCGGGCAAGTGGGCTGAGGAATGGCAAATGGAGTTTAATTTGGATAAGTGGCGAGATAAATTGGGAAGACAAGCGACGGCAAGACTTTACAGTGAATGGTAGGGCTCTGGGGAGTGTTGTAGAACAGAGGGACTTAGGAGTACAAGTACAGGGTTCCCTGAAAGTGATGTCACAGGTAGATGACAGTGAAGGTAGCTTTTGGCACACTGGCCTTCATCAGTCAGGGCATTGAGTACAGAAGTTGGGATGTTATGTTGCAGTTGTACAAGATATTGGTGAGGCTGCATTTGAAATATTGTGTTCATCTTTCGTCACCCTGCTATGGAAAGATGCCATTAAGCTGGAAAGAGTGCAGAGTAGATTTACAAGGATGTTGCCGGAACTCAAGGGACTGAGTTATGGTGAGAAGTTGAGCAGTTGAGACATTTTTTATTGGAGTGCAGAAGAGGGGCGATCTTATAAAGGTGTATAGAATTATGAGTGACATAGGTAGGTGAATGCACACAGTCTTTTTCCCAGGGTTTTTCCACATGGATAGGAAAATTTTATCCCCACCCACCTCCCCCACTACGCTTCTTCTCTTCTTCCCTTTCCCAGCCTTTTTCCTTTCTCTCCTTCCCTTTGACCCAACCCCCCGTGGATCTGCTCTCCCCTCCTCCCCCGCACCTGCCTATCATTATCTCTTACCTGCATCTACCTATCACCACCCTGTGCCCACCCCACCTCCCCTCTTTTGTCCACCTATCACTGCTCTGCTTTTCCCTCCTATATATTGGGCTTCCCCTTTTCCAATTTTCAGCTCTGAAGAAGGGTCCTGACCCGAAACGTTGACCGCCTGCTTTTCTCCATGGATGCTGCCTGGCCTGCTGAGTTCCTCCAGCATCATAGTGTTTTTCATCTAGATTCCAGCATCTGCAGTCCTTTGTTTCTCAAGGTTTAGAGGGATATGGACCAAACATGGGCAAATGAGACTAGCTTAGATGGGAATCTTGGTGGGCATGGAGCAGCTGGGCTGAAGGGCCTGTTTCTGGGCTGTATGACTCTATGATTCATTCAGAAATAAGATAAGATCTTTACTAGTCACATGTACATCGGAATACACAGTGAAATACATCTTTTGCGTAGTGTTCTGGGGGCAGCCCGCAAGTGTCGCCACGCTTCCAGCACCAACATAGAATGCCCACAACCTCCTAACCTGTACGCCTTTGGAATGTGGGAGGAAACCAGAGCACCCGGAGGAAACCCACGCAGACACAGGGAGAATGTACAAACTACTTACAGACAGTAGCCGGATTTGAACCCGGGTCACTGGCACTGTAAAGCGTTATGCTAACTGCTACAGTCAGGTCTATTTCTGTCATAGTTCTATTGGTGAAAGTACATCTTCAGATCCATAAATACAAATAAAGAATCAATGAATCCCACCCAGGATCTGTGGAACTAAAATGTGCCAAACAGTGTGGGAATGACAAGCATCGTGTATTCACCAGAGATGTTTCAGATAAAATTCTGATAAAGTTCCATTGCCCTTTTGGAACAAGCACAATTACTGTTCCTACTGCAAAATTTGGTTCAACGATAAACTTGCACCTTTATACAACCCCACATTCCATTTGAACCAATTAGATATTTTTTCCATTTATCCTTCATCTATTTCTGGATGTTTTCTTTATATTCTTCATACTTAGTGTCACTTCAGCCCTGATCTTAAAAGTACTTTGTCTTGCAATGGTGCCTTCACATACTGTGAGGATGGCAGTACCTGCATCTTGGATCTTAAGAAACATTTCACTTACCTTAGTTATGAATACACATCTCAAGATCATTCAGCCTTTTGCATCATTCAATTACATCATATCTGTTCTATACCATAACCCAATATACCATCTTGGTTCTAGAGCCCTGAAGTGAAGTGGGGCATTGAAAGCTCAGTTCAGTGCTGCAGTGGGGTTGGACCAGAGTTTCTACAACTTTTAACATTTCTTACAACACAATGTGCTCCATTCCTTGATAGAAAGGCTAACATTCCATCAGCCGATTTGAATACTTTTTGTGTCCATCATGAAGCAAGGTTTAAAATTGATAGGATGATTTATAAATGAGGCTTTATGGTGCAAGATTTTACCTCACAAAGGATTAGCTTTGTCTATTTCCCACTGCAGTCTCCCACTTGAATATTCTGTTGGACAGGGAAGCTTACCAAACATAGACAGAGAGTATGACATTGGAAAGTCTTCCAATTCCTTCCTCTGAGGAACATTTGATGATTAATAATGTATTCATTCCCAACACTTAAATATAACCCCATCACTCCCATTATCTCAATTAATTATTCAAACCCAAACGACTGATATAGACTTTACTCAAAGTTACACCTCACTTTAAATCACCACCTCACTGCCAATCCTTGACTCCTCCTTGAATTCAAGTTCAAAACCATCAAGATTTATAATCAGAACTCCATCAATGTGGAGTGGCCTACCTGGAGGAAGCAGGTCCCAGGTGGTTCATTTTCTTTGATTGATGTATTATAGAAGTTTCTGCTGAACACAGGCTCATTATCATTAACATCCTGGATCGCTATGGTGACAGTAACAGAGGAAGACAGGGGCACATTTCCTCGATCAGTGGCCACCACCGTCAACGTGGGAGCTGGATCTGTTTCATAATCCAGAGTTGATGCTGTGGTAATAACTCCAGTAACCCGATCAATGGTGAACCAATCAGAATGAGACTCTGGACTATTGACAATGCTGTATACAATATCACCATTAATGCCTTCATCTTTATCTCTTGCTGTTACTTGTAGCACAAAACTCCCAGGGTATAGAACCTCTGGAATGGACTGTCTATACCCTGAATGGTCAAACACCGGTGGGTTGTCATTAATATCAGTTACATGAATGGTAAATGTGGATTCTGCCCTCAGAGGTGGTGTTCCAGAATCAGTTGCTGTAACACTGAGCCGGTAACTATCTTTCTCCTCTCTGTCTAACATCTGGTCCACACAGATCAAATAAATAATATTGTCCTTGGTAGTCAGTCCAAATTTACCATCACCACCATCCAAGGATACATTGACTTTGGCATATTCTCCATAATCAGGATCAGATACAGAGATCCTGGCCACAAATTGGCCAGGTTGAGCTCCCTCAGAGATGTGAGGTGAACCATCTTCACTGAGAAAGATGATAGTAAGAGTGGGCTGGTTATCATTGTAATCCTTGACCTGAACAGTAACAAATGCTGTTGTTACTTCAGGGTGTGTAGCATTGTCTCGAGCTTGGACCACTAGCTCATGAACTTTCTTCATTTCATAATCCAATCCTTTGTTTAATTTGATTACACCGGTCGTTGAATCTATGGCAAAGTACTGGCTGGGATCACTCTGCCTCCTGTTGATCTCATAAATAACCACTCCATTATTTCCTTCGTCTATGTCCGTGGCAAAGACCTGGAGAAAACTGCTGCCAGGCTGTAAACTTTCTGAGATTATGGCATGGTATCGAGTCTGATTAAATACTGGAGCATTGTCATTAACATCCAAAATGGACACATACAAAGTCATCTGACTTGTTTTGCGGGGAGTTCCACCATCAAAGGCTTCAATCACCAATGTGTAAGTGGACCTCTCTTCCCTGTCCAGGGGATTATTGACCACAAGTTCCAGGTCTAATGTCTCTGTTAGTCTTTTAGTTTCCAGCCTAAAGGATTGCCCCACATTTCCATCTTGTATAAGATATCCCTGTGTGCTAAATTGGCCTCCATCTGCATCAATAGCTGAATCTAAGCGAAATCGTGTTCCCACAGGCGTTTGCTCAGGTATCTTCAGTCGCATCTGACTGCTGGGAAAGACTGGAGCATTGTCATTTATATCATTGACTAATATCACCACCTCAACTGTATCACCTCCCAAATTCACTGCAACAAACTTGTACTTATCCCTGGACTCGCGATCCAACACCCTGGCAGTCTTAATAATCCCTGTTGTTTCGTCAATGATTAAGTCAGAAGACATACCGGTGCCATCTGTCTCGTGTGTAAAGAAACTGCTGGTTATGTGACCAGGTGGTAGACCTGCATTTATATCACCAATGATACTGTAAGCTGGCTGTTCTTCATCAATATGAAGAATCAGAGGTTCACTTGACCCTGCCACGGACCATCCAACCAGGAATCCCAACATCACATGAAGCCACTGAGAAACAGCTCGGTACTTAGCTGGTGGCCTCCTCACTGAATCCATAATCCCATTCGATGTTAATTCCAGCTTCCTTTCTTCAGGGAATCTCTTTAAATCTGAAATATTTCAACATTAGTCACAATTATTAGATTTCTCAAAATTTGAGTGTTACACAGCAGAATTCCCAATCAAGAAGGTCAAAACCATTGTTTCACTTAACAAAAGTTAAACTGCTGGACAAACTCAGCAAGTCAAGCGGCATCTGTGAAGGCAAAGAGAAGGTCAAAGTTTCCAGTCAAGATCTTGCATCAGGTTTGAGAGTGTAGGGAGTCAGCCAGTATAAAGAGGTGAGAGGGAAGGGGAGACAGGGGCTGGTGGGTGACAGGTGGAAACAGAAAAGGAAGAGAAGTGAGCAGATGGAACAAGATTGGGGGTGGCAAGGGGAAGGTAGAGGTGGAGGCTGGAAGGTAATAAGTGGAACCTGATAAGGGAGGATGATGGGTAAATGCAACCAGATGGGGGAGGGTAACGAATCTCAGTAATGGTGGGGAGGAAACGATGGGAATATAGGAAAGGTGGACAGAGATCCTAGGTGGACTGGTAGCAGTGGGAAAGGAACACAAGAGGAATGGGTTACCTGAAATTTTAAAATTCAATGTTCGTATCATTGGGTTGTAGAGGACACAGGTAGAATATGAGGTGATGTTCTTCTAGTTTGCATCGGGCCTCATCCTGGCAGTGGAGAAGGCTAAGAATGGACAAGTCAGTTTGGGAATGGAAAGGGGAGTTGAAATGGCATGCAACCAGAAGCTCAAGATGGCCATTGCAGACAGAGCGCTGGTGCTCTGCAAAATGGTCACCTAGTCTACCCTTGGCCTTGCCATTGTAGAGGAAGCCACATCAAAAGCACCAAAGGCAACAGAGTTGCATCCCCTCTTCCTTAATTACCCTCAATTTCAGTTGGATCATTTCTGACACTTCTCTCGCTTTTCTGAATCTCTCGGTCTCTATTTCAGGAGGCACACTATCCACTGATATCTTCCACAAACCCACTGACTCCCACAGCACCTTGGACACCTGCAAGGACAACATCCATTTCTCTTAGTGTCTCCATCTCCACCGCATCTATTCTCAAGATGAGACTTTCCATTCCAGGACTTCTGAAATGTGGTTTGCCCTCTACCATAGTTTATGAAATTCTCACTTGAAATGTTGACCATCCCTGTGCCTCCCCAAATACTGCTTAACCTGCTGTGTTCCTTCAGCAGTTTGTTTTTGCTCCAAATTCCAGCATCTGCAGTTTCTTGTGTCTCCATTGTTTCACTTACACTGCCTGTCAAGGTATTACAGTTGAGTGTCAGAACAATCTTAACAACTGCAAAGGTTACAATCAGGAACTTCTGTAGCTCCCAACTAAAACAAAACATCTTGGATTTATCCTATATCAGAAAAATTATCCAACGATGCATACAGAGCATTGGTAATTCAAACCTAACGTGTATGTGGAGTTCTAGTTCATAGCCAGTGTTACAGTGGAGAGTGAACTTGCTTCAAGACCATTTGATGCCACGAATGTGAGACATTCAGAGTCACACAGCACGGAAACAGGTGCTTCAGACCAACTGGTCCATGCTGACCAAGATTTCCATCTAAGCTAGTCTCATCTGCTCGTGTTCAGCCCATGTCCCTCTAAACCTTTGCTATCCATGTACCTGTCCAAGTGTCTTTTAAATGTTGTTAATGTACCTGCCTCAACCACTTCCTCTGGCAGCTCATTCCATATACTGATCACCCTCTAGGTGAAAAAGTTGCCCCTCAGGTTCCTATTCCTGCCCTCAGGGCTGGCACAGTACTGTAGTGGTTAGTGTAACGCTATTACAGCGCCAGCGACCCGGGTTCAATTCCAGCCGCTGTCTGTAAGGAGTTTGTACGTTCACCCCGTGACTGCGTGGGTTTCTTCTAGGTGTTCGGGTTTCCTCCCACATTCCAAAGACGTATGGGTTAGGAAGTTTGGAAGTTGTGGGCATGCTATGTTGGTGTCGGAAGCGTGGCGACACTTGCGGGCTGCCCCCAGAACACTCTACGCAAAAGCTGCATTTCACTGTGTGTTGTGATGTACATGTGACTAATAAAGATATCTTATTTTATCTTATTAAATCTCTCTCCTCTCACCTTAAACCTGTGCCCAGTTGAGAATCAGTGAGTGTGGGAACTATACCCCAGGTGACTGATCCTTTGCAACAAACAGTCTGCTGGAGGAACTCAGCAGATTAAGCAGCATCTGTGGGAGGAAAGAAATTGTCGACATTTCAAGTCAAAACCCTGCATCAGGTCCTTGAGCCCATATCTCTTGATTCCTTGCTCTCTGTCAATGACTGAGCCTCCATAGCCCTCAAGTAGAGATTTGCTATCCTCTGGCTGAAGAAATATCTTCTCTTCTATATACCACAGACTTTATTGCTGCATCTAACCTGCCAAGTTCAGCAAGAATTTTTGTATGGTCCCACAAGATCACCTCTCATTCTCCTAAACTAGAAAGCATATGCTCAGTCAGTTTACTCTCTCCTTACAAGGCAATCCCCACACTACAAATCTTCATTGCACTTCTCCTATCACAACTATATCTTTCTTTAGCTGAGGCGACCAGACATGTCCACATGTCCACTATTTGTGATTTTTATAAATGACCTGGATGAGGAAGTGGAGGGATGGGTTAGTAAGTTTGCAGATGACACAAAGGTTGGGGGTGTTGTGGATAGTTTAGAGGGCTGTCAGAGGTTACAGAGGGATATAGATAGGATGCAGAGTTGGGCTGAGAAGTGGCAGATGCAGTTCAACCCAGATAAGTGTGAAGTGGTTCATTTTGGTAGGTCAAATATGTTGGCGGAATATAGTATTAATGGTAGGACTCTTGGCAGTGTGGAGGATCAGAGGGATCTTGGGGTCCGAGTCCATAGGACGCTCAAAGCGGCTGCACAGGTTGACTCTGTGGTGAAGGCGGCATATGGTGTATTGTCCTTCATCAATCGGGGAATTGAATTTAGGAGCTGGGAGGTATTGTTGCAGCTATATAGGTCCCTGGTCAGACCCCACTTGGAGTACTGTGCTCAGTTCTGGTCGCCTCACTACAGGAAAGATGTGGAAGCCATAGGGAGGGTGCAGAGGAGATTTACAAGGATGCTGCCTGGGATGTAGAGCATGACTTATGAAAGCAGGTTGAGGGAACTCGGCCTTTTCTCCTTGGAGAGACGGAGGATGAGGGGGGACCTGATAGAGGTGTATAAGATGATGAGAGGTATTGATAGGGTAGATAGTCAGACGCTTTTCCCCAGGGCTGAATTGGTGGCCACAAGAGGACATAGGTTTAAGGTGCTGGGGAGTAGATACAGAGGAGATGTCAGGGGTAAGTTTTTTACTCAGAGAGTGATGAGTGCGTGGCCACTCACAATGAGGGCATCAGTCAGGGCATTGAGTACAGAAGTTGGGATGTTATGTTGCTGTTATACAAGACACTGGTGAGGCCCATTTGGAATATTGTGTTCAATTCTGGTCATCCTGATATAGGAAAGATTCCATTAAGCTGGAAAGAGTGCAGAAAAGATCCACGAGGATGTTGCCAGGAATAATCAAAGACCCCACCCACCCAGAACATTCTCTCTTCTCTCCTCTTCCATCGGGCAGAAGATACAGGAGCCTGAGGGCACATACCACCAGACTTAAGGACAGCTTCTACCCCACTGTGATAAGACGACTGAACGGTTCCCTTATACAATGAGATGGACCATGACCTCACGATCTACCTTGTTGTGACCTTGTACCTTATTGCACTGCACTTTCTCTGTAGCTGTGACACTTTACTCTGTACTGTGATTGTTTTTACCTGTACTACATCAATGTAACTGCACTGTGTAATGAATTGACCTGTACGATCAGTTTATAAGACAAGCTTTTCACTGTACCTCGGTACAAGTGACAATAATAAACCAATACCAATACCAATCAAGGGACTTAATTATAGAGAAAGGTTGAGCAGGCTAGGACTTTATTCATTGCATTGTAGGAGAATGAGGGATGATCTTATTAGAAAATCACAAGGGACACAGATAGGGTGAACGTGCACAGAGTTGGGAAATCAAGAACTAGAGGGTATAGGTTTAAGGCGAGAGGGGAGAGATTTAATAGAAGCCCAAGGGGCAAATTTTTCACCCAGAGAGTGGTCCATATTTGGAATGAGCTGCCAGAGAAGTGGTTGAGGCATATACATTAACAACATTTAAAAGGCACTTGGACAAGTACAGGCCAGTCAGTCTGACATCAGTGGTAGGAAGTTACTGGAGGGTATTCTGAGGGACAGGACCTACCAACATTTGGATAGACAGAGTCTGATTAGGAGGGGTCAGCATGGCTTTGTGCATGGGAAGTTGTGTTTGACAAATCTTTTAGAGTTTTTTTTGAAGAGGTAACCAAAAGGGTAGATGAGGATAGGCCAGTGGATGTTGTCTGTTTGGATTTTTGCAAGGCCTTCGACAAGGCCTCACATGGTAGGCTGGTCTGGAAGGTTGGGTCCCATGGAATCCAGGAAGAGCTAGTTAGGTGGATTCAAAACTGGCTTGGAGGTAGGAAGCAGAGGGTGGTGGTTGAAGGTTGTTGCTTGGAATGGAAACCGGTGACTAGTGGTGTGCCGCAAGGGTTAGTGTTGGAACCCCTATTAATATTATTTGTATAAATGATTCAGATATGAATACACAAGGTTTGATCAGTAAGTTTGTAGATGACACGAATTTGGGAGGTGTTGTCGGTCGTGAAGGTCATCGTAGATTACAGGGGGATCTTGATCAGTTAGGGAAGGGGGCCGAGGAGTGGCAAATGGATTTCAATACAGATAAGTGTGAGGTGATGCATTTTGGAAAGTCAAACCAGCGTAGGACTTGTACCATGAATGGTAGGGGACTAGGGAGTGTAATGGAACAGAGGGACCTCGGAGTGTGAGTTCATAGTTCATTGAAAGTGGTGTCAAAGATAGACAGAGTGGTGAAAAAGCTGTGTTGCATGCTGGCCTTCATCAGTCAGAGCATTGAGTAGAGGAGCTGGAACATTATGTTGCAGTTGTACAAGTCATTGGTGAGGCCACACTTGGAGTACTGTGTATAGTTTTCATAACCATGTTACAGGAAAGACATAGTTAAACTGGAAAGAGTGCAGAAAAGATTTACAAGGATGTTTTAGAGTCAGAGAGCACTACAGCACAGAAACAAGCTCTTCGGCCCATTTAATCTATGCCTGCACCCGGACCATATCCCTCCAAACCCCTCCCATCCATGTACCAATCCAAACTTGTCCTAAATGTTACAATTGTCTCACCCAACCTGCGGGGAAAAAGCCTGCATGCATTCACCCTATCTCTAACTCTCATAATTTAGTATACCTCTATAAAGTCTCATTCTCCTGCGCTCCAGGGAATGAAGTCCTAACCTATTTAACCTTTCCCCATAAGTCAGGTCCTCAAGTCCCGACAACATCTGTGTAAATTTTCTCTGCACTCTTTCAAGCTTATAGGTAGGTGACCAGAACTGCACATAATACTCCAAGTTTGGCCTCACCAGTGTCTTGTACAACTTCAACGTAACATCCCAACTCCTGTACTCAATCCCTGATTTATGAAGGCCAACGTGCCAAAAGCTCTCTTTAAGTTTTTCATTGTACCTTGGTAGAAGTGACAATAATAAACCTTTCAAGGAATTATGGATCTGTATTCCCAGGTCCGTTTGTTCTACTGCACACCTCAGTGCCCTGCCATTCACTGTGCCAGTCTTACCCTGGTTTGTCCTCCCAAAGTGCATCACCTCACACTTGTCTGCATGAAATTCCACCTGCCACTTTTCCACCCATTTTCCTAGCTGGTCAAGATGTTGCCAGGACTAGAGGGCCTGCATTATAGGGAGACATTGGTCCGGCTGTGTCTTTATTCCTTGGAATGTAGAAAAATGAGGGGTGACCCGATAGAAGTGTTTAAAATTATGAAAGCCATAGATAAGGTGGATGGTAACACTCATTTCCCCAGGGTAGGGGCAGAGATTTAGGGAGAGAGGGGAAAGATTTAAAAGGGGGCCTGAGAAGGAACTTTTTTCACACAGAGGGTGGTGAATACATGGAATGAGCTGCCAGAGGAAGTGGTTGAGGCAGGTACAACAGTACAATACTTGGATAGGTGTATGGAGGGGAAGGGCTTGGAGGGATGTGGGCAAGTTGGGCCGAAGGGCCTGTTTCTGTGCTCTATGACTCTATGACTCAGTGTAACATTCCTTTCCAACATCCGCAAGGCATTGGTGAGGATGTGACAGGACACTCTGCAAAGTAACTCCAAAATCACTTAACAAGCTCAGCACCACCTAAAACAAAGCAGCTATCCACCATCATAAACAGTCATTTCTTCACCACCAGTGCATGGTGGCTTTAACAAGTATTATCGAAGAAATCCCAGGCTACTCTTGCCAGCATCCCTTAAACTCACAATCTGCACCATGGTGGCGTGCAGGGGAACACCATCCCCACTTGGAAATATACCTTCATTGTTGCTGGGTGTCCCGAACAGCACGGTGGGTCTGTAGCAACTCAAGAAGGCAGCTCCTCACCACCTTCTCAAGAGCAGTAGCAGGCTCGCCAGTGACACCCACAATCTCATTTATGAATACATCATCTCCCCTCATATTTTTCCATCAAAATGTCACCATCTGTGTTAAACGTTCGCAGTCTGTGTGCTGCTGCCGTCTACATTTCACGTTTTACATTTTTGAGTTTGGTGTCTTTCGCTAACTTTGAATTTACGCCCTTTATTGTCCTGCCCGGAGTATTAATGACAAAACAGGGGCAGCAGAGTCCTCACCTCCCACCTCCCCCCTCCCCGCAGATTCCTCCAACTCCCCGCTCCTGTTTTCCACTTCACCCTGTTACCCAGATAACGTCCCTCGGATCCCTCTCTCGGCACCGTGCCCCATCCTTGTGTTTCTCGAACACAAAGGGTGGAAGAGATGTTCGTTCTCCCCTTTTCCCTGTCGCCTCTCGTCCGCCGCACATCTCCGCTCCCCCCCCCCCCTCACCTCTCTCACCTTCCCCCTTTCACTCTTTCCGTCTTCTTGCCCACTCCCCATTTTCCAGCTCACGGACTCCTGCCGACCCTCCACTCCGGATCCCCTCCTCTCCCGACCCTCACTCACCCCGGGTCCAGCGACCGTTCTCCGCGAGATCCCGTTAACTGATGTCGGGGCGCCGCTCGCTGAGAAACGCAGCGGTTCCCGGGACCAGGCGCCGGCGGAGGCGACTCACATCCCGCTGCCGAGCGGAGACACAGCAGCGCCCGAGCCGCAAACACGTCAACTCCGCCCGGCCCACTCCCCGCCCCCGATGGGACTGAGACAGACCCCAGCCCAGAAGACGGGGTGGGGGGGGAGAGACGGAGGGGGGGGAGAGACGGAGGGGGGGGAGAGGGGGGGGGGGAGAGACGGAGAGGGGGGGAGAGGGGGGGGGAGAGACGGGGAGGGGGGGGGGGGGAGAGACGGGGAGGGGGGGGGGGGAGAGACGGGGAGGGGGGGGGGGGGAGAGACGGGGAGGGGGGGGGGGGGGAGAGACGGGGAGGGGGGGGGGGGGAGAGACGGGGTGGGGGGGGGGGGGAGAGACGGGAAGGTGGGGGGGGGGGAGAGACGGGGAGGGGGGGGGGAGAGACGGGGAGGGGGGGGGGGAGAGACGGGGAGGGGGGGGGGGAGAGACGGGGAGGGGGGGGGGGAGAGACGGGGAGGGGGGGGGGGGAGAGACGGGGAGGGGGGGGGGAGAGAGACGGGGAGGGAGACGGAGGGGGGGAGACGGGGAGGGGGGAGGGAGACGGAGGGGGGGGGAGAGACGGGGAGGGGGGGGAGGGGGGGGAGAGGGGGGGGGAGAGACGGGGAGGGGGGGGAGGGAGGGGGGGGAGAGGGGGGGGGGAGAGACGGGGAGGGGGGGAGAGGGGGGGGAGAGACGGAGAGGGGGGGGGAGAGGGGGGGGGAGAGACGGAGAGGGGGGGGGAGAGGGGGGGTGGAGAGGGGGGGAGAGACGGAGAGGGGGGGGAGAGGGAGGGGGGGGAGAGGGGGGAAGGGGGAGGGGGGGAGGGGGAGAGGGAGGGGGGGGAGAGGGAGGGGGGGAGAGGGGGGGGAGAGGGGGGGGAGAGGGAGGGGGGGGAGAGGGGGGGGAGAGGGAGGGGGGGGAGAGGGGGGGGAGGAGAGGGGGGAGAGGGGGGGGAGAGGGAGAGGGGGGAGAGGGGGGAGAGGGAGGGAGGGAGGGGGGGGAGAGGGAGGGAGGGAGGGGGGGGAGAGGGAGGGAGGGAGGGGGGGGAGAGGGAGGGAGGGAGGGAGGGGGGGGAGAGGGAGGGAGGGAGGGGGGAGGGGGGGAGGGGGGAGGGAGGGAGGGGGGAGGGGAGAGGGAGGGAGGGGGGGGAGAGGGAGGGAGGGAGGGGGGGGAGAGGGAGGGAGGGAGGGGGGGGGAGAGGGAGGGAGGGAGGGGGGGGGGAGAGGGAGGGAGGGAGGGGGGGAGAGGGAGGGGAGGGAGAGACGGAGAGGGAGGGGGGGAGAGACGGAGAGGGGGGGGAGAGACGGAGAGGGGGGGGAGAGGGGGGGGGAGAGACGGAGAGGGGGGGGAGAGGGGGGGGGAGAGGGAGGGGGGGAGAGACGGAGAGGGGGGGAGAGGGAGGGGGGGAGAGACGGAGAGGGGGGGGAGAGGGGGGGGGGAGAGGGAGGGGGGGAGAGACGGAGAGGGGGGGAGAGGGGGGGGGGGAGAGGGAGGGACAGGGAGGGGGGAGAGGGAGAGAGGGACAGGGAGGGGGGGAGAGGGAGAGAGGGACCGGGAGGGGGGGGGGGGGAGAGGCAGGGGGGGGAGAGACGGGGGGGGGAGAGGGAGGGGGGGGAGAGACGGAGAGGGGGGGGAGAGGGAGGGGGGGAGAGACGGAGAGGGGGGGAGAGACGGAGAGGGGGGGGAGAGGGGGGGGGAGAGACGGAGGGGGGGAGAGGGAGGGGGGGAGAGACGGAGAGGGGGGGGAGAGGGAGGGGGGGAGAGACGGAGAGGGGGGGGGAGAGGGAGAGGGAGGGGGGGGAGAGACGGAGGGGGGGGGAGAGGGAGGGGGGGGGAGAGACAGAGAGGGGGGGGGAGAGACGTAGAGGGGGGAGAGGGAGGGGGAGGGGGGAGAGGGAGGGGGGAGGGGGGAGAGGGAGGGGGGAGAGACGGAGAGGGGGGGAGAGGGAGGGGGGGAGAGACGGAGAGGGGGGGGAGAGACGGAGGGGGGAGAGACGGAGAGGGAGGGGGAGACGGAGGGGGGGAGAGACGGGGGGGGGGAGAGACGGGGGGAGAGGGAGGGGGGGAGAGACGGGGGAGAGACGGAGAGGGGGGGAGAGAGGGAGGGGGGAGGGGGGGAGGGAGGGGGGAGGGGGGGAGAGAGGGGGGGGAGAGACGGAGGGGGGGAGAGGGGGTGGGGGGGAGAGAGGGAGGGGGGGAGGGGGGGAGAGACGGAGGGGGGAGGGGGGAGAGAGGGAGGGGGGGAGGGGGGAGGGGGGGAGAGACGGAGAGGGGGGGAGAGAGGGAGGGGGGGAGGGGGGGAGAGAGGGGGAGAGAGAGGCAGGGGGAGAGACGGAGAGGGAGGGGGGAGAGACGGGGGGGAGACGGAGAGAGAGGGAGGGAGGGGGAGAGACGGAGAGGGAGGGGGGAGAGACGGGGGGGGAGACGGAGAGAGAGGGAGGGGGGGAGACGGAGAGAGGGGGGAGACGGAGAGACGGAGAGGGAGGGGGGGAGAGACGGAGGGGGGGAGAGACGGGGGGGAGAGACGGGGGGAGAGGGAGGGGGGAGAGACGGGGGGGAGAGACGGGGGGAGAGAGAGGGAGGGGGAGAGACGGAGAGGGAGGGGGGAGAGACGGGGGGGAGACGGAGAGAGAGGGAGGTGGGGAAACGGAGAGAGGGGGGGAGACGGAGAGACGGAGAGGGAGGGGGGAGAGACGGGGGGGAGAGACGGGGGGAGAGGGAGGGGGGGAGAGACGGGGGGGAGAGACGGAGAGGGAGGGGGGGAGAGACGGAGAGGGGGGGAGAGGCAGGGGGGGAGAGACGGAGAGGGGGGGAGAGAGGGAGGGGGGGAGGGGGGAGAGAGGGAGGGGGGAGGGGGGAGAGACGGAGGGGGGGAGAGAGGGAGGGGGGAGGGGGGGAGAGAGGGGGGGAGAGACGGAGGGGGGGATGGGGGGAGAGAGAGGGAGGGGGGAGAGACGGAGAGGGAGGGGGGAGAGACGGGGCGAGACGGAGAGAGAGAGGGGGGAGAGACGGGGGAGACGGAGAGAGAGGGAGGGGGGAGACGGAGAGAGGGAGGGAGGGGGGAGAGAGGGAGGGAGGGGGGAGAGAGGGAGAGGGGGGTAGAGAGGGAGAGGGGGGGAGAGAGGGAGAGGGGGGGAGACGGAGAGGGAGGGAGGGGGGAGAGAGGGAGAGGGGGGGAGAGACGGAGAGGGAGGGAGGGGGGAGAGAGGGAGAGGGGGGAGAGAGGGAGGGGGGGAGAGAGGGGGAGACGGGGGGAGAGACGGAGGGGGGAGAGAAGGAGAGGGAGGGGGGAGAGGGGGGAGAGGGGTGGAGGGGGGGAGAGTGGGGGAGAGAGGGAGGGGGGAGAGGGGGGGAGGGAGGGAGGGGGAGAGCGGAGGGAGGGAGGGGGGAGAGGGAGGGAGAGGGGGAGGAGGGAGAGGGAGGGGGAGGGGGGAGAGGAGGGGAGGGAGGGGGGAGAGGAGGGGAGGGAGGGGGGAGAGGGGGGAGAGGAGGGGAGGGAGGGAGAGGGGGGAGGGGAGGGGGAGAGGGGGAGGGGAGAGGAGGGGGCAGGGGGGGAGGGAGGGGGCAGGGGGGGAGGGAGGGAGGGGGAGGGGGGAGAGGGGGGAGAGGGGGGGAGAGTGAGGGAGGGGGAGGGGGGAGAGGGAGGGAGGGGGAGGGGGAGGGAGGGGGGAGAGGGGGGAGAGGGAGGGAGGGGGAGAGCGAGGGTGGGAGGGGAGAGGGAGGGAGGAGGGAGGGGGGAAGGGAGGGGGAGGGGGGGAAGGGGGGAAGGGAGGGGGAGGGGGAGGGAGGGGGGAGAGGGGGGGACAGGGAGGGAGGGGGAGAGCGAGGGAGGGAGGGGGGAGGGGGGAAGGGGGAAGGGAGGGGGGAGGGGGGGAAGGGAGGGGGGAGGGGGGAAGGGGGGGAGGGGGGGAAGGGAGGGGGGAGAGGGAGGGGGGGAAGGGAGGGAGGGAGGGGGGAAGGGGGAAGGAAGGGAGGGAGGGGGGAAGGGAGGGAGGGGAGGAGGGGAGGGGAGGAGGGGAGGGGGAGGAGGAGGGGAGGGGGAGAGGAGGGGGAGGGGGAGGGGGAGAGGAGGGGGAGGGGGAGGGGATGAGGGGGATGAGGGGGATGATGGGTGGGGATGGGGGGAGGGGGAGAGTGGAGGGGGAGGGGATGAGGGGGATGGGGGGAGGGGATGAGGGGGAGAACGGAGGGGAGGGGGTAGATAGGGGAGAGGGGAGGGGGAGGGGAGGAGAGGGGAGACAGGGAGGCGGAGAGGGGGAGATGGAGGGAGGTGGGAGACGGGGGAGTGGGGAGAGGGGGGCGATGGGGGGGAGGTGGGAGACGGGGGAGAGGGGAGAGTGGGGAGAGGAGAGGGGCGGGGGAGGAGGGAGGGGAGTGGAGAGAGAGGAGGGAGGGGGAGGGGGGAGGGGTGGGGGAAGGGGAGGGGGAGGGGAGGAGTGGGGAGGGGATGAGGGGGAGGGAGGGGGGAGGGAGTGTGGTGGGGAGGACAGGGGGACCAGGAAGGGAGGGGGGAGGTTGGGGGAAGTTGGGAGGAGGGGAGAGGGGGGAGGGGTGAGGAAGTGGGGAGAGAGGATGGAGGGGGGAGGGTTGAGGAAGTGGGGAGAGAGGATGGAGGGGGGAAGGTGAGGGGAGGGGGGAAGGTGAGGGGGGAGGGGAGGGGGGAGGTGGTGATGAGGGGGAGGGGGAGGGGGAGGGGGTGATGAGGGGAGGAGAGGAGGGGAGGGGGAGGTGGTGATGAGGGGGAGGGGGTGATGAGGAGGGGAGGGGGAGGGGGGAGTGCAGGGGGGAGGGGAAGGGAGGGGGGGAGGAGCGAAAAGGGGGAGGAGGGGGCAGGGGAAGGGGGTGATGGGGAGAGGGGGGGAGGGGAGTGGAGGAGTGGAGGGGGGGACAAGCCGAGGAGGAGGGGGGGAGAGGAGGGGGGAGGGGTGCGCGGGTGGTGGGAGGTGGGGGGGGAGAGGAGGGAGGAGGGTGTTGGAGGTGAGGGAGGAGGTGGGTGGAGAGGGGAGGGAGGTGGGTGGAGGGGGGAGGGAGTGGGGAGGTGAGATTGGGGGAGGTGGAGTTGGGGGGAGGGGGAGTGGGGGAAGGGAGAGGGGGAGAGGGGGGTGGGGCAGGTGGGGGGAGAGGGGGTTGCTGGGGAGGGTTGGTGGGAAGGGGTGTGGTGGGGAGAGGCGGGTGGGAAGAGAGGGGTGGTGGGATAGAAGGGGTGAGGTGATGGGGTGGTGATGGGGAGGGGAGAGGGGGTGGGAGGAGGGGTTGGTGGTGGGGAGAGAGGGGGTTGGGAGATAGGGGGATTGGAGGGCAGGGTTTGGGAGAAGGGGGTGCGGAGTGGGGGGTGGTTGGGGTGAGAGGGGGAGAGTTTGCGAAGAGGGGCATGGGGAGGGGTGGAGGAGGAGTGGGGGGAGCGGGAGGGGGTGCAGGGACAGAGGGGAAGGAGAGGAGGGAGGGGGAGAAAGGGGGAGGGGGGAGAGAGGGGGAGAGAGTGGGGGAGGGGGATAGGAGGGAAGAGGGGAGGGGGATAGGAGGGAAGAGGGGAGGGGGAGGAGGGAGGGAGGGGGAGAAGTGGGGAGGGAGAGGGGGTAGTGGGGAGGGAGAGTGTGGAGGGGGATGGGGTGAGGGGGAGGGGAGAGGAGGTGGGGGGAGAGGGGGAGGGAGAGGAGGAGGAGGGGGAAGGGTGGGAGTAGGTGAGGAGGGAGGGGGAGGGGAGAGAGGGAGGGTGGGGAGAGAAGGTTGGGGCTAAGGGAGAGAAGGTGGGTGGGCCGAGGGGAGAGGTAGGGGGAGAGGGAGGGAGGTGGGTGAGGGGAGAGGTGGGATGGAGAGGGGGAGAGGGAGGGAGGTGGGTGAGGGGAGAGAGTTGGAAGAGGGAAGGTGTAAGGGGAGGGGGTGAGGTACGGGAAAGGAGAGGTGGAAAGAGGGGGAGTGTTGGGGGAAGAGTGCAGGGAGAGGGGGAGGGGAAGAGAGAAGGGGAGGGGGAGGGCGAATGAGGAGGGTGGGAGGGTTTGGGAAGGGTGAAGAGTGGGGTGAGGAGGAATGGGAGGGCAAGATGGAGGGGGAGATGGAGGGAGGGGGGAGGGAGTGGGTGAGGGGAGAGGGAGTGGGTGAGGGGAGAGGAAGGGGGATGGTAGGAGGGAGGAGGCGGGGGAAGAGTGAGGGAGGAAGGGGAAGGGGAAGGGAGATGGAGGGAGACGAGGAGGGAAAGGAGGGGAAAAGAGGGGAGTGGGAAGGAGGGGAGATTGGGTTCAGGGGAGGGGGAGGGGTATGAAGAGTAGGAGAAGGAAGTGGGAGGGCAATGGTGAGGGAGGGAAGTCAAGGGTCAGGGAGGGAGGGGGAGAGGAGAGGGGAGGGGAGGGGAGGACCGTGGCTGCAGGGGAGGGAGGGGTGGCGGAGGGAGAGGAGGGGAAGGTGGAGGGAGAGGGAGGGAGGGAGGGTAGGGGCAGGCGTGAGGAGGAGGGTGGGTGAGTGGGGGAGGGAGGGGGAAAGGGGGTGAGTGGATGGGAGGGAGGTGAGGTGAGGGTAAATGTGAGGTAGAGGGAGAGGCAGGGAGGGGAGGGGGTAGGAGGGGAGGGGTGGAGAGGGTGTTGGTGTTGGGGGGGGGTGGATGGTGAGGTTCCGGTTAGAGGGCTACTGAGAGGGGGGGGGGTAGGTACAGGGGGAGCATCAATGGTGGGATGTTACTGGAGGGTATTCTGAGGGACATGATCTCCCAGCATTTGGATAGACAGAGTCTGATTAGGAGGAGTCAGCATGTCTTTATGTGTGGAAAGTTATGTTTGACGAATCTTTTAGAGTTCTTTGAAGAGGTAACCAAAAGGGAAGATGAGGGTCAGCCAGTGGATGTTGTCTGTTTGGATTTTAGCAAGAACTTCGAGAAGGTCCTGCATGTTAGGCTGGTCTGGAAGGTTAGGTCCCATGGAATCCAGGGAAACCAGTTGGATGGATTCAAAATTAGCCCAGAAGTTGGAAGCAGAGGGTGGTGGTTGAAGGTTGTTTGTTGAAATGGAAGCCGGTGACTAGTGGTGTCCGCAGGGGTTGGTGTTGGAACCCCTGTTATTCATTATTTATATAAATAAATTAGATGTTAATTCAGAAGGTTTGATCAGCAAGTTTGCGATGACACCTCCTTCGTGTAAAGGGGATAGATGGAGTAGAGTTTGTTAGCTGTGTCCAGGAAGGATTTCTGACACAGTATGTGGACAGGCTAACCAGAGGAGAGGCCATTCTAGGCAATGAGCCCAATCAGGTTTCAAATTTCTTGGTGGGAGATCCTCCTTGTCAAGAAGAAGAAAGAAGCTTACCAAAGGTTTAGGAAGCATGGATCAGACAGGGAGCTTAAGAATGGACTTAGGAGAACTAGAAGGGAGCATGAGAAGACCTTGGCGAGTAGGATGAAGAAATACCCCCAAGGTGTTCTACGTGTATGTGAAGAATAGGAGGATGACTAGAGTGAGGGTAGGACCAATCAGGGATAAAAGAGGAAACGTGCCTGGAGTTGGAAGAGGTAGGGGACATCCTTATTGGATACTTTGCTTCAGTATTCATCAGTGAGAGAGACCTTGACGTTTGTGAGGGTGGTGTACAACAGGCTGATATGCTAGAGCATGTCGACGTGAGGAAAGAGGATGTGCTGGAACTTTTGAAGAAACATTAGGTAGGGTAGATAAGTCACCGGGGCCGGATGGAATATATCCAAGGTTATTACGGGAAGTGGGGGAACAGATTGCTGTGCCTTTAGTGATGATATTTGCATCCTCAGTGGCCACAGGAGTAGTTCCAGATGATTGGAGGGTGCTAAATGTTCCTTTGTTTAAGAAAGGGAGTAGGGATAACCCTGGGAATTACAGACCAGCGAGTCTCACTTCAATGGTGGGCAAATTACTGGAGAAGATTCTTTGAGACAGGATTTATGGGCATTTGGAGAAGCATTGGCTGATTAGGGACAGTCAGCATGGCTTTGTGAGGGGCAGGTCATGCCTCACAAGCCCGATTGAATTCTTTGAGGATGTGACAAAACACATTGATGAAGGTAGAGCAGTGGATTTGGTGTACGTGGATTTTAGTAAGGCGTTTGATAAAGTTCCTCATGGAAGGCTGTATTGTGGAGGGTAGTGGCTGTCACGTGACAGCACTGCACATTACCTGGTCAAAAGACACACCACTGTCAATTAAGGTTTGGCTCCACCCCACCTATCAGTGCACACCTGACTATTGGTCCCTTTGAGCACCTTCATACTTGGCCTTGGGCCATTGGCCTATTTGAACTACCTGGGCTGGACCCCCCAGCCCTCCAGCACTATAAAAAAGTGCCACATATGCTTGGTTCTGTCTCTTTTGTCTCTGAGGGATGCCTTGTTGGTAAGCTGTGCACTGTTTAAGAGAAATTAGTTTGCATCCCTGGTAGCACAGGACTGTGCCTGCACTGAGTCAAGGGGTGGCATGTGTCATATTGTTTTTCCTTGATGGTATGTACCCAGTTTGTTGTGTGTGTGTGTGTGTATTTTACCCTTCTTGCAATTCTCCCACGCTCACTATCAACTGTGTGTGTGTGTTATTCCCTGGTCTGTCTTTGTAAATAAAATCCTTCCTTTCCAGACTATGTTCAGAGTCCTTTACTTTTGAGATCCTTTGAATCTGTTCCCTTCACTCACAACAAAGGCTCATCCAGAAAGTCAGGAGGCATGGGATCCAGGGAAACTTGGCTGTGTGGGATCAGAATTGGTTCACCCATAGAAGACAGAGGGTGGTGGTAGATGGAGCATATTCTGCCTGGAGGTCGGTGACAAGTGGTGTTCTGCAGGGATCTGTTCTGGGATCCCTGCCCTTTGTGATTTTTATAAATGACTTGAATGAGAATGTGGAAGGATGGGTTAGTAAGTTTGCTGATGATACAAAGGTTGGTGGTGTTATAGCTAGTGTAGAAGGTTGCTGTAGATTACTGCAGGACATTGATAGGATGCAGAGCTGGGCTGAGAAGTGGCAGATGGCGTTCAACCTGGAAAAGTGTGAAGTGATACACTTCGGGAGATTGAATTTGAAGGTAGAATACAAGGTTAATGGCAGGACTCTTTTAGCAGTGTGGAGGAACAGAGGGATCTTAGGGTCCACATCCATAGATCCCTCAAGGATGCTGCGCAGGTCAATAGAGTTGTTAAGAAGGTGTGTTGGCCTTTATTAGTCGGGGTATTGAATTCAAGAGCTGCAAAGTAATGTTGCAGCTCTGTAGAAGTCTGGTTAGACCACGCTTGGAGTATTGTGTTCAGTTCTGGTCACCTCATTGTAGGAAGGATGTGGAAGCTTTAGAGAGGGTGCAGAGGAGATTTACCAGGGTGCTGCCTGGATTGGAGAGCATGTCTTATGAGGATAGGTTGAGTGAGCTAGGGCTTTTCTCTTTGGAGAGGAGGAGGATGAGAGGTGACTCGATAGAGGTGTACAAGATAAGAGGCATAGGTCATGTGAACAGTCAGACTTTTTCCCAGGGCAAAAATGCCTAACATGAAGATGTATAATTTTAAGGTGATTGGAGGAAGATACAAGGGGGATGACAGAAGTAAGTTCCCCCCCCCCCCCCCCCCCCCCCCCCCCCCCCCCCCCCCCCCCCCCCCCCCCCCCAGAGAGGTTGGTGCATGGAATGCACTGCCAGCAGAGGTTGTGTGGTCAGATACATCAGGGACATTTAAGAGACTGTTAGATAGCCACATGAATGATAGAGAAACGGAGGGCTTAGTGGGAGGGATAGATATTAGAGCAGGATAAAAAGTTGGCACAACATCGTGGGCTGAAGGACCTGTACTGTGCTGTAATGTTCTATGACACAACATTAGGAGGTATTGTTGATAGTGAAGAAGGTTATCGTAGATTACAGGGGGATCTTGATCAGTTATGGAAGTGGGCCAAGGAGTGGCAAATGGATTTCAATACAGACAAGTGTGAGGTGATGCACTTTGGAAAGTCAAACCAGGATAGGACATATTATGAATGGTAGGGCACCAGGCAGTGTAGTGGAACAAAGGGACCAAAGAGTACAAGAATTACAAACATCAAAACAGGCGTTTGGCCCACCATGTCCATGCCAACCATTGTAATTTTATACTAACCATGTTTACCTATTCCTCCACTGTTGCTGGGTCTGAATCCTGGAACTCCATCCCAAGTCATGTGAGAGTACCTTCACCAGTAGGATTACAGCAATTCACCACCATTTTCTCAAGAACAACTTGGAATGGGCAATAAATGTTGGTTTGACAGTGACATGCACACCAGAAGAGTAATTATCCTGTTTACTGCCCTCCTTGTGTTTGCTATTCTTGTCTTCAGGGCTGGTTTTAGACGGGAGTGTTGTGTGGCCCGTCATGGATATGACACCGTTGTTGGGGTTGAGGTTGTGTTGTGCCACTTCTGCCTTTTATGGGGAGAAGACTCCCCACCCAACATTATTGTGGAAGTATCTTCACCAGAAGGACTGCAGCAATTCGAGAAGGTTGGCCGCCACCACCACCTTCATTGGCGAAATTTGAGATGGACACCCACATCATGAGAAATTAAAATATTTATGACTTGGATTTAAATGTACACTAAGGAAGCTTGCTGATCATAGTATTTGTAAGTGAGGAAGCAAATTCTGTGGAGACACAAGAGACTGCAGATGCTGGAATCTGGAGAAAAAAAACCAAACTGCTGGAGGAACTCAGTGGGTCAGGCAGCATCTGTGGAGGGAAATGGACATGATGTCCAGATGAAGGGTCTCAACCCAAAACTTCAACTGCCATTTCCCTCCACAGATGCTGCCTGACCCACCGAGTTCCTCCAGCAGTTTGTTTTTTTCTTTGCAAGCAAGTTCTGTGCTGGTTTGCAAGAGGATTTGGCATTTAAGCTACATTGAGTTACTAACAATTGAAAATGGATAGAAATGGGGTGGAGTACAAAAAAAATAGAGAAGTCTTGCTTTGACATGATCACACCTGGAATATTGGGTACAGTTTTAGTCTTACTTATGGAGGGATATACTTGCAATGGAAGTAGTGCTGGGAAGGGATGGCTTTGTGAAGAAGGATTGAATAAATTGGGTCCATGTTCTTTGGTTTAGCAGAATGTGTGGCTTTCTCATTGAAACATACAATATTCATAGAACATTCACTTTGGTAGATGAAATAGAAAACTTAAGTAATTTTCAAATGATAAGATTGAAAGATGTTGGTGTTGAGTGATCCAGGTTTCCTAACACATGAATCACAGAAAATTAACATGCAGGTACAGAAAGCAAAAAGGATAGTACTATGAAAAATAAAACCAAAACTCCAGATGGTGAAAATCCAAATAAAAAAAAAATAGAAAATTCTGGAGACATTCAGCAGGTCAGGCAGCGTCTATGGAAAGAGAAACGTGGAACATCTCAGATCAGGGACCCTTCATCAGATCTGGTAAGGCAAATATTTTGTTGGCCTTTACTGCAAGGGGAAAGTTAACATAAAATAACTACAGATGCAAGAGATCTGCCATCACTTGGATAGTCAAGGCCTGATCAGGAATTCAGGAATAGTCAGCATGTACATCTTCAATGTGTGCCAAACACTCTTTGATACAGTTTAAGGTAGTTCACAGGACCCATATGTCAAAAGATAAGCTAGCCCGTTTTTTATCACCATATGAATCCTATATGTGACAGATGTAAATTGAACGTGACTTCTTTGACACATATGTTTGGGTCCTGTCCTCTTTTAGAAAAATATTAGAAAGACATTTTTAACATTAACTCAACTGTATTGAAGATTGATTTACAACCTCACCCTATCACTGCAATTTTTGGATTACCAAGGATAGAGTCTGGCCATTTATCTGCTTCCACTTACCGTATGATTGCCTTTGTTACATTAATGGCCAAACGATCCATTTTGCTTAAATGGAAGGATCCAATACCCCTACTACTTTTCAATGGTTCTCTCAAACTATATCATGTTTGAACTTGGAAAAAATTAGGAGTGGCACTGTTGATCCTTCGCTTAAATTTGAAGATATTTGGAGTCCATTTATCCAATATTTTGACAGGATATAGATGCACTTTCAATAACTTTCTAATTTAAAGGAACAGAGTTGATGACATAATATTTCTCTGTTTTTACTGAGAAATTTCAGTCCAGTCCTTTTCTTTTGTTCTTTTTTGAAAATTTCTGTTTAGTTTGTTTTGATATATTGTTTATAATTTTTCTTATTGATTTGGGGATTTTATTTTTTCTTTCTTTACATATATATATATATATAATGAATCTTTTTCTTTCCTTTCTTTTGTATTATATTCACTTACTAAGAGATCATGGAATCTACAGATTTTTTTAATATTTTATTCTTTTTGATTATTTATGCTATGTTTGTTCTGTTCTCTTTGTATTACATGTACAAACATTGATGTTATATTAATCTGTATTAATTTGAAAACTAATAAAAAGATTGAAAAAGAAAGGAATAGTCAACATGGTTTTGTCCATGGGAGGTCAAGTCTGACGAATCTTTTGGAGTTTTTCGAAGAGGTTACTCAGGGGATAGATGAAGGTAGGGCAGTGGATGTTGTCTATATGGACTTTAGCAAGACCTTTGACAAGGACCCACACGGCAGGCTGATCTGGAAGGTTAGGTCACATGGGATTCAGGGGAAGGTAGCGAGGTGGATTCAGAACTGGCTCGATGATAGGAAGAAGAGGGTGATGGTTGAAGGTTGATTCTCCGACTGGAGGCCTGTGACTAGTAGGGTGCCCCAGGGGTCAGTGTTGGGACCTCTGTTATTCATTATGTATTTAAATGATTTGGATATGAATGTACATAGAAACATAGAAAACCTACAGCACAATTCAGGCCCTTTGGCCCACAAAGCTGTGCCGAACTTGTCCCTACCCTAGAAATTACTAGGTTTACCCATAGCCCTCTATTTTTCTCAGCTCCATGTACCTATCCAAAAGTCTCTTAAAAGACCCTATCGTATCCGCTTCCACCACCGTTGCCGGCAGCCCATTCCATGCACCCACCACTGAGTAAAAAAAACTTACCCCTTACATCCCCTCTATACCTAGTCCACAGCACATTAAACCTATGTCCTCTTGTGGCCACCATTTCAGCCCTGGGGAAAAGCCTCTGACTATCTACCCAATCAATGCCTCTCATCATCTTATACACCTCTATCAGGTCCCCCCTCATCCTCCTCCGCTCCAAGGAGAAAAGGCCGAGTTCCCTCAAGCTGCTTTCATTAAGGCATGCTCCACATTCCAGGCAGCATCCTTGTAAATCTCCTCTGCACCCTCTCTATGGCTTCCACATCCTTCCTGTAGTGAGGCGACCAGAACTGAGCACAGTACACCAAGTGGGGTCTGACCAGGGACCTATAAAGCTGCAGCAATACCTCTCGGCTCCTAAATTCAATTCCACGATTGATGAGGGACAATACACCATATGCCTTCTTAACCACAGAGTCAACTTGCGCAGCTGCTTTGAGCGTCCCACGGACTCGGACCCCAAGATCCCTCTGATCCTCCACACTGCCAAGAGTCCTACCATTAATACTATATTCTGCCAACATATTTGACCTACCAAAATGAACCACTTCACACTTATCTGGGTTGAATTGCATCTGCCACTTCTCAGCCCAACTTTGCATCCTATCTATGTCCCGCTGTAACCTCTGACAGCCCTCTATACTATCCACAACACCCCCAACCTTTGTGTCATCCACAAACTTACTAACCCATCCTTCCACTTCCTCATCCAGGACGTTTATAAAAAATCACAAAGAGCA
The DNA here is from genome assembly GCF_009764475.1 of Pristis pectinata. Taxonomy (NCBI): domain Eukaryota; kingdom Metazoa; phylum Chordata; class Chondrichthyes; order Rhinopristiformes; family Pristidae; genus Pristis; species Pristis pectinata. The sequence goes on along the minus strand of NC_067415.1, from coordinate 70,444 downwards.
AGGGTCCCAGAACAGATCCCTGAGGTACACCACTGGTCACCGACCTCCACGCAGAATACGAACCTTCAACAACTACTCTTTGCCTTCTGTGGGCCAGCCAGTTCTGGATCCACACTGCAATGTCCCCTTGGATGCCATGCCTCCTTACTTTCTCAATAAGGCTTGCATGGGGTACCTTATCAAACACCTTGCTGAAATCCATATACACTACATCTACTGCTCTCCCTTCATCGATGTGTTTAGTCACATCCTCAAAAAATTCAATCAGGCTCATAAGGCAGGACCTGCCCTTGACAAAGCCATGCTGACTATTCCTAATCATATTATACCTCTCCAAATGTTCATAATTCCTGCCTCTCAGGATCTTCTCCATCAGCTTACCAACCACTGAGGTAAGACTCACTGGTCTCGAATTTCCTGGGCTCTCTCTGCTCCCTTTCTTGAATAAGGGAACAACATCTGCAACCCTCCAATCTTCTGGAACCTCTCCCATCTCCATCGATGATACAAAGATCATCGACAGAGGCTCCGCAATCTCCTCCCTTACCTCCACAGCAGCCTGGGATACATCTCATTCGGTCCCGGCGACTTATCCAACTTGATGCTTTCCAAAAGTTTCAGCACCTCCTCTTTCCTAATATCTCCATGCTCAAGTTTTTCAGCCCACTGCAAGTCCCCACTACAATCCCCCAGATCTTCTTCTGTAGTGAATACTGATATAAAGTATTCAATAAGTACCTCCGCTATTTCTTCTGGATCCATACACACTTTCCCACTGCTGCACTTGATAGGTCCTATTCTTTCTCATCTTATCCTCTTGCTCTTCACATACTTGTAGAATGCCTTGGGGTTTTCCTTAATCCTGCCCGCCAAGGCCTTCTCATGTCCCCTTCTGGCTCTCCTAATTTCCTTCTTAAACTCCTTCCTGTTATCCTCATACTCTTCCAGATCTCTAACATTACCTAGCTCTCTGTACTTGGCACAATTAGCAAGTTTGCTGATGATAATAAATTAGGAGTTCTTCAAGTTACTTTATTGGCATTCACCCATGCTATAAAAACACATGGCAGAACAAAATGTCAGTTCCCCCAGACTCACACAACAGAGGACGTGCATAGAACAGAAGACATACAATAAACAAAAATCAAAAAATCAACAAAAAGTAGTGCAAGTACAAATAGTGCAAAAAAAAGTAAATACAAACTTAGTGCAGAGTTAGTGCAAAACTGAGTTGGACAAGAGAAATACAAGCTCAGTGTGTTGTACTCATTGTATAAACAATGATAGTGAAGCAGGTTACAACGAATTGCAAATAGATCTCTATCAGTTAGGGAGATGAGCTGAGGAATGGCAAATAGATTTCAACTTAGTTAGTCTGAAGTGATGCATTTTGGACATTCAAACCAGGAGAGGACTTGTATAGTGAATGGCAGGGCACTGACAAGTGTTGTGGAACAGTTACCTGGGATTACAAGTGCACAGTTTGCTGAAAGTGACCACGCAAGTAGACAGGGTGGTGAAGAAGGCGTTTAGCACACTGGCCTTCATCAGTCAGGGCATCAAGTTTAGGAGTAGGGACATTATATTGCAGTTATGGAGGAATTTAAGTTAGAGGGATATGTGGGAGGAAGGGGTTAGATAGTCATAGGTGTCGTTTGAAGGGCGGCACAACATGGTGGGCCGAAGGGCCTGTATTGTGTCGTATTGTCCTATGGTTTATACAAGTTGTTGGTGAGGTTGCACTTGGAGTATTGTGTGCACATAATCCATCCTGGGATGAAGGGGTTAATGTGTGAGGAGCGTGTGATGGCTCTGAGCCTGTACTTGGAGTTTAGAAGGATGGGGGGGAATCTCATTGAAACCTACCGAATATTGAAAGGCCTGGATAGAGTGGACGTGGAGAGGATGTTTCCAGTAGTAGAGAGTCTAGCACCAGAGGGCACAGACTCAGAATAAAAGGATGTCCATTTAGAACAGAGGTGAGGAGAAATTTCCTTGGTCAGAGGGTGGTGAATCTGTGGAATTCATTGCCACAGGCAGCTGTGGAGGCCAAGTCATTGGGTATACTTAAAGCAGAGTTTGATAGGTTCTTGATTAGCAAAGGTGTCAAAGATTATGGGGAGAAGGCAGGAGAATGGGGTTGAGAGGGAAAAATAAATCCATGGTCGAATGACAGAGCAGACTTGATGGGCCAAATGGCCTAATTCTGCTCCTATGTCTTATGCTCTTACAGTATTGGTCACCCTGTTATAAGTAAGACATCGTTAAGCTGAAGAGGGTGCAGAAGAGATTTACGAGGATGGTGCCTGGACTAGAGGGCCTAAGCTATAGGGAGAGGTTGGCCATGCTGGATCTTTACTCCTTGGAGCGTAGGAGAATGAGGGGTGACCTCATAGAAGTTCATAAAATCATGAGCAGTATGGATAAGGTGGATGGTCATAGTCTTTCCTCCAGGTTTGGTGAGTCGAAAATTCGAGGGCACAGATATAAAATAAGAGGGGAGATATTTAAAAGAGAGCTGAGGTAACTTCTTTACACAGAGGGTAATGAGTCCCTGGAATATGCTGCCAGAGGAAGCAGTTGAGGCTGGTACAATTGCAACATTTAACAGCCATTTGGAAAGGTACATGGAGGGAGGGGCTTGGAGGGTTATGGACCGATCGTGGGAAACTGGGACTAGCAGGGAGGATGCAGTGGTTGGCATGGACTATTTGGGCTGAAGGGCCTGTTTCCTTGCTGTATTACTCTATGACTCTAAATCTGAAATAAAAATGCCTTAAAGCACTCAGCAGGTTCTGCAACATCAATGGAAAGAAATGGTTGTCATTTCAGGTTGAAGGGCCTTCGTCAGAACTGGAGCCAGGATGTTCTGTTTTTATTTATTGCAGAAGAATTTAAACACAGGAGTAAAGATGTCTTTCTGAAAATATATAGGGCTCTGGGTGACATCAGACTTGGAATAAAGTATAACAAGAAAGGCAGCAGGAAAAAGCCTGGTAATTAAAGACCTGTGAGCCTAATGTCAGTAGTAGGCAAATTGCTGGAGAAAAAAATTAATGATCACTTGGGAAGGCAGGGACTAATCAGAGATAGCCGGCATGGCTTTGGCAAGGGCACTTCATATCTGACCAATCTGATTGAATTTTGGAACCAAGTAGGGGAGGGGAAAGAGACTGGGTAACTGGGGGTTGGGGTTGTTGAAAAGAAAGGGTGGGGATTGAGAGAATGTGGGTGGATTAGAAGGAGAAAGAGGGAACACGGGGAGTGTGGGTTACCTGAAATTGTAAAACTCAGTGTTCATTCCATCTGCCCATCACCAACACACTTAATCCAGTGGGTCTCCTATCCCGTCCCCCACTCTTCCTATCCGCCCACCATCCTTCCCTTAGCTGGTTCAACAATGACTCCATGATTTATCACCTTTCTTACTCACCAGATTCCAGTCATCCCCACTTATCACTTCCCAGCCTCTATCTCTACCTCCACCTTCCCTTCTTCCCACCTCAATCTGCCCATCATCCCCCTCCTCACCTGGTTCCACCTATCACCTCACCCTTCCCCTCATCTCTTTATACTGGATATAAACACGGGTTACAACAGAATCTATATCAACTGGGAAAGTGGACCAAAAAATGGCAGATGGAATTTAACTTGGACAAGTGCAAGGTAGAACATAGAACAGTACTGCACAGGAATAGGCCCTTCAGCCCACAATGTTGTGTTGAACTAATTAAACTAGTAAACTCTCTACACATTCAGTCCTGATGAAAGGTCTCAAGCTGAAACATCAGCAACCCTCTGCCTCCACAGATGCAGCCTGACCTGCTGAGTTCACCAGCAGTTTGTTTTTTGCTCGAGGGGCCTTAATGCACTTCCAAAGATCCTTGAAGGTGGCAGCACATACAGATATCGTGGTTAAGAAGGATAGTAAGGGGCAAAATTGGTCTTCTTGAAGATCAGCATGGTCATCTATGCGTGGAGCCGAAAGAACGATAGGGTCTTTTAAGGGACTTTTGGATAGGTACATGGAGCTGAGAAAAATAGAGGGCTATGGGTCTCTAAGGTAGGGACATGTTTGGCACAGCTTTGTGGGCCGAAGGGCCTGAATTGTGCTGTAGGTTTTCTATGTTTCTATGTAGATAGACTCAGGCACAAGCACTACAAACCTTCAGACTTCCATAACTATCTTCAATGTACTTCCTCCCTTGTGGCTTCCTGTAAGGACTATTCCATTCTCCCAGTTTTCTGCTTCCATTGTATTTGCTTCAATGATGAGACTTTCCTCACAAGCACCTCTGAAGAAACTTCCTTCTTCCTGAACCATGGCTCCCCCTGCCATGTTTGGCAGAGCCCTTGCCCTCATCTCATCTTTCTCGCACCAATGCTCTCAACCCCTCTCCGCCAAGCCAGAGCAAGGATAAAGTTTCCCTAATCCTCCTCTTCCACACCAAGAGCCTCCACATTCAATGGATCATCTTTCACAATTTCCACCAGCTCCAACAAGATTCCACCACGGGATCGATCTTCCTCTCCCCTTTCATTATTTTGAAAGGACAACTCTTTTTAAGAATCTCTGAAGTGCTCTTCCTTCCTGACCAAACATTTCCTATCCTGTGCCAATTTCCCAATGCAACCACAGGAGATGCAACACCTGTCACCTCTTCCTTTCCCACCATCCAGGGACGAAAACATTCCTTCCAGGTAAGGCAGCAATTCCTTTGAACATCTTCCAATCTAATGTACTGCATTTGGTGTTCACATTGTGATCACATCTACACTGGAGAACCAGCACAGGCTGGGTGACTGCTTTCAAGACCACTTCCATTCAGTCCATAGAGTGACCCCGACCTTTCTGTTGCCTGCCACTTTAATTACATAAAACAATATAGAAAAGGAACAGGCCCTTTGGTCCACAATGTTGTGCTGAACTAATTAAACTAGGCCCTCTGCCTACACAATGTCCATGTCCCTCTATTCTCTGTACATTCTTGTGCCCAAAGAGTCTCTTAAATATTTATAACATAAAACATTACAGCACAGTACAGGCCCTTCGGCCCACAATGTTGTGCCAATGTTTTACCCTGCTCCAAGATCTATCTAACCCTTCCCTCCCACATAGCCCTCCATTTCTCTCTCATTCATGTGGTTATCTCTTAAATGTCCCTAATGTATTGGCCCCCACAACCTCTGCCGGCAGTTCATACCATGCACCCCCACTCACTGTGTAAAAAACTTACCTCTGACACCCCCTTTATACCTTCTTCCAATCACCTTAAAATTATGTCCCCTCATGTTGGCCATTTTTGCCCTGGTAAAAGGTTTGACTGTCCACTCGATCTATGCCTCTTGTACACCTCTATCCAGTTTCCTCTCATCCTCCTCCTCTCCAAAGAGAAAAGCCCTAGCTCTCTCAACTGATCCTTATCAGGCATGCTCTCCAATCCTGGCAGCATCCTGGTAAATCTCCTCTGCACCCTCTCTAAAGCTTCCACATCCTTGCTATAATTTGCCTCCACCATAACCCCTGACAGCACATTCCAGACACCCACCATTTTCTGTGTAAATAAAAACCTGCCCCGCACATCTTTGAACTTACACTCTCTCACCTTAAATGTATGCCCTCTTGTACTAGACATTTTGACCCTGGGAAAAAGATACCGGCTGTCTACTCTATGTCTCTCATAATCTGACAAACTTCTATCAGGTCTCCCCTCAGCCTCCGTTGCTCCAGAGTAAACAACCCAAGTTTATCCAACATCTCGTTATAGCACATGGTCTCTAATCCAGTCAGCATCCTGGTGAACCTTTTCTGCAAAGCCTTCACATCCTTCCTATAATGATGCGACCAGAACTGAGTGCAATACTCCAGATGTGGCCTAACCAGAGTTTTATAAAGCTGTAGCATAACTTCTCAACCCTTGAACTCAATGCCTCAACTAATGAAGGCAAGCATGCCATGTGCCTTCTTTACCAATCTGTTCAGCCACTTTCAGGGAGCTATGGACTTAGACCCTAAGATTCCTCTGTACATCAACTCTGTTAAGGGTCCTGCGATTAATAGTGTTCTGTCCCTTTACATTTGGTCTCCCAAAGTGCAACATCTCACATCTTCTGGATTAAACTCCATCTGCCATTTCTCTGCCCATATGGAAGTGTATAAAATTATGAGGGGCATAGATAGGGTGGACAAGCAATATCTTTTTCCTGTTATTGAGTGATCCAATACCAGAGGGCATGCATTTCAGGTGAGAGGGGGTAGGTTCAGAACAGACGTGAGGAGTACATTTTTTTTTACTCAGAGTGGTGGATGCCTGGAATACGTTGCCTGATAGGGTGGAGGCAAATTCATTGTGGGCTTTTAAGAGGGGCTTGGATGGGCACATGAATGAGAGGAAAATGAGGGATATGGGCATTCTGTAGGTAGAAGGGATTAGCTATGTCGGCACAACATTGTGGGCCAAAGGGCCTGTTCTGTGCTGTACTGTTCTATGTTCCATATCTGCAAATGATCTATATTCTGCATTATCCTTTGGCAATCCTCTACACTATCCATAACACCACCAATCTTTGTATCGTCTGTGAACTTACTAACCTTCCCATCCACATTTTCATCCAGGTCTTTTGTATATACCACAAAGAGCACAAGTGGAATACCACAAGTCACATACCGCCAGCCAGAATAAGTCCCATCGACCAGTACACTCTGTCTTCCATGGCAAAGCCTATTCAGAATCTAAATGGCCAAGCCACCATGGATCCCATTCATCTTAATCTTCTGGATGAGCCTATCATGAGAAACCTTGTCAAACACCTTAAATCCATGTGGACAACATCCACAGCTCTACTTTCATCAATCACTTTCGTCACCTCCTCAAAAAACTTAATAGTCAGTAAGACTGGACTTGCTCCGCACAAAGGCATGCTGACTGTCTATAATTAGGTTATTGTTTTCTAAATGCTCATAAATCCTATCCCTAAGAATCCTCTCCAACAGTTTCCCCACAACTGATGTGAGTCTTACCGGTCTATAATTTCCAGCATTATTGCTATTTCTCTTCTTGAACAAAGGTGTCACACCTGTGGCTAGAGAGGACACAAAGATTTTGGTCAACACACCAGCAATGTCATCTCTTGCCTTTCTCAATAACCTGAGGTATATTCTATCAGGCCCTGGGGGCGTATCCACTTTAACGTTATTTAAAAGACCCAACATTACCACCTTCTTCACTAGCCTGGTTGTATGCTCTGCACTGATCTCATTACGCTCCACATTTTTCTCCTTGGTAAGTACCAACATAAAGTCAGTAACAATTCTCTGTTCCATTCATATTCACTCTGACCTGCCTGTCTGTGGCCTCTTACATTGGGCCTCATTATAACAGTGCAAGTCTGATGAACAGAGTTTTAGTATAACGCTTTACAGTGCCAGCGACCCAGGTTGAAATCCGGCTGCTGTCTGTAAGGTGCTTGTATGTTCTGCCCGTGTCTGCGTGGGTTTCCTCCGGGTGCTCCGGTTTCCTCCCACATTCTAAAGACGTACAGGTTAGGAAGTTGTGGGCATTGCTGTGTTGGTGCCAGAAGAGTGGCGACAGCAGCGGGAATTAAACCCAGGTTGCTGGTGCTGTAATAGCGTTACGCTAACCACTACACTACCGTGCCATCCCATACAGTGATCATGTGTAGGTGACAGAACTATACACTACCTTACAAATTATCCACCCACCTGTCCTGTCAGCCACCAACGAGAAAAAATTGTTGTTTCCATATCAGCCACTTCAGAACCCATGAAACTGAAGTGAAAGCAAGTTGTCCTCGAACCCAAGGGAGAGCCTAAGAAGAAGATATGCTCCCTAATGTCTTCTGAAAAATCTCTTACAAGATTGCAAGATTTATTAACACTAGTTGGAAAACAGCATTATTGAACTGCCTGGGTAACCACCACCCTGTTCAAAGATTGGTGGGCATTATTGGTTGTTTGCTGCTTCCAACACAGGCACACACCTGAGAGCTCATCAGCCATCCTTTCCAGGCACAGGAACACAGAACCACCAGCCAATCCAACTACTGGACAACTCTGCTCAGTTTATCGTGGCTGCACCAATGATTACTGAGGGGAGTGAGAGTGCTCCAATGTTTGCTAAAAGGGACCTCAAAGTTCCAGAGAATGATATAATTCCACAGAGGGACATCCACTGCTGAAGGGGCTGTCTCCAGAGTCAGGTGTTTCTGGTAGAAAGCTATCAGGGAGATCCCCCTAACAAGGTGAATGCATGCTCTGAATGTAATGCAGATAAATGTCTGTGTCAACTCTGCATGCTTCCGTGAGCTGAACGATTCATGTGCACCTTGTCTACTGCTTTCAGTGCTCCCAATGTGGCCTTCTCTACATTAGCAAGACCAAGCACAGACTAGCTGACTAATTTGCAGAGCACCCTTGCTCTGTGCACAATGGCCATTCAAGCTTCTGGATGCCGTTTCAATCCCCATCCCATTCCCACACCAACCTGTCCATTCCTGTCCTTCTCCACTGTCAGTGTGAGGCCCAACACAAACTAGAGAAACAACACATATTCTGCCTGGGTAGTCTACAACCCAATGGTATCAACATTGAATATTCCAATTTCAGGTAACCAACAGCTCCAGTATGTCCTTCCCCCATGTCCTTCCAATCTTCCTCCAGTCCTCTCATTTTTATTCCATAACCACCAGCTCCCATCACCCATTTTCATCTCCCTGCCCCTCCTGGTTCCATTCACTTGTTACCCACTCATTTCACCCACTGGCTCCCCCTTCTCAATCCGGTTCTTTTTCCATCTGCCCTTCACTTCTCCCCCTAATGGTTGCCATTATCACCTTCCTTGTAAGTAAAAAAAGATTCCAGCACTGGTAGCCTTTGTGTTCCTGCTTATCACCTCCGAGCTGTCTCCACCTTCACCCCCCCTCCCCCACCTAGCTCCATCTGCCTTTGGTTTTGTTTGCCTGTCTCCCGACTCCACAACTTCCTCTCCCTCACCTAGTCCCATCTGCCCATCCTTCACCCCTCCTCGGTCCACCAGTCACCTACTGGCCCGTCTCACCACGCCCCCTCTCTTTATACTGGCCATCTCCTCTCTCCACTTCTAGTCCTGATGCAGGGTTTTGACCTGAAACATTGACAATTCCATTCCCCCCCACAGATGCTGCTCAACCCACTGAATTCCTCCAGCTGATTGTCTGATGCTACAGATTCCAGCATGCATTCGCTGTGTCTTCCAAGCACCTGTGTTGATTTTGAGCTGTGTGCAGCATAAACTATGAACCTGTAGAGCAGTGTGCAGCAATCTGGCTGGGAATGTTTCTTTAAATAATGTTAATCTTGACCTTTCAGCATCAGGAAAACCTGTATTTCTGTGGGTAAATGATGCCTGGACCAATCTGCTTTGTTAATACAATGTTGTCATCTAGTGTGCCTGTCGTGTTCCTGCATGTTCGTGCATTTATTGAGTTTTTAGTCTTTGCTTACATTCAGTGTGGATCTTCACAGATGTTGTGTGCCTTTTAACCATTTCTTCCTGTTGGAAAAGGGTTAGGGTGGATTTTTTCAGGGGGTCCCAGCCAGAGCCAAGATCACAGTACTTTTATTGGTTCAACTGCACAGTGCAGAAGGGAATAGTCAGGAACTTCTTTGGTCACAGATATTACTTCAGAATGGTGGGTTGTCCCCTGGTGTCCCTGTCCAGGATCTCATGGTGTCAGGATAAAAAAAAGCTAAAGTTGTAGTACTAACAACAGAGGTAAAAAGAGAGGAGAAAATCTGTGACACAAAAGATTCTGTAGATGCTGGAATCTGGCAACACACACAAAGTGCTGGGGTAACTCAGCAGGTCAGGCAGCATCTATGGAGGGAAATAAACAGTCAATGTTTTGGGTCGAGACCCTTCATCTGGACTGGAAAGGAAGAGGGTAGAAGCCAGAATAAGGTCAGGTGACAGGAGGACCACAGGCTGGCAGGTGACAGGTGAGTCCAGGTAAGAGGGTGGGGGAGGGGTGAGATCTGACAAATTGAGAGGTAATAGGTAGAAGAGGTAAAGGGCTGAAGAAGAATGAAATTGGTAGGAGAGGACAGTAGACCATGGAATAAAGAGAAGGAGGTGGGGAACAGATGGGCAGGTCATGACGGCAGGGAAAGGGGGGTTAGGGGGCCACAGGAATAAGGGAAGACAAAGGGAGAGGGGGAAAAAGGGTGGGGGGGTGGGGGGGAGGGTTACCAGAAGTTATAGAAATTGATGTTGAGGTCATCATGTTGGAGACTACCAAGGTGGAATATGAGGTGTTGTCCCTCCAACCTACGTCTGGCCTCAATGTGGCAGTAGAGGAGGCCATGGATAGACATGTCAGTATGGGAGTGGGATGTGGAATTGAAGTGGCTGGCCACTGGGAGATCCTGGCTGTTGCAGTGGATGGAGCGAAGGTGCTCGATGAAGCAGTCACCCAATCTACATCGGGTCTCATTGATATAGAGGACGCCGCACCAGGAAAACTGGATACAATAAGTGACAACCTTGCATTCACAGGTGAAGTGGTGCCTCACCTGGAAGGACTGTCTGTGGCCCTGAATGGTGGTGAGACAGGTGGTGTAGGGACAGGTGTAACACTTCACATGGTTGCAGGGATAAGTGCCAGGAGGGCGATCGGTGGGGAGGGACGAGTGGACAAGGGAGTCACGGAGAGAGTGATCCCTGCGGAAAGCAGAGAGACAGGGAAGGGAAGACGTGCCTGGTGGTGGGATCCCATTGGAGGTGGTGGAAGTTGTGGAAAATGTGTTGGATATGGAGGTTCATGGGGTGGTAGGTAAGGACAAGGGGAACCCTATCCCTGTCCCTGTTATGTCCAGGGTTAAGGTTAGGGTCAGGAAATGGGGTCAGGGCAGATGTGTGGGAAATGGAGGAGATGCAGGTGAGGGCAGCATTGATGGTGATGGAAGGAAAACCCCATTTACTGAAAAAGGAGAACATCTCAGATGTCTTGCAATGGAAAGCCTCATCACGGGAACAGATGTGGCAGAGGTGGAGGAGCTGGGAGGAGGGGATGGCCTCCTTGCAAGTGACAGTGGGAAGAGGTGTAGTCAAGGTAATTGTGGGAGTCGGTAGGTTTGTAAAATATGCCTGTGGTTAATCTGTCTCTGGAGATGGAGAAAGAGATCCAGAAAGGAGAGAGAGGTGTTAGAGATGGACCAAGTAAATTTGAGGGCAGGGTGGAAGGTGGAGGCAAAGTAAATGAAATTGATGAGCTCCACATGGGTGAGGTAAGTAGTCCCAATGCAGTCATCAATGTGCATAGAACATAACAGTACAGTACAGGCCCTTCGGCCCATGATGTTGTGCCAACAAGAGTTGGGGGAGCAGGGAAAAATCTGGGAAGCGTTACCGGTGTAGGCTTGGAATGTGGACTGTTCCACATAGCCGATGAAAAGGCAGGCATAGCTGGGGCCTGTGCAAGTGCCCATGGCTGCACCTTTGGTTTGGTCCAGTGCTCCCTCCTCTACACCGGTGAGACCTGACGCAGATTGGGTGACCACTTCATTGAGCACCTTCGCTCTGTCCACTACAAAAGCAAGGATCTCCCAGTGGCCAGCCACTTCAATTCTACATCCCACTCCCATACTGACATGTCTATCCATGGCCTCCTCTACTGCCACGTTGAGGCCAGACACAGGTTGCAGGAGCAACACCTCATATTCCACCTTGGTGTCTCCAACCTGACAGCCTCATCATCAATTTCTCTACACCCTTTCCCCCTCCCTTTGTCTTCCCTCATTTCTGTGGCCCCCTCATCCCTTCTCTTTCCCCTTCCCCTGCCCATCGATTCCCTACCTCCTTTATTCCATGGTCTACTGCTCTCTCCTACCAGATTCCTCCTTCAGCTCTTTGCCTCTTCTATTTTTCATCTCTCAGTTTCTCAGATCTCCCCCCTCCCCCACCCACTTATGTTCCCCCCTCACCTGGACTCACCTATCACCTGCCAGCCTGTGCTCCTCCTCCTCCTCCCCCACCCTTTTTATTCTGGCTTCTACCCTCTTCCTTTCCAGTCCAGATGAAGGGTCTCGACCCGAAACATCGACTGTTTATTTCCCTCCACAGATGCTGCCCGACCTGCTGAGTTCCTCCAGCACTTTGTGTAGAAGAAGAACTGCAATGTGAATTCAGGGAGCTAGGAAGCAGAGTCTTAAACCAGAGAGCATCAAATGTTAGTATCGATAAAAATCCATACCCCGAACCAGTCAAAATCCCCAATAGCATCAAAGATTTAAAGAAGATCTGAGGGGTAAGTTTTTCACACAGTTGCAGGTATATGGAATGAGCTGCTAGAGGAAATGATCGAGGTGCAGAGTTTAGGATGCAGAGCTGGGCGGAGAAGTGGCAGATGGATTTCAATCTGGAAAAGTGTGAAGTGATACACTTTGGAAGATTGAATTTGAAGGCGGAGTACAAGGTTAATTGCAGGATTCTAAGCAGTGTGGAGGAACAGAGGGATCTTGAGGTTCAAGTCCATAGATCCCTAAAAGTTGCCACACAAATTGATAGGGTGGTTAAGGCAGTGTATGGTGTGCTGGCCTTCATTAGCCAGGGGATTGAGTTCAAGAGCAGCGAGGTAATGTTGTAGCTCTATAAAACTCTAGTTAGACCACACTTGGAATATTGTGTTCAGTTCTGGTCACCTCATTATAGGAAGGATGTGGAAGCTTTAGAGAGGGTGCAGAGGAGATTTACCAGGATGTTGCCTGGATGTCAGAGGTAGGTTTTTTTTGTACACAGAGTGGTGGGTGCCTGGAACGCACTACTGGGGGTGGTGGTAGAGGCTGATACAACAGGAACATTTAAAAGACCCTTAGATTGGCACATGGATGTAAGAAAAATAGTGGGTTATGGGCTGTGTAGGAGGGAAGGGTTAGATTGATCATGGAGTAGGTTTATATAGGTTGGCACAATGTTGTGGGCTGAAGGGCCCATACTGTGCTGTACTGTTCTGTGTTTTATGTTCCAGATGGGTACAACTACAACATTTAAAAGACATTTGGACAGGTACGTGGATAGGAAAGATTTAGAGAGATATGGGCAAATGGGACTAGCTCAGCTGGGCACCTTGGTTGGCATGGATGAGTTGGGCTGAAGGGCCTATTTCTGCTTTAACAAAATAAGAGCTCGTAGTCACAGAGGAAGTGAAAACTAGTTAACACATAGAAGGTAGAGTTGGAATGAATGGGTCTTTTTCAGATGTGAAATGGGGAAATGGTGGAGTGCTCCGAGGATTAGTCCTTGGTTCTCAATTATTTATGATCTATTTTGATGACTCGCAGGAAAGGGCAAATTGTAAGGTATGAAGCTTTCTGATTGTAAAAGAAATAGGTGGGAGGCAGTGTTATGAGGAGGATATTTTGGCACTGCCACAGGATATAGATCGATTGAGTGAATGAGCAAGCAGAGTTTAATGTGGGGAAGTAGGAGGCCCTACACTTTGGAGAGAGGAATCAAGGAGTGGAGACACGAGAGACGGCAGATGCTGGAATCTGGAGCAAGAAATAAACTGCTGGAAGAACTCAGCGGCCAAGCAGCATTTGTGGAGGCAAAGGGATGGTCAGCTTTTCAGGTTGAGACCCTGCATCAGGACAGAGTGTAGAGAGAAGTTAGCCAGTATAAAGAGATGACAGGAAGGGATAAGACAGAGCAAAACGAACAAACTACTGGAGGAACTCGGTGGTTCAAGCAGCATCTGTGGAGGCAAAGGGATAGTGAAAACTTCGAGTTGAAACCCCACATCAGGACTTCTGCAGGATTCCTCCAGTCCAGATGAATGTAGACCAACATGTAGACTATTCATTTCCCTCCACAGATGCTGCCTGACTGCTGAGTTCCTTCAGCAGTTTGTTTTTTTGTTCCAGATTCAAACATCTGCAGTCTCTTGTGTTTCCAGGGGTGAGGGAGGCTGATAGTGATAGGTGGAAATAGAGAAAGAGAAATAGATGGAGCTGGCTCGAGGAGGGAGGGGGAAGGGAAAGGATAGAGTCTGGTAAGTGATAGGTGGAAGCAGATAAGGGTGGGATGGTGACGCCAGAGCATGGTGACTCGTTGCAAGCTGCTCTCTACAGATCTACTCATTATCCTTCCTATAATCATCCTGCACTTTTAAATTTAAATTCTATGTCACTTACAATTACTAATAATGTTACCTTGCACCTTATCGCACTGCACTTTCTCTGCAGCTGTGACACTTTATTGTACTGTTATTGTTTTTACCTGTACTACTTCAATGCACTCTGTACTAACCCAATGTAACTGCACTGTGTAATGAATTGACCTGTACGATCGGTGTGCAAGACAAGTTTTTCACCGCACCTCGGTACAAGTGACAATAATAAACCAATACCAATAGATGGAACCAGGTGGGGGAGGGGATAGGAAAGGTAAATCAAGGGAGAAGAAACTAAGGTAGGTAGGTATGTGGGCGATGGGCAGATGGAACGAGGCAGGGGAGGGTGATGTCGAGGTAAGAGTCGGGGGGGTGGGGGTGGAGAGAAAGCAAGGGGGGGGGGATAGAAAAGGTGAACAAAAGGAGAGAGACCCTGGGTGGACAGGTAGGAGTGGGAAAGGAACACAGGGCAATTGGGTTACCTGAAACTGGAAAGCTGTGTTCATCCCAGTGGATTATAGGCTACATGTGGAATATGCAGTGGAGAAGGTAGTGGGATCCTGTTGGAACTGGAGGAAGTGAAGGCTGATGTGATGGATGTGGAGGATGGAAGGGTGAAAGGTGAGGACCAGAGGTACTTATCTCTGCTGTCTGGGGAGAGGGGGATGGTGAGAATGGATGTGTGGGAAATGGAGGAATGCATGTGAAAATCAAAAAGTGGACTATTATGAAAAAGACTGCAAATGAGTGTCATACAGATTTAGGTATTCTTGTGCTTTAAGGACAAAAAGGTAGGATGCAAGTACAGCAAATAATTAAAAAGGCAAAGGGCACATTAGCCTTTACTGCAATAGGGCTGAAGTTTAAAAAAATGTTATACTTGTGCAGAGTGTTGGTGAGGCCACACCTGGAGTACCGTGCATACTTTTATTCCCCTTATTTAAGAAGGGATCCCAGCATTGGAGGAAGTCTAGAAGAGATTCATGAGGCTAATGCCTGGGATGACTGGGTCATCCCATCACACACACAGCTTAAAAATGTTCGACATATTGGAGCTTAGAAGAATGAGGGTTGATTTAATTAAAACACTTGACCATGGGGGGCATGAAAAGGTAGATGTTGAGATATTTACAGTCATATGAGGATCTCAGATGAGGGGACATAGTTACAAGAATCTTCTCACAGGGGAGGAGATGCAGGAGTCTAAAGACCCACACTGACATTTCAGGAACAGCTTCTTTCCCTCCGCCATCAGATTTCTGAATGACCCATAAACCCATGAATACAGCCTCATTATTCCTCTTTTAACACTATTTATTTTTGTAACTTATAGTAATTTTTACATCTTTATTCCTGCACTGTACTGCTGCAAAATAACAAATTTCACGACATGTCAGTGATGATAAACCTCATTCTGAATTCAAAGGGGGTTGATTAGTGAAGCTATTTAAAGTTGACACATTCAAGGATCAGGGAATTAAGAGCTAAGTGGAAATGGCAGAGAAGAGATGCCTGTGGTAATCAACTGTGATCAGCTTAAAGGTGGGGCATGTTAAGGTGTGGTGGTTGACTCCTACTCTGACTTTGTTGTTGTTTGAAATTTTTGAATTCCTCCAAGAGAACTGTGGAGGCTCATTTTCTGTGTACATTCAAGGCAGAGATCTCAATGTTTAGATATGATGGGACGTGGGGATGGTACAACCAAGAGTAACTGAGGTGGAGGATCAGCCTCATCTGATTGAGTTATCGGCACAGCATTGTTGCCATCTAGTGAGTCTCCTGCATCATTACAAGCTTGTGCCAGATTTTTATTTCTTTTGTGTAAAATCTATCTCTAGGCCATCTCCCAGTGCTGCTCCACATTAATTTCTAACATTTAAGAACATTCATTTCATCTTCTTTATTTTCAGACATGCAAGTTGTATTGGCTCTGGAGAACATAAAGGTAAAAGGAGCACAAGACCCAAAACTTAGAGAAACAAAGGACTGCAGATGCTGGAATCGAGATGGAAAAACAAGATGCTGGAGGAACTTAGCAGGCCAGGCAGCATCCGTGGAGAAAAGCAGACAGTCAACGTTTCGGGTCAGGACCCTTCTTCAGGACTGAAGACAGGAAGAGGGAAAGCCCAATATATGGGAGGGAAAAGCAGAGCAGTGATAGGTGGACAAAAGAGGGGAGGTGGGGTGGACACAAGGTGGTGATAGGTAGATGCAGATAAGAGGTAGTGATAGGCTGGTGTGGGGGAGGAGGGGAGAGCAGATCCACCAGGGGATGGGTCAAAGGTATGGAGGCAGGCAGCATGGGTGAGGGGAGGAGAGGAAAAGGAGAGAAAAATAAAATGGTGAGGAGAAAAAAAAGAGGCTAGGAAGGGGAAAAAAAAAGAGGCATGGTGGGGGGTTCGGGGGTGGGTTGGTTTACTAAAAGTAGGAGAATTTGATGTTCATCCCATTAGGCTGTAAGGTTTCAAGATGGAAAATGAGGTGCTGTTCCTCCAGTTTGCATTTAGACTTCTCCCAGCAGTGAAGGAGGCTGAGGACTGACGTCAGTGATGGAGTGGAAGGGGATTTGAAGTGACTGGCAACAGGGAGATGCAGATTGAGTTATGGATGGAGCATTGGTGTTCTACGAAAGTTTAGGTTCCACTTTAAGTAAACCAACCACCACCCCCCTCCCCAACTACCCTGCCTCTTCTTTACTAGCCCCCGTCACTTCACCTTCACCATGGATGTCCTGCCTCCATGGCTTGGTACGGCAACTGCTCTGCCCGGGACTGCAAGAAACTGCAGAGAGTTGTGGACACAACTCTCTTTCTAGCGTTCGGGACAGCGGCGAGTGACTGCGCAGGCGCGTGACGTCACCCGGAAGCGCGCGGGCGATTTAAAAGTCGGAGGTTCGCCTTCAGTTTTCTTTCCAGCGACGAGAGAGCGGAGAGTGCCGGAAAATAACGAGCGAGGTTTTTTTTTTCTCTTTCTAGCGTTCGGGACAGCGGCGAGTGACTGCGCAGGCGTGTGACGTCACCCGGAAGCGCGCGGGCGATTTAAAAAGCAGACGAGCATATCTAGCGGGCAGCGTCGGAGTGGGCAGCTGAGTGAGAGGGAGCAGAGTGGGTTCGGCTTTGGCTCAACGGGCTTTGGCGAGAGCGGGAAAGAGGCGAGATTATAGAGAGAGGGTAAGTTATTAGTTTAGTTTAGTTGTTGAGCTCAGTGATATTCAGCAGTATGCATCTGGGATTAGTGTTGTGTTTGGAGTGTCAGATGTGGGGCCCCTGGGAGACGACCAGACTCCCTGATAACTACATCTGCGCAAAGTGCACCGAGATGCGGCTCCTCAAGGAACGGATTGAGAGTCTGGAGCAGCAGCTGGATGACCTTCAGTTGGTTAGGGAGAGCGAGCAGGAGATAGACAGGAGTTATAAAGAATATGTAGACAGCACCTCAGTGGCGGTCCCCCTCAAAAACTGATATCTCATTTTAGATTCGGTTGGAGAGGATGACTTCATAGAGGAAGACCTCAGCAGCCAGGACCTTGGCACCGTGTCTGGTACTGTGGTCCAGCAGAGGAAGAGACATGCAGTGGTTATTGGGGATTCGATAGTAAGGGGTACGGATAGCAGATTCTGCGATAGTGATAATGAGTCTCGGATGGTGTGTTGCCTCTCTGGTGCCAGGGTACGGGATATCACAGACCGTGTCGAGAATATTCTGAGAGGGGAGGGTGAGCAGCCAGAAATCTTGGTACATGTAGGTACCAATGATGTAGGTAGAAAAAGAGAAGAGGTCCTGAAGGAGGAATACAAGGCATTAGGGAGAAGGTTAAAAAGTAGGACCTCAAGGGTAGTAATCTCAGGACTACTACCCATGCCGCGTGTCAATGACAGGAAGAATAGAAAGCTCTGGCAGTTAAATGCATGGCTGAGTGACTGGTGCAAGGGGCAGGGCTTCATATTCTTGGATACCTGGGACCTTATTTGCTAAGGATGGGTTGCACCTAAACTCCAAAGGGTCCAATATCCTGGCGGGAATGTTTAATTTAGTTGTAGGGGAGGGTTTAAACTGATCTGGCAGGGGGATGGTAACCAGGATGCTAGGTTACAAGATGCTAAGGTGAGGGAGAAAGTGTATAGAAACGAATCCATTGAGGATGGCAAGAATGACAGGCAGGTGATAAGTCAGGATAATTTACTGAATAATAGAAGTACAACAAATCAGGATGTTAGGATACAGAATGTTAGGATCGGGGATGAGGATGTTAGGATACTGAATGTTAGGATAGGGGATGAGGTCTACACGAACATGTCTAAGATAGTAGGTAGCGAATATAGTAAGAAGGATGGACAGGTAGAAAGTCAGGATAATCTGCTGAACAATAGAAGTACAATAAAATCAATAGCAGATACCAGTCTAAACGTACTATATTTAAATGCACGTAGCATCAGGAATAAAGTAGATGACCTAGTGGCACAACTACAGGTTAATAAATATGACATCGTTGCAATCACTGAGTCATGGCTTCATGATGGATGTGATTGGGAACTGAATGTCAAGGGGTATACAGTGTATAGGAAGGATAGGCGGGTAGGCAGAGGGGGAGGTGTGGCTATGATGGTTAGTAGCGATATAAAATCAATAGAAAGGAAGGACATTGGGTCAGAGGAGGTGGAATCCTTATGGGTGGAGCTAAGAAATAGCAAGGGTAAAAGGACAATAGTAGCAGTCATATATAGGCCCCCGAACAGCAGTCAGGAAGTGGACCATAAGTTGCAGATTGAGATAGAAAAAGCGTGCCAGAGTGACAATGTGAAGATAATTATGGGGGATTTTAACATGAAGGTGGACTGGGAAATCCAGCAAGGCGGTAGTACTCAGGAGAGTGAGTTTGTGGAATATCTAAGGGATGTTTTTCTGGAGCAACTTATTGAGGAGCCCACCAGGGGATCGGCTGTTTTGGATTGGGTGCTGTGTAGTGAACCCGAGGTGATTAGGGAACTAAAGGTAAAGGAACCACTGGGAACAAGTGATCACAATATGATTGAGTTTAGTTTCAAGTTTGAGAAGGAGAAGCTGATAACTGGAGTATCGATATTTCAGTGGAATAAGGGAAATTACAAAGGTATGAGAGAAGAGTTGGCCCAAATTGATTGGAGGAGTAAGTTAGCTGGAGGGACGGCAGAGGAGAAATGGAAGAAATTTCTACAGGAAATAAGGACAATGCAGGACAGATATATTCCAAGAAAAATGAAGGTTTTGAATGGAAAAAAGGCACAGATGTGGATAACGAGGGAGGTGAAGGATAAAATAAAAGCAAAAGGGGCAGCGTACAAAGTAGCAAAAATTAGTGGGAAAACAGAAGATTGGAAAGTTTTTAAAAATCTGCAGAGAGAAACTAAGAAGGTCATTAGGAAAGCAAAGATGAGTTACGAAAGGAAGCTGGCGGACAACATTCGGAAGGATTCTAAGAGTTTTTTTAAATACATAAGGAATAAAAGAGAGACACGGGTTGACATAGGACCAATTGATAACGGTGCAGGAGGTATTATAATGGACGATAGTGAGATAGCAAGGGAATTGAATGAATATTTTGCATCGGTCTTCACCGTGGAGGACATAAGCAATGTGCCCGTTAGTCAGGAGTCTCACGAATTGGAACTGAGTTCAGTTGAGATTAATAGGGAGAAGGTGCTAGGAAAACTAAAGGGGCTTAAGACTGATAAGTCTCCCGGACCGGATGAGGTGCATCCCCGGGTTCTGAAGGAGGTGGCTGTAGAGATAGCGGAGGCATTGGCGATTATTTTTCAGGAATCGATAGATTCTGGCATGGTTCCGGAGGACTGGAGGGTAGCGAATGTAGTTCCGTTGTATAAGAAAGGTGGGAGGCAGCACAAAGGCAATTACAGACCTATTAGTCTGACGTCAGTGGTGGGAAAATTATTGGAATCTATCCTCAAGGAGGAGGTTACCGAATACGTAGAGGCGCAAGGCAAGATTGGACCTAGTCAACATGGTTTTGTGAAGGGGAGGTCCTGTCTGACCAACCTATTGGAGTTTTTTGAAGAAATCACAGGTAGGGTGGATAAGGGAGAGGCGGTAGACGTTGTGTATTTAGACTTTCAAAAGGCCTTCGATAAGGTGCCTCACAAGAGACTGATTAATAAGATGAGAGGTCATGGAATTATGGGTAGGGTAGCAAAATGGGTGGAGCATTGGCTGGTTGGCAGGAAGCAAAGGGTGGAAATAAAAGGATCTCATTCTGGTTGGTTACCGGTTACTAGTGGTGTGCCGCAGGGGTCGGTGTTGGGGCCGCTCCTTTTTACCTTGTACATCAATGATTTGGATGATGGAATAAATGGTTGTGTGGCTAAGTTTGCGGATGACACCAAGATAAGTGGAGGAGTAGGGAGCATAGAGGAAATAGAAAGGATGCAGAGGGACCTAGACAGTTTAGGAGAATGGGCAAGGAAATGGCAGATGAGATTCAATGTTGAGAAATGTGCAGTTGTATACTTTGGAAGCAGAAATAAGTGGGTAGATTATTATCTAGAAGGAGAGAAGATTGATAGTACGGTAGTACAAAGGGACTTGGGGGTACTCGTACAAGATACCTTAAAAGTTAACCACCAGGTTGGATCGGTGGTTAAGAAAGCGAATGCTATGTTGGCATTCATCTCGAGAGGTATAGTGTATAAAAGTAAGGAAGTGTTGATGAGGCTCTACGGGGCACTAGTGAGGCCTCATTTGGAATACTGTGCGCAGTTTTGGGCCCCACATCTTAGGAAGGATGTGCTGACGTTGGAGAGGTTTCAGAGGAGATTTACGAGAATGATTCCGGGAATGAAAGGGCTTAAGTATGATGAGCGTTTGTCGGCTCTTGGACTGTACTCACTGGAGTACAGAAGGATGAGAGGGGACCTCGCAGCGACATTTAAAATGTTGACAGGTGAGGATAGAGTAGATGTGGCTAGGCTGTTTCCCTTGGTGGGCGAGTCCAGGACCAGAGGGCACAATATTAGAATTAGAGGGTACAGTTTCAAGACAGAGATGAGGAGAAATTTCTTTACCCAGAGGGTGGTGAAATTGTGGAACTCCTTGCCACGCACAGCAGTGGAGGCCAGATCAGTGGGGGTGTTCAAGGAGGAGATAGACAGATATCTAAATAGTCAGGGTATCAAGGGATATGGAGATAAGGCTGGAAAATGGGATTAGAATAGTTTTTTTTTCTCTTTTCTTTTTTCTTTTTTTCCCACCCCATTTCTTTTTCCCTTTTCCTTGGAGCAGACTCGATGGGCCGAATGGCCTGCTTCTGCTCCCTTGTCTTGTGATCTTGTGATCACGGAAACCAGCCTCCCCTCCATGGACTCTGTTTACACTTTCTTTTCTCACTGCCTCCAGAAACTAGCTAACATAATCAAAGACCCCACCCACTCCAGATATTCTCTCTCCTCTCCCTCCATCGGGCAGAAGTTACAAAAGCCTGAAAGCACGTACCACCAGGCTCAAGGACAGGTTTGTGGAGTACTACACTTCAGAAACAGGCGCTTGGGCCCATCTAGTTCATGCCAACCTGATCTTGTGCCCAATCCTATCTACCTGCACCTGGACAATATCCCTCCAAACCTGTCCCATCCATGCACCTATCCAAACTTCTCTTAAAAAAAACGTTACAATTTAACTCACATCCACCACTTCCACTGGCAACTGATTGAACACACGCACCACCCTCTGAGTGAAGTTCTCCCTTAGTTTCCCCTTATATGTTTCACCCTAAACCTCTGTCCTCTAGTTCTAGTCTCACCCAACCCAAGGGGAAAAAACCTGCATGCATTCATCTTATCTATAACCGTTAATTTTGTATACCTCTAAGACCTCCCCTCATTCTCCTGCGCTTCAGGGAATTAAGTCCTAACTTATTCAACCTTTCCCTACGACTCAGGTCCTGAAGTCCCAGCAATATCCTTGTAAATTTTCTTTGCACTCTTTCAAGCTTATTACTATCTTTCCTGTTGGTAGGTGACCAGAACTGCACACAATACTCTAAATTTGGCCTCACCAACATCTTGTACAACTTCAACATAACATCCCAACTTCTGTACACAGTGCCCTGATTTATG
This sequence comes from Pristis pectinata, assembly GCF_009764475.1. Taxonomy (NCBI): domain Eukaryota; kingdom Metazoa; phylum Chordata; class Chondrichthyes; order Rhinopristiformes; family Pristidae; genus Pristis; species Pristis pectinata. The sequence goes on along the minus strand of NC_067415.1, from coordinate 48,173 downwards.
AAGGCCAAGATGCCTAAAGCTCTCTTTACTGCCCTATCTGCTTGTGACACAATTTTCAAGGAATTATGGATCTGTATTCCCAGGTCCCTTTGTTCTACCGCACACCTCAGAGCCCTACCATTCACTGTGCAAGTATTACCCTGGTTTATCCTCCCAAAGTGCAACACCTCACACTTGTTTGCATTAAATTTCATCAGCCATTTTTCAGCCCATTTCCCTTGTAGGTCAAGATCACACTGCAAGCTTTCATAGCCTTCCTCACTGTCCACTACGCTCCCAATCTTGGTGTCATCCTCAAATTTGCTGATCCAATTTACCACATCATCTAAATCATTAATACAGATGACAAACTACAATGGACCCAGCACTGATTCCTGAGGAAAACCTCTAATTACAGGCCTCCAGTTAGAGAGACAACCATCTGGCTTCTCCTGCTCAGCCAACATTGAATCGAATTGGCTACTACATCCTAAATGCCAAGTGACTTAAACTTCTGGAGCAGCCTCCCATGCGGGACTTTGTCAAAGGCCTTGCTAAAGTCCATGTGGAAAACATCCACCGCCTTTCGCTCATCAACATTCTTGGTAACCTCCGTGAAAAACTATAAGATTGTTTAGACATGACCTACCATGCACAAAGCCATGTTGATTATCCTTAATCAGGACCTGTCTATCCAAGTATTTATACATCCTGTCCCTCAATATACTTTCCAGTCATTTAACCAAACACCATAGAACCATAGAACAATACAGCACAATACAGGCCCTTCAGCCGACCATGTTGTGCCGACCTTTCAACCTTGCTTAAGACTATCTAACCTCTTCCTCCCACATATCCCCCTATTCTAAATTCCTCCATTTGCTTATCTAACAATCTCTTGAACTTGACCAGTGTACCTGCCTCCACTACCATGCCAAGCAGTGCATTCCATGCACCAACCACTCTCTGGGTGAAAAATCTCCCTCTGATATCTCCCTTGAACTTCCCACCCATCATTTTAAAGCCATGCCCTCTTGTATTAAGCATTGGTGCCCTGGGAAAGAGGTGCTGACTGTCTACTCTACCTATTCCTCTTAATATTTTGTACACCTCTATCATGTCTCCCCTCATCCTCCTCTCCAAACAGTAAAGCCCTAGGTCCCTTAGTCTCTCCTCATAATGCATACTCTCCAAACCAGGCAGCATCCTGGTAAGTCTCCTCTGCATCCTTTCCAACGCTTCCACATCCTTCCTATAATGAGGTGACCAGAACTGGACACAGTACTCTGTGTCACAGTACTAGTGTGGTCTAACCAGAGTTTTGTAGAGCTGCATCATTACCTCATGGCTCTTAAACTCGATCCCCCGACTTATGAAAGCTAACATCCCATAAGCTTTAACTACCCTATCCACCTGCGATGCAACTTTCAGTGATCTGTGGATATGAACCCCTAGATCCCTCTGCTCCTCCACACTGCCCAGAATCCTGCCATTAACCTTGTACTCCGCCCTGGAGTTTGTCCTTCCAAAGTGTACCACCTCGCACTTTACCGGATTGAACGCCATCTGCCACTTCTCAGCCCAGCTCTGCATCCTATCAATATCCCTCTGCAATCTCCTACAGTTCTCCACACCATCCACAACACCTCAGACCTTCGTGTCATCTGCAAACTTGCTAATCCACCCTTCTACCCCCTCATCCAAGTCATTAATAAATATCACAAAAAGTAGAGGTCCCAGAACTGACCCTTGTGGGAATCCACTCGTCACAGACCTCCAATCTGAATGCACCTCCTCCACCACAACCCTCTGCTTTCTACAGGCCAGCCAGTTTTGAATCCACTAGCCCAAGTGTCCCTGGATACCATGCCCTCTGACCTTCTGAAGAAGCCTACCATGTGGAACCTTGTCAAACACCTTACTAAAATCCACATCTACTACACTACCCTCATCAATCTTCCTGGTCACCTCCTCAAAGAATCCTATCAGGCTTGTGAGACATGATCTGCCCTTCACCAAGCCATACTGGCTGTCCCTAACCATTCCATGATTCTCTAAATGCTCATAGATCCTATCTCTAAGAATCCTTTCCAACAGCTTGCCCACCAAAGACACAAGGCTCACTGGTCTGTAATTCCCTGGACTATCCCTACTACCTTTTTTGAATAAGGGGACAACAATTGCCATTTTTCAATCCTCTGGTACCATTCCCTTGGACAACGAGGACTCAAAGATCCGAGCCAACGGTTCAGCAATCTCCTCCTTCATCACAGAGCAGCCTGAGGAATATCCCGTCAGGCCCCGGGGACTTATCTGTCCTAATATTTTCTAACAACTCCAACACATCCTCTCTCTTAATATCTACATGGTCTAGAACATTAACCTTACCAGCACCGTCCTCTGCATCATCAAGGCTCCCCTCCTTGGTGAATACTAAAGTATTCATTGAGAACCTCACCCACCTCCACAGTTTCCAGGCACATCCTCCCACCTTTGTCTCTAATCGGTCCTACCTTTACTCTCGTCATCCTTCTGCTCTTCACGTACGTGAAAAAAGCCTTGGGATTTTCCTTAACCCTACTCGCCAAGGGCTTTTCATGTCCCCTTCTTGCTCTCCTCAGCCCCTTCTTAAGTTCCTTCCTTGCTGCCCTATATTCCACCTGAGCCCTGATCCTTGCTGCCTACACCTTATGTATGCTGCCTTCTTCTTCCTAACTAGTGTTTCCACCTCTTGTCACCCATGGTTCCTTCACCCTGCCATTCTTTTTCTGCCTCACTGGTACAAATTTATCCCTAACATCCTGCAAGATATCCCTGAACAACAACCACATCTCCATAGTGCATTTCCCTGCAAAAGTGTCATCCCAGTTTACATTCCCAAGTTCTAGCCTTATAGCCTCATAATTTGCCCTTCCCCAATTAAATATCTTCCCATCCTGTTTGTTCCTATCCTTGTTCATGACAATGCTAAAGGTTAGGAAGTGGTGGTCACTGTCCCCTAAATGCTCACCCACTGAGACATCTGACACCTGACCCAGCTCATTACTTAATACCAGATCTAATGTGGCATTCCCTCTAGTCAGCTTGTCGACATACTGTGACAGGAATCCATCCTGTACACATTTAAACTCTGCCCCGTCTGCACCTTTGGCATGAAGCAGGTGCTAATCAGTATTTGGGAAGTCGCAGTCTCCCATGATAAAAACCCTGGTATTCTTGCACCTTTCCAAAATCTGCCTCCCAATCTGCTCCTCAGTATCCCTGCTGCTACTGGGGGCCCTATAAAATACTCCCAGTAGAGTAACCGCTCCTTTCTTGTTCCTAACTTCCACCCATACTCTAGAGAGGATCCTCCTACATTATCCACCCATTCTGCAGCTGTAATAGTATCCCTGACCAGTAGCGTCACCCCTCCTCTTCTGCCCCCCTCCCTATCCCTTTTAACACAGTGAAATCCAAGATTTACCCAAGACTAATGTCAGGCTCACTGGCCTATAATTTCCTGGCTTATTCTTTGAGCCTTTCTTGAACAACAGAACAACATTAGCTATCCTCCAGTCCTCCACCACCTCACCCATGGCTAAGGACATTTTAAATATATCTTCCAGGGCCCCTGCAATTTCTGCACTAGCCTCCCACAAGGTCTGAGAGGACACCTTGTCTGGCCCTGGGGATTTATCCACTTTCATCTGCCTCAGGACAGCCACCTCCACCTCTTCTGTAATCAGGATGTGGTCCGTGATCTCACTACTCTTTTTCCTCAGTTCTATAGTCTCTGTGTCTATCGCCAGAGTAAATACAGATGCAAAAAATCTGTTTCAGATCTCCCCCATCTCTTTCAGCTCCATGCATGGATGACCATGCTGATCTTCAAGAGGACCAATTTTGTCCCTTGCTATTCTTTTGCCCTTAATGTAGCTATAGAAACCCTTGGGATTCTCTTTCACCCTGTCTGCCAGATCTACCTCATGTCCTCTTTTTGCCCTCCTGATTTTGGTCTTAAATGTTCTCTTGCATTTCTTGCATTCAAGTGCCTCATTTGATCCTAACTGCTTCTACCTGATAGGCTCCTTCTTTTTCTTTACCAGGGCCTCAATATCCCTCAATAACCAAGGTTCCTTAAACCCGTTAGCCTTGCCTTTTATTTTAAAAGGAACATACAGATTCTGTACTCTCAATATTTCCACTCTTGAAAGCCTCCCATTTACCAAGCATCTCTTTGCCAGAAAACAGCCTATCCTAATCCACGCCTGCCAGATCTATTCTGATGTCATCAAAATTGGCCTTACTCCAATTTAGAATCTCAACCCAAGGACCAGTCCTAACCTTCTCCATAATTTTATTTACTTCTGTCAGGTCTCCCCTCAGCCTCTGACGCACCAGAGAAAGCAATTTTGTCCAACTTCTCCTTATAGCTAATAACCTCCAATCCAGGCAGCATCTCAATAAACTTCTTCTGTACCCTTTCCAAAGCCTCCACATTCTTCCTGTCATGGGGAAACCAGAATTGCACTGAAAAAGTGCAGCCTCAAAGTTTTATACGGATGCAACGTGACTTCCTGACACTAATACTCAATGTCCCAACAAATGAAGGCAAGCGTGCGGTACACTTACTTTACCACCCTATCTACCTGCTTGGGCACTTTCAGGGAGCAATGGACTTGGACCCCAAGATTACTCTGCATATCAGTGCTGTAAGGGTCCTTCATTAATTGTACTTTCCCCTGACATTTGACCTCCCAAAGTCTAACACCTCACACTTGCTTGGATTAAACTCCATCTTCCATTTCTCCACCATATTAATAACTGATCTACGTGTATCCTGCTGTCGCCTTTGACAGCCTTCTTCACTGTCCACAAGTCCACCAATCTTTTTCCTGTCTGTGAACTTACCAACCACCCATCTAACACTTTCATCCAAGTCATTTATATGATCACCCACCCGGACACCAAGTCATTTATATGATCACCCACCCGGACAGCCTCCAATGCACCTGAACCCATAGTCACCATTGCGGATGCAAGATCAGTCTTCCAGAGAGTGAACCTGCAGAATGCATCTGGCCAGGATGGTTCATTGGCCATGTCCTTAGATCCTGTACAGATCAGCTGGCAGGGATATTTGCAGACATTTTTAACCTCTCCCCGTTTCAATCTGAGGTTCCCACTTGCTTTAAGAGACCACTATATCATCCTGGTACCCAAGAAAAACAAATTAGCCTGCCTTAATGACTATTGCCAGTGGCTCTGACATCCACCATCATGAATTGCTTCTAGAGGCTTGTCATGGCCCGGATTAACTCCAGCTTCCCAGACAACCTCAACCCACTGCAATTTGCCTACCACTAAAACAGGTCTACGGTGGATGCCATCTCCCTGGCCCTACACTTATCTCTGGAGCATCTGGACAGCAAAGACACCTACGTTAGACAATTGTTTATTGGCAGCTCTGTCTTCAATACTTTAATTCCAAGCAAACTCATCTCCAAACTCTAAGACCTGGGTCTCAACACCTCCCTCTGCAACTGGATCCTTGACTTCCTGACCAATAGACCACAATCAGTGAGGATAGGCAGCAACACCTCCATGATGATTATTTGCAACACTGGTGCACAACAAGGCTGCATCCTCAGCCCCCTACTCTGCTCTGAATACGCTCATGACTGTGTGGCCGTATTCTGTTCTAACTTCACCTACAAGTTTGCCCATGATACCATCATAGAACATAGAACAGTACAGCACAATACAGGCGCTTGGGCCCACAATGTTGTGCTGACCTTTAAACCTCGCTGAAGACTGTCTAACCCTTTCCTCCCACATATCCCTCTATTTTAAATTCCTCCATATGCTTATCTAGTAAACTTGAATTTGACCAATGTACCTGCCTCCACCATCGCCCCAGGCAGCGCATTCCATGCCCCAACCACTCTCTGGGTAAAAAATCTGCCTCTGATATCTCCCTTGAACTTCCCACCCATTACTTTAAAGCCACACCCTCCTGTATTGAGCATTGGTGCCCTGGGAAAGAGGCTCTGGCTGTCCACTCTATCTATTCCTCTTAATATTTTATACACCTCTATCATGTCTCCTCTCATCCTCCTCATCTCCAAACAGTAAAGCCCTAGCTCCCTTAGTCTCTCCTCATAATGCATACTCTCTAAACCAGGCAGCATCCTGGTAAATCTCCTCTGCACCCTTTCCAACACTTCCACATCCTTCCTATAATGAGGCGACCAGAACTGGACACAGTACTCCAAGTGTGGTCTAACCAGAGTTTTGTAGAGCTGCATCATTACCTCGTGGCTCTTAAACTCGATCCCTCGACTTATGAAAGCTAACATCCCATAAACTTTCTTAACTACCCTATCCACCTGTGAGGCAACTTTCAGTGATCTGTGGATATGGACCCCCAGGTCCCTCTGCGCCTCCACACTACCCAGAATCTTGCCATTAACTTTATACTCCACCTTGGAGTTTGCCCTTCCAAAGTGTACCACCTCACACTTCTCTGGATTGAACTCCATCTGCCATTTCTCAGCCTAGTTCTGCATCCTATCAATATCCCTCTGCAATCTTCAACAATCCTCTACACTATCCACAACACCACCATCCTTTGTATCGTCTGCTAACTTGCCAACCCATCCTTCTACCCCTTCATCCAAGTCATTAATAAAAATCACGAAAAGCAGAGGTCCCAGAACTGATCCTTGTGGAACACCGCTAATCACAGCCCTCCAATATGAATGTACTCCCTCCACCACAACCCTCTTCTTTCTACAGGCAAGCAAATTCTGAATCCACGTGGCCAAGCTTCCCTGGATCCCATGCCCTCTGACCTTCTGAAGAAGCCTACCATGTGGAACTTTGTCAAATGCCTTACTAAAATCCATGTAGATCACATCTACTGCACTACCCTCATCAATCTGTCTGGTCACCTCCTCAAAGGACACTATCAGGCTTGTGAGACATGATCTGCCCTTCACAAAGCCATGCTGGCTGGCCCTGATCAGATCATGATTCTCCAAATGCCCATAGATCCTATCTCTAAGAATCCTTACCAATAGCTTGCCTACCAAAGACGCAAGGCTCACGGGTCTATAATTCCCTGGACTATCCCTACTTCCTTTTTTGAATAAGGGGACAACATTTGCCATGCTCTAATCCTCCAGCACCATTCCCATGGACAACGACGACTCAAAGATCCTAGCCAAAGGCTCAGCAATCTCCACCCTCACCTCGCAGAGCAGCCTGGGAAATATTCCGTCAGGCCCCGGGGACTTATCTGTCCTAATATTTTCTAACAGCTCCAACACATCCTCTCTCTTGATAGCTACATGCTCCAGAATATTAACCTTACCAACACTGTCCTCAGCGTCATCAAGGCCCCTCTCCTTGGTGAATACTGAAGAGAAGTATTCATTGAGAACCTCATCCACTTCCATAGCTTCCAGGCACATCTTCTAATCGGTCCTACCTTCACTCTCATCATCCTTCTGCTCTTCACATAAGTGAAAAATGCCTTGGGTGAAAAAAACCCTACTCGCCAAGGCCTTTTCATGTCCCCTTCTTGTTCTCCTCAACCTCTTCTCATCATAGTGGACCATATCTCAAATAACAATGAATTGGAGTACGGGAAGGAGATAGAGCCTAGTGACATGGTGTCATGACAACAACCTTTCCCTCAATGTCAGCAAAACAAAAGAGCTGGTCATTGATTTTAGGAAGTGGGGTGTTGCTCATGCTCCTGTCTACATCAACAGTGTTGAGTTCAAGAGGGTTGAGAGTTTCAAATTCCTCGAAGCCAAGGAAGCTCACCAGCACCGCTACTTCCTCAGTAGGCTAAAGAAATTTGGCGTGTCCCCTTTGACCCTCACCAATTTTTATTGATACACCATAGAAAGCATCCTATCTCAATGCTTCACGGCTTGGTACAGCAATTGCTCTGCCCATGACCTCAAAAAACTACAGAGTTGTGGACATAGCTCAGCACATCACGGAAACCACCCTCCCCTCCATGGACTACACTTCTTGCTGCCTCAGTAAAGCAGCCAGCATAATCAAAGACCCCACCCACCTGGGTCATTCCCTTCTTCCCCCTCCTATCGGGCAGAAGATATATAAGACTATTGAACAGTTCCATGGTATGATAAAATGGACTCTTGAACTCAATCTACCTCGTTGTGGCTCTTGCACCTTATTGTCTACCTGCACTGCACTTTCTCCAGTACTGTAACACTTTATTGTGCGTTCTGTATTGTTTTGCCTTGTACTACATCAATGCACTGTGTAAAGAATTGATCTGTATGAACAGTATACAAGACAAGTTTTACACTGTACCTTGATGCATGTGACAATAATAAAACATTTTACCAATTTTACATCCAGGATCTTGTATGTTGCTGGTGAGGATACCAAGATTTCATCAATGCCCCAGCAATCTCCTCTCTTTCTTTTTTCAATAACTTGAGATATATCCCATCAAGCCCCTGGGACTTATCCACCTTAATGTTCTTCAAGAGACCTAGCACCACATCCTTCTTGATCTCAAAATGCCCTAGCCTATATGCATCTTGGTTGACATGGACAATAGGCTGAAGACCTTGTTTCTGTGCTGTATAACTTTGTGAATCTATGAATTTATATTATGTACTTCTGTCAAATCACTTCTTGGCCTCCTTCACTCCAGTGAAAACAGTCCCAGCCTATACTTATAATTCAAGTCCAGGTAACATTGTTGTGAATCTTTTCTGTACCTTCTCTAGCTTAATCCCATCCTTCCTGAAGTGTGGCAACCATGATGTCCCAAACCTTGTACTCAATGTCACAGCTAATGAAAGTTTTCACCACCCTTTCTACCTGTGCTGTCACTTTCAGGTACCTATGCACTTGTACCCCTTGGTCTCTCTGTTCAACAACACTCTCCAGGGCCCTACCATTCACCATGTATATCAAGGGAGTCAATAAAATCAAACTCTTTTAAAGTACAAAATCCCTTAATCCACTCATTTGAACTGGAATCAATTTTAAAACGTCCAATCCCAACTCACTGCATTGGCAAATTGGCCCACTTGGCAAACTCCCTACCTTTCCAATTAAAATGAAAATTATTTTAACCCCCCCTCCCGGCCCATCCCCACTGCTTCCTATAGTATTCAAACCATCCAGTGAAGTACCTTCTTCACCAATACTCAAACACCTCAGTTCTCTGAAACGACTGATCTTGCAGTAAGGTCAATGCAAACCGATATTGTCAAAGGAATGAGAGCATCTCTCACCATACTAAAACATTCTTAACTTTGTAGAAATCGCATTGGGTATCTGAGTCAGTTTAGGAATACCCAAACTCCCTTTGTGTGTCCTTCAATAGAGAAAACCATTATGAACACATGTTGGCAAATAAAAAAGTCTTTGCAGAATCCCTCATCATTAATCGCCATTAAAGTATTTTTTGATACCTTCAAAATTAACATGCAATATGAATTAGATATCAAAAGTCTTAAAAAGCTCAACTTTGAGTAGGTTCAAGTTGCCTTCCCAAGACAGGACAACCACTTGGTCAGTTTATCAACAGGGTCCTCATCAAAAGCACCTGACCAGGGTTCTACCCTGGCCCCCAGTTCTGTTTTATTGATTTTCCATCTAGTTTCTTCCCTGGATTCCCACAATCTCCTAGGATACACCTGGTTACAGTATGGAGTTACAGGTTTCCCACAATCTCCTAGGATACACCTGGTTACAGTATGGAGTTACAGGTTACACCTGGAGTATGCTATAACCAGTTGAGTATAGGAGTTGAGAAGTTATGTTGCAGTTGAGGCTGCACTTGGAATATTGTGTACAGTTTTGGTCACCCTGTTATAGAAAAGATGTTATTGAACTAGAAAGAGTTCAGAAAAGACTTACCGGAATGTTGCCTGGACTTGGGGGCCTGAGTTACAAGGAGAGGTCGTGTAGCCAAGGACTTTATTCCCTGGAACACAGGAGATTGAGGGTTGACCTGATAAGATCATGAGGGGCATATACAGGGTGAAAGCACACAGTCTTTTTCCCAGGGAGGGGATGCTAAAAACAAGGCTGCATAGGTTTAAGATCAGAGGCGAGAGGTTTAAAAGGGACATCATTAGCAGCAGCTCCTTCACAAAAGGTGGTGTGTATTTGTAATGAGCTGCCATAAAGTGGTTGAGGCAGGCACATTAGCAACATTTAAAAGCCATCTGGATGTATAGGAGAGGTTTGGAGGACTAAGGTTCAATCACAGAAATGGAACTAGCTCATTAGGCAACACAGTTAGCATGAATGAGTTGGACTCTGTCTACACTTTTTCTCACTACCTCAGTAAAGTAGCCAACAGTAAAGGTCTCACCCACCTTGGACATTCTCTCTCCTCCCCCTGGACAGAAGATACAAAAGCCTGAAAGCATGTACCACCAGGCTCAAGAACAGCTTCTATCCTGCTCTTATAAGACTAGAGTCAGTACTACACTACAGAAACAGGCCCTTTGGCCCATCTAGTCTAAGCCAACCTGATCTTTTGCCTTGTCCCATCTACCTGCATCTGGACCATACCCCACCACTTCACCTTCACTGTGGACGTGCCACCTCCACGACTTGGGTGAGGGATTCCCCAATATATTTCACCTTTCACCCTAAACCTATGACCTCTAGTTGAAAAACACTATGATGCTGGAGGAACTCAGTAGGCCAGGCAGCATCTGTGGAGAAAAGCAGAAGGTTCATGTTTCAGGTCAGGACCCATCTTCAGGACTGAAGATAGGAAAAGTTGAAGCCCAATATATAGGGGGAGAAACAGAGCAGTGATAGGTGGACAAAAGTGGGCAGGCTTTTGTCAAACCAGAGATGGGTCAAAGAGGAGGAGGAGGAGGAGAAAAGGGTTAAAAAAAAGACAGATAGGATAGGAAAGGGAAGAAATGAAGAGGAATGGTTGCGGGGGAAGGGGGCAGGGTTGCCATTTGAGGGGATTACTTAATGTGGGAGAATTCAATGTTCATGCTGTTAGGCTGCAAGGTTCCAAGATGGAAAATGAGGTGCTGTTCCTCCAGTTTGCACTTAGACTTCTCCTGGCAGTGGAGGAGGCTGAGAATTGACATATCTGTGTTGGAGGATGCTTTTACCCCATGGATGCTGCCCGGCCTGCTGAGTTCTTCCAACATCTTGTGTTTTTCATCTCGATATTCCAGCATCTGCAATCCTTTATTTTTCTATGACCTCAAGATCTACTCTCACCCAATCTGAAGGGAAAAAGTTTGCATGCATTCACCCTATCTATACCCCCCTCATAATTTGGTATATTTCTATAAGATCTCTCCTCATTCTCCAGGGAATAAAGTCCTAACCTATTCAACCTTTCCCTATAACTCAGGTCCTCAGGTCCCAGCAATATCCCTGTAAGTAGGGCAGGTACAGTAGTGTAGCAGTGAGTGTAACACGATTACAGTGCCAGCGATCTTGGTTCAATTCCCGCTGTAAGGAGTTTGTACGTTCTCCCCGTGTCTGTGTGGGTTTCCTCCAGGTGCTCCAGTTTCCTCCCACATTCTAAAGACGTACGGGTTAGAAAGTTGTGGGCATGCAATGTTGGCGCCGGAAGCGTGGCGACACTTGCAGGCTGCCCCCAGAATACTATGCAAAGATGCAACATTTCATTGTGTGTTTTGATGTACATGTGACGAATAAAAATATCTTATGTAAGTTTACTCTGCACTCTTTCAAGCTTATTGATATCTCTATAAAGAACAATGGACCCAGCACCGATCCCTGCAGCACACCACTAGTCACAGGCCTTCAGCCACAGAGGCAATCACCTACTACCACTCTCTGGCTTCTGTCGCTAAGCCAATGTTATCTTGAGGAAGTAAAGGGTTAAAAACTGTAACCATACCTATAGCTGATAGAAAAAAATACCTTGCAAGAGCACACAAGCTGCTGACTCAATGGATAAGGTGTTAATTACTGTGTCCGGAACCTTGGTTTCAGTCCCGTTATGCTAGACAATAGGGGTACTGGGTGCAATAAATAACAAGTGGGAAGCTTGTCCTAAACAATGAGGGGTGATACCTGTCTTTGAATTTCTTGATTATAACTCAATTATGCTGGACAATAGGTGTGATGTCTGTCTCGGGATCTCTGTGGCCCGACCGAAATTTGCGGCGCCACCTGCATTAAGTGTGCATGATAATATCTGTATAAATTTCTGTCTGCTCCTTTGTACGGGGAAACCTCGGAGTGCGACTCTTAACGAGTGCTGAAGAGACCTCTCCTTAGCGTTGCACTGCTAATAAATGCGTTTTATCAAATCGACTTCATGGCACTGTGTTACTTTACAGCGGACAGAAGTGAGAACTTAACTTCAAGATGATAATCTTATATGACCAGAAGTGAGGGAAGAGATTTCTGATCCCTTGGCAATGACCTTTGCGTCCTCACTGGCCACAGGAGTATTACCAGATGACTGGAGGGTGGCAAATGTTATTCCTTTATTCAGGAAAGGGAGTAGAGATAACCCTGGGAATTACATACCAGTGAGTCTTACTTCAGTGGTGGGCAAATTATTGGAAAAGCTTCTTAGGGACAGGATTTATGAGCATGTGGAGAAGCATAGTCTGATTAGGGATAGTTAGCATGGCTTTGAGAGGGGCAGGTCATGCCTCATGAGCCTGATTGAGTAGTGGATGTGGTGTATATGGACATTAGTAAGGTGTTTGATAAGATTCCCCATGATAGGCTCATTCAGAAGGTCAGGAGGCATGGGATCCAGGGCAACTTGGCTGTGTGGATTCAGAATTGGCTTGCCCATAGAAGGTAGAGGGTGGTTGTAGATAGAGAATATTCTGCCTGGAGGTCAGTGACCAATGGCGTTCTGCAGGGATCTGCTCTGGGACCCCTGCTCTTGTTGATTTTTATAGATGACTTGGATGAGGAAGTTGAAGGGTGGGTTAGTCAGTTTGCAGATGACACAAAGGTTGGTAGTGTTGTGGATAATGGAGAAGGTTGCCGAGGGTAACAATGGGACATTGATAGGATGCAAAGCTGGGAATGAGAAGTGGTAGATGGAGTTCATCCTGGAAAAGTGTAAAGTGATACACTTCGGAAGGTCGAATATGAAGTGCAGAATATAGGGTTAATGGCAGGACTCTTAGCGTGGAGGAACAGAGGGATCTTGGGGTCCAAGTCCATAGATCCCTCAAAGTTGCTATGCAAGTTGATAGGGTTGTTAAAAAGGCATATGGCGTGTTGGCCTTCATTAGTCAGAGATTAAGTTCAAGAGCCACAAAATAATGTTGCATTACTTTGTTGCAAACTCTGGTTAGACCACACTTGGAGTATTGTGTTCAGTTCTGGTCACCTCCCTATAGGAAGCTCTATATCCCTATAGGAAGGATGTGGAAGGTTTAGAGAGCATGCAGAGGAGATTTACCAGGATACTGCCTGGATTGTAAAGCATGTCTTATGAGGATAAATTGAGTGAGCTAGCGCTTTCCTCTTTGAAGCAAAGGAAGATGACTTGATAGAGGTGTACAAGATGATAAGAGGCATTGATTGACTGGACAGCCAGAGACTATTTCCCAGGGCAGAAATGGCTCACACAAGGGGGTATAATTTTAAGGTGATTGGAGGAAGATATAGAGAGGGGATATCAGAGTTAAGTTTGTTTTTAAATATACAGAGTAGTGGGTGCATGGAACACACCGCCAGGGGTGCTGGTAGAGGTAGATACATTTAATAGACTGAGATAGGCACATGGATAATAGAAAAATGGAGCGGTATGTGTGAGGGAATGGTTAGATTGATCTCGGAGTCTGTGAAAATGTCAGCACAACACTGTGGGCAGAGGGCCTGTGCTGTGCTGTAATGTTCTATGTTATGAGTACTGCCACCCCTCCCCCTTTAATACCTCCATCTCTATCATGTCTAAAACATTGGAACCCCAGAACATTGAACTGCCAGTCCTGCCCCTCCTGCAACTAAGTCTCACCAATGGCTACAACATTATTTCAGGTGCTGATCCATGCTGTAAGTTCATCTGCTTTAGCCACAATACTCCTTGAAATAGACATCTCAAAACATTAGTCTCACCATGCTCATCAACCAGTTGATTTGTCTTTGCTTGTAGGCTTCAGATCGACTTTCCCCACAGCCTCTTCACTTGCTGTCCTGCCACTGTTTCCCAGCCCCATACAACTCTCATTTGAACTACCACCCCACCAGCACAAGCAAACCTTCTCGCAAGGATATTGGTTCCCCTCCAGTGCAGGTGCAAACCATCCCATTTGTACATATCCCACCTGCCCTGGAAGAGAGTCCAATGATCCAAAAATCTGAAGCCCTCCCTCCTGCACCATCTGCTTAGCCATATGTTAAACGACACTCTCTCTCTATTTCTTGCCTCACTAGCACATGGCATGAGTAGCAACCCCGAGATCACCACCCTGGAAGTCTTATCTTTTAACTGAGTTCCTAACTTCCTGAACTCACTTTGCAGGACCTCATCACCCTTCCTACTTATGTCATTGCTACCGATGTGGACCACAACTTCTGGCTGCTCAGCCTCCCTCTTAATAATGCTGTGGACTTAATCCAAGACATTTGACCCCAGCACCTGGGAGGCAACATACCATCTGGGAGTCTTTCTTGTGCACAGAATCTCTTATCTGTTCCCCTAACCAGTGAATCCCCTATCACTACTGCACTCCTCTTCCCCCCCCCACTTCTGAGCCACAGAGCCAGACTCAATGCCAGAAACCTGTCCACTGTGGCTTTCTTCTGGTAGATCATTCCACCCCCAAACAACAGTATCCAAAACAATGTACTTGTTATTGAGCAGAATGGCCACAGGGATACTCTGTACTGACTGCCTATTCCATATTCTTCTAACAATCACCCAGCTACCTACATCCTGCAACTTAGGTGTAACTGCCTCCCTATAACTCCTATCTATCAACCCCTCCAGTTCCCAAATGATCCAGAGTTCATCCAGCTCCAGTTCCCTAACATAGTCAGTAAGGAGCTGTAGCCAGGTGCACCTCACAGGTGTAGTCATCAGGGACACTGGAGGTCTCCCTGACTTCTCACCTCCTAGAAGAGGAGCACACCAGTACCCCAACTGCCATTTCAATGCTCTAACCATAGAATAATAGAAAACCTTAACCAGAGCTCACCCTTGCCTCCACTCACCAAAACCTCTTGAGCCAAAACCTCAACTCCCCTCCCCCTCCCTTCAAACACTAGCCCACACCAACAATAGCCACTCCACTCAAACCTAACTTCTTTTTATTGGCTGTGTTAATCACCTAATTAGCCAATCAGCCATTAGCTAACAATTTGCAAATGTGCCAATTGTAGAGTCCTGCTAAGTGAAACTCAACAAGTCCCAAGACTTACCTGCTTGAAACAACCATTATTGAACAGTCCCTTTGTACGATAAGATGGACTCTTTTAACCTCAGAATCGTTATGGCCTTGCACCTTATTGTCTGCTGGTACTGCACTTTCTCTGTAACTGTAACACTTTATTCTGCATTCTGTTATTACTTTTCCCTTGTACTACCTCAATGCACTGACGTGATGAAATGATCTGTATGGATAGCAGGCAAAGCAAAGTTTTTCACTGTTCCTCGGTACATGTGACAATAATGAACCAATTTACCAATTTATACACCTTTATGCCCCATCAGGAAGGGCTTAAAGCCCTCCACTTCCTTCTGCAACAAAGATCCAACAAGTTAGCCTATCAATATTCTTGTTCACCTGGCAGAACTTGTTCCTAACCATGGGCACTCCTATGGGCCTCAACTACACCTATCTTTTTGTTGGCTACCTGGAACAGTCCTTGTTCAAAACCTTCTCTGGTACCACTCTCCAGCTCTTTCTCTGTTACATTGATGAATGTACTGGTGCTGCTTCCTGCACCCATACGGAACTCATCAATGTTATCACCTTTGCTACTAACTAACCCTGCTCTCAAATTCAAATTCAAATTCACTTGGACTGTTTCTGACATCTCTTTCCCTTTTCTGGATCTCTCTGTCTCCATCTCACAAGACAAACTATCTACTATAATTTACTGTCAGCCCACAGCTACCTAGACTACACCTGTTCCCTCACTGTCTCTTGTAAGGATGCCGTCACTTTCTCCCAGTTTCTTCATCTCTGCTGCATTTGCTCTCAGGATCAGGCCTTCTATTCCAGAACTTCTGAAATGTCCCCCTTTCTCAGGAAATGTGGTTTCCCTTCCACTGTGGTTGATGAAGCTCTTTCTCTCACTTCCTCCCTTTCTCAGGCTTCTGTTCTCACCACCTACCCCCCCACCCCACTTCTTTCCACCAAGCAGAAGAGAGATAGAGTTCCCCTAGTCCTTACCTTTCACCATACGAGCCTCCACATCCAGCACGTCATACTCATCATTTCCACCAGCTGCAATGTGATCCCACCACCAGTCACTCCTTGCCCCACCCCTTTCTGCTTTCCACAGGGACCACTCTCTCTGTGACTCAACGCCCAGTTACAATTTGTGTGTCACTATCTATGGAAAGAGCCAGCTGCTTCACCTTTGGCCTTGGCTCTGTGATGCCAGAAGAGGGGACGCTGATGAAATAAAATTCAATACCATTCATAACTCCTCAATAAATGAAGCAGTCCTTGCCTGTATGCAGTAAAATCTAGATAACACTGATGCAGCAGATAGTAAGTGACAAATAACTTCTGTGCAACACATGCCAGGTAATAACCATCTCCAACAAGAGAAAGTTTAACACCCTACCCTTGGCACAGACACAATAGATAGTCAGAGTCTCTTTCCCAGGATAGAAATGTCCTAGATTAGATGGCATGGCTTTAAGGTGAAAGGGGAAAGTTTAAGGGAGATGTGCAAGGTACATTTTTTACACAGAGAGTGCTGGGTGCCTGGAACACACCGTCAGGGGTGGTGGAGGAGGCAGATATGATGGTAATGTTTTAAGAGGCTATTAGACAGACCCATGAACATGAAGGAAATAGAGGGATATTGATCATGTGCAGATAGATGTGATTAGTTCCATGTGGCATCAAGTCCAGTCAAGCTTATTGTCATGTGCACAAGTTGGCACAGACATCATGGGCTCAAGGGCCTGTTCCTGTGCTGCACAGTTGTATGTTGACATTCAATTTGGTTACAGTTGCTAGGTCCCACCATCAACCAGCTGGAGGTAACCATTGATCAGAAACTTAACAGGACCCACCACGTAGATATTGTGCTTCAAGAGGAGGTCAGAGGTTGGATGTCCCATTGCGAGACCCCAACCCCAAAGGAGAAGACATTTGGACAGGTACATGGATAGGAAAGGATTGAAGGGATATGGATCTAACATAGGCAAATGGGTTTAGCTTAGATGGGCACATTGGTTGGCATGGACGTGTTGGGCCAAAGAGTTTGTTTCTGTGCTCTATGAATCTCTCCATGACTTCCAGATCCACGCACCCCTCCCCACCCACCTCTCTCTGACCCCTGGCATTTTCCACTGCAGCCACAGGAGGTGTAACATTTGTGCCTGCACCTCCTCCCTCACCACCATCCAGAGACCTAAACAGTCCTCCCGGAAGATTCATAGAGTCATACAGCATGGAAACAGGCCCATTGGCCCAACTCATCCATGTAGACCAAGATGTCTATCTGAGCTAATCCCATTTGTGGCCCTTTTCCCTCTAAATCTTTTCTATCCATGTACCTATCCAAATATCTTATAAACATTATAATCGTACGCTCTATACAGCTTCCTCTGGCGGCTCATTCCACATACCCACCACTTTCTGCGTGAGAAAGTTGCCCCTCAGTTCCCGTTTAAATTTTCCCTTCTCACCTTAAATCAATGCCCTCTGGTTTTAGACTCCCCTACCCTGAGAAAAAGAGTGTGACCATTCACCACATTTACCCCTCTCATATTTTTATAAAGCGTTATTAGAGCTCCAGTCTTCCCAGGGTAGAAATGTTGAATACTAGAAGGCATTGTTTTAAGGTGAGGGGAGAAAATTTAAAGGGGATGTGCATGGCAAGTTGTTTGACACAGGGAATGGTGGGTGCCTGAAGCACACTGCCAGGGGTGATGGTGCAATCAGATACAATCGTAGCATTCAAGAGGCACATGACAGGCTGCAAATGGGACCAGCTTGGATGGGCATCTTGGTCAGCATGGACCAGTTGGGCTGAAGGGCCTGTTTCCATTCTGTGTAACTCTAATACTCTATGACATAAATATGCATGGAATGGAGGGATATGGATCATGTGCAGGCAGAAGAAATCAGTTTAATTTGGCATTATGGTTGGCACAGACATTGTGGGCCGCAGAGCCTGTTCCTGTGTTCTGCTGTCCTATGTTCCATGTTATTCACATGCACCTCTTCCAACCTCATCAACTGCATTTGGTGCTCCCCTTGTGGCCTCCTCTACATCAGCAAGACCAAGCACAGAAAAGGTGACCAGTTCGCAGAGCACCTGCACTCTGTCTGCAACGGCCATCCCAAGCTCCAAGTTACGTCACTTCAACTCCCTTTCCCATTCCCACACTGACCTGTCCATCCTTGACCTTCTCCACTGCCAGGGTGAGGCTCAACACAAAGAGCAACACCTCATATTCCACCTGGAAAGTCTACAACCCAATGGTATGAACATTGAGTTTTCCAATTTCAGGTAACCCTTCCATCCTGCGTTCCCCTCCCTCCCTCCCTCATCACCCACCCCCAACTCTGTCTGATTCCTTCTGATCCACCTCAAGCCTTCCCAGCTTTGTTCCCTTTCCTATACCTCCCTCTCTAGCCCCCATCACCCATTTTCGTCCTACTCCCCCCTCCTGGTTCCATCTGACTTTCATCTCTTCCTTAATGATTCCTATTATCACCTTCTTTACTTCTCAGACTCTAACACTTGTAGCCTTCGCATCACCTCTTATCACCCTTCAGCCTCTGTCTCCACGTTCACCTTCCCCTCCTCCCCCAGCTCCATCTGCCTCATTTTTCTTCTTTTTCTCTTTCCTTGACTGCTTCCATCTATCATAAAACATGGAACATAGAACAGTACAACGTAGGAACAGGCCGTTTGGCCCATTAAGCTAATGACACTTAATTACCTGACATTTGTCTGGATTAAATTCCAAATACCACCGCTCCACCCAACATTCCAATTAATCTATGTCTCTCTGTATCCTTTTATGACCTTGTTTGCGATCTACTACTCCACCAATTTTGTGTCATCAGCAAATTTACCAATCAACTCACCTACGTTCTCATCCAAGTCATTTATATATATGACAGACAACAAAGGTCCCAGCATCAATCCCACTGGTTACAGACTAGCAGTCAGAAAAACACCCCTCCACCACGACACTCTGCCTCCTATCACCAAGCCAATTTCAGATCCAGTTTGCCAAAACACCATGGATCCCATGTGCTTTAACCTTCTGGACTAGCCTACCATTCAGGACTTAATCAAAAGTCTCACTAAAGTCCATGTAAACCATGTCTACTGCTCTGCCTTCATCATTTTCTTAGTTACCTTCTCAAAAATTTAATCAGATTTGTGACACAGGATTTTCCCTGCACAAACCATGTTGGCTCCCACCAGTTGGTGTCTGCCTTTCTAAGTGAATATAAATCCAGTCCTCTAGAACATTTTTCAATAATTCCCCAACTATTATCGTAAGACTCACCAGCCTGTTGTTTCCCGAGCTTAACGAATTCTATGAGCGTTTTGAACAGAAAGGGAAAGGAATGTCACTATCCATCCTGAGAGCCTCCAATGCACCTGCACTGACAGTCACCATTACAGACATCAGATCACTTTTCCAGACAGTGAACCCATGGAAAGCGTTTGGCCCAGATGGTGTCCCTGGCCATGTCCTTAGCTCCTGTGCAGATCAGCTGGCAGGGGTATTTGCAGACATTTTTAACCTCTCCCTGCTTCAATCTGAGGTTCCCACCTGCTTTAAGAAGACCGCTATCATACCAGTACCAAAGAAAAATAAAGTAACGTGCCTTAATGACTACTGTCCAGTGGCTCTGAGTACACTATCACGATGTTGTCACGAACCAGCAACAAAAGAACCACACTGAGCATGATTCAGTGTTAAAAACTATTTTATTAATCACTACTTATGATAATATGTAAAATAAAAGTAAAAATGTTAGTATGTTAGAATTCAAAAATGTTAAACCTTGAACGTTAACCCCAAAACTAAACTCGTCGTGTGTGTGTGTGACAAAGTCCAAAACTCCCAGTTCCGGAATGGTTCTTAAAGTTCAGTTCCGCAAGCCATAAGGTGAAACATGAGCAAGGGCTTCTTCAACAACCACCGTTGTCTGAAGATAAGACGTAGATGTAGAAAAACATAGAGAGAGTACATACGAAATCCAAATGTTCCACGATGGAACCCAAACGACACTTCAGTGTTTACTCGGTAGTGACTTCCTCACCCCGAAAGCATCCGAACCGTGGTCGTCCACACACAAATACCTGTTTCCTTCTACAGGTCAGCAACAAAGTGAACTCCACCGGATTACTTCCAACTTCCATACATGGATTTCTATGGCAAACACAGTTATTGTTTCTCATCCATCGATAGAGAAAACAAGCAGGCTGGTGTCTCTCTCCCTTCTCTCTCTCTCTCTCCTTCTTCTTCTTCTGACTCCTTCAACAACGTCATTACGTCCTTTATCTTCTATTGACGTAAGCACGCCCCACACACACATACACACACACTCTCTATCTTAAAGGTACTTTCACTGAGTCCGTAACACCTCCCACCTAAAAAAAAATTTTCCCAAAAAAATTTTAACCGCGCATACAGTTAGTAATGTTAATAATAATCATGCTACACAACTACAGACTATCAGATTAGTACAGATACATGTTTCCCATTTAACATCGAGAAAGACAATCAGCAATCACATTATCTTTGCCTTTAATGTGAGTTATCATGAGATCAAACTCTTGCAAAATTAAACTCCAGTTTAACAGCCTTCTGTTCTTGTTTTTGACTCGGCTCAGAAACACCAATGGGTTATGATCTGTATACACAGTCAATGGTTTCTGAGCGGTGCAAACATATACACTGAAATGTTGCAAGGCTAAAACAAGCGACAGTAATTCTTTCTCTATGGTGGGATAATTCTTCTGATGCTCATTAAATTTCTTTGAAAAGTAAGCTACAGGATGGTCAATATCATCAAGGTCACCCTTCTGCAACAACACAGCTCCTGCAGCTTCATCACTGGCATCTACTGCTAATGAAAATGGCTTTTCAAAGTCAGGTGTTTTGAGCACAGGATGGTAGCATAAAATGGCTTTCAGCTTCTCAAATGCTTCTTGACAAGAATCTGTCCAAACAAACTTTACTCCCTTCTTCAGAAGATTAGTTAGGGGAAGAGCAATATCAGCAAAATTTTTACAAAATTTTCGGTAATATCCAACCATTCCCAAAAATCTTCTAACAGTCCTCGTACCTGTGGGAATAGGGAACTCAGATATTGCTTGAACTTTTGCCTGAACAGGAGCTTGCTTGCCTTGACCTACAACATAACCAAGATACGTCACAGTGGCATGGCCAAATTCACTTTTAGCCAAGTTAACTGTAAGGTTTGCCTTGGAAAGTCTTTCAAACAACCTTTCTAACGCAGAGATGTGATCCTCCCATGTATCATTCCCAGTCACTAAGTCGTCAATGTAGGCATCTGTATGTTTTAACCCATGAATCACTGAATTAATCATTCTTTGAAATGTTGCCGGAGCATTTTTCATTCCAAATGGCAAAACATTGTATTCATACAATCCAGAAGGGGTTACAAACGCTGAAATCTCCCTTCCTCTATCTTTTAATGGAACACACCAGTACCCTTTTAATAGGTCAATCTTTGTAAGAAATTTTGCCTTTCCCACTCTATCTATGCAATCATCCACCCTAGGAATAGGGTAAGCATCTGACTTTGTTACAGCATTCACTTTCCTGTAATCTGTGCAAAATCTAACAGTTCCATCAGGTTTAGGTACAATAACACAGGGCGAACTCCAATTTGAAGTAGAATGTCTAATAATATCATTTTCCAACATGTATTTTATTTCCTGATCAACAAGTTTACTTTTTTCCACATTCATTCGATATGGGTGTTGTTTGATTGGTTTTGCATCCCCAACATCAACATCATGGGTAATTATCGATGTTCTGTTTGGAACATCTGGGAACAGATTTTTAAATTTTAAAATTAATTCTCTCATCTGTTGTTTTTGTGAAACTTGTAAATGGTCCAACTTTGTTTCAAGGTTCTCCAGGATATTTTGGTTTTTTAGTTTCGATGGAACAATATTTGGTCTAAATTGGCCTTCCTCAACATCAACATCAGGCATTCTAGAAACAACCTTTACATCATCCACCAAGGCCACAACTGAATCCCTCTCATAATAAGGTTTTAGCATGTTTACATGACAGAGTTGTGTTTTCTTGCGTCTATCTGGTGTTTTGATTATATATGTTAGATCAGTCACTCGAGATTCAATAACATAGGGTCCAGAAAAATGAGATTGCAAGGGATTATTTTGGCTAGGGAAAAATACCAACACCTTTTACCCCACTGCGAATGTCCTAGGCCGAGCACGTCTATCAAAATATGTCTTCATTCTTATCCTTGCAGCTCTTCTTAAATAAAGGCACAACCTTAGCCACCCTCCAGTCTTCCAGTACCTCACCCATGGCTAAGGATGATGTAAATATCTGTGGTAGGACCCCTGCAGTTTCTCCTCTAGCTTCCTACAATGTCCGATGATACACTTGATCAGGCCCCAGGGATTTATCCACCCATCGGTGGGTGAGCATTTGGGGGACAGTGACCATTGCTCCATAACCTTTAGAATTGTCATGGACAGGGATAGGAGCAAAGAGGACGGGAAGATATTTAATTGGGGGAAGGCGAATTATGAGGCTATAAGGCAAGAACTTGGGAGTGCAAATTGGGGTGACATTTTTGAAGGGAAATGTACTATGGAGATGTGGTCCATGTTCAGGGATCTTTTGCAGGATGTTAGGGATAAATTTGTCCCGGTGAGGCGGAGAAGGAATGGTAGGGTGAAGGAACCGTGGGTGACGAGATGTGGAACAACTAATTAGGAAGAAGAGGGCAGTATACATAGGGTGTAAGCAGCAAGGATCTGACAGGGCTCGTGAGGAATATAGAGTAGCAAGGAAGGAACTTAAGAAAGGGCTGAGGAGAGCGAGAAGGGGACATGAAAAGGCTTTGGCGAGTAGGGTTAAGGAGAATCCCAAGGCTTTTTTCTCATACGTGAAGAGCAGAAGGATGGCTAAGGTAAAGGTAGGTCCGATTAAAGACAAAGGTGGGAGGATGTGCCTGGAAGCTGTGGAAGTGGGTGAGGTTCTCAATGAATACTTCTCTTCAGTATTCAGCAAGGAGAGGGGTCTTGATGACGCTGAGAACAGTGCAGGTGAGGGTAATGTTCTAGAGTATGTAGATATTAAGAGAGAGGATGTGTTGGAGTTGTTAGAAAATATTAGGACAGATAAGAGTCCGGGGCCTGACGGAATATTGCCCAGGCTGATTCGTGAGGCGAGGGAGGAGATCGCTGAACTGTTGGTTAGGATCTTTGAGTCCTCATTGTCAAAGGGGATGGTACCGGAGGACTGGAGGGTGGCAAATGTTGTTCCCTTGTTCAAAAAAGATAATAGGGATAGTCCAGAGAATTACAGACCGGTGAGCCTTACATCTGTGGTGGGTAAGCTGTTGGAAAGGATTCTAAGAGATAGGATCTATGAGCATTTGGAGAAACATGGACTGATTAGGTACAGCCAGCATGGCTTTGAGAAGGGAAGATCTTGCCTCACAAGCCTGATAGGGTTCTTTGAGGAGGTGACCAGGAAGATTGATGAGGGTAGTGCAGTGGATGTGGTCTACATGGATTTTAGTAAGTTGTTTGTCAAGGTTCCACATGGTAGACTTCTTCAGAAGGTCAGAGGCCAAGGGATCCAGGGAAGCTTGGCCGTGTGGATTCAAAATTGGCTTGCCTGTAGAAAGCAAAGGGTTGTGGTGGAGGGAATGCATTCGGATTGGAGGGCCGTGACTAGTGAT
This sequence comes from Pristis pectinata, assembly GCF_009764475.1. Lineage (NCBI taxonomy): Eukaryota > Metazoa > Chordata > Chondrichthyes > Rhinopristiformes > Pristidae > Pristis > Pristis pectinata. The sequence continues at coordinate 24,084 of NC_067415.1, read as the reverse complement.
GTCCCGCAGGGATCGGTTCTGGGACCTCTACTTTTTGTGATATTTATTAATGACTTAGATGAGGGGGTGGAAGGCTGGGTTAGCAAGTTTGCAGATGACACAAAGATCGGTGGTGCTGTGAATAGTGTGGAGGGCTGTCGAAGCTTGCAGAGGGATATTGATAGGATCCAGAGCTGGGCTGATGTTACGGACTCAGTGAAAGTCCCTTTAAGATAGAGAGTGTGTGTATGTGTGTGTGGGGCGTGCTTACGTCAATAGAAGATAAAGGACGTAATGACGTTGTTGAAGAGGTTAGAAGAAGAAGAAGGAGAGAGAGAGAAGGGAGAGAGACACCAGCCTGCTTGTTTTCTCTATCGATGGATGAGAAACAATAACTGTGTTTGCCACTGAAATCCATGTATGGAAGTTGGAAGTAATCCGGTGGAGTTCACTTTGTTGCTGACCTGTAGAAGGAAACAGGTATTTGTGTGTGGACGACCACGGTTCGGATGCTTTTCGGGGTGAGGAAGTCACTACCGAGTAAACACTGAAGTGTCGTTTGGGTTCCATCGTGGAACATTTGGATTTCGTATGTACTCTCTCTATGTTTTTCTACATCTACATCTTATCTTCAGACAACGGTGGTTGTTGAAGAAGCCCTTGCTCATGTTTCACCTTATGGCTTGCGGAACTGAACTTTAAGAACCATTCAGGAACTGGGAGTTTTGGACTTTGTCACACACACACACGAAGAGTTTAGTTTTGGGGTTAACGTTCGAGGTTTAACATTTTTGAATTCTAAGATACTAACTTTTTTTTAAACTTTTATTTTACGTATTATCATAAGTAGTGATTAATAAAATAGTTTTTAACACTGAATCATGCACAGTGTGTTTCTTTTGTTGCTGGTTTGTGACAAAATTGGGGGCTCGTCCGGGATAGTTCCCAAGGTTAACGAGTGTCGTCTGGGATTGTACCCCAGATTGACGAGATTTGTCCGGGATTCAATCCAAAGATTTTTTGAGGGAGGTCTGATAAATTTTTTTTAATTGGCTTGTGTGTGTGGAAACCAGCAGCAATGGATATTAAGGCATTTTTGGAGTCACCAACCCAAAAGGGATTGGAGGTGGCGAAAAAGGATGATTTGATAAAGATTGCTACAAGGCGAAACCTTACAGAAGTAAAGCAGTCTATGAGAAAGGCAGATATTCAGAGACTGATAGCTGGCCATTATGTGGAAAAGAAGGTGTTTGAGAAGGAAGTGTTAAAACAGTTTCCTGGCAGTGAAATAGCAATTTCTGAGGCACAGGTGCAGCTGGCGAAAATAGAGGCTGAACGAGAGCAAAATAAATTAGAAGCTGAACGAGAACAAAAGAGATTAGAGGCCGAACGAGAGCAAACCCAGTTAAAGATAGAGGCCGAACGAGAGAAATTAGAGGCCGAACAAAAGATAACTCAGATGAAGATAGAGGCTGATCTAGCAATGAAGCAGATGGAATTGAAGAGGATGGAGCTGGATAGTGAGGAGAAGGAAAAACAGAGGCAGCATGAGTTACAAATGAAGCGTAGGAGTTTGGAATCTGATTCTGAAGATGGTTTTTCAGCCAGCAGGGAGGTTCGATTAGTCCCTCCTTTTCAAGAAGATCAGGTTGATCAGTATTTCCAACATTTTGAAAAGGTTGCTGTGAGTTCAAACTGGCCAAGGAAAGGATGGGCTCTTATGGTACAGAGTGTGATTAAAGGTAAAGGTAGATGGGGATTATGATAAATTGACAGAATTGATACTAGTGGAAGACTTTAAAAGATGTGTTCCAGCTGAATTAACAACATATTTAAATGAAAAGGGAGTGGAAATTTTACAAGAAACTGCTAGGTTGGCAGATGATTATGCTTTAACCCATAAATCCAAATGGGGACAACCTAAAACCTTTCAAAAGAGTTACAAAGACAATCCAGGTAAACCGGAGATTAAATTGGGAGGTAATCAAAAAGGAAAAGATGAAAAGAAGCCAGGGCTGGAGAAACCTGTTGAGCGTACTTGTTATTACTGTAGGAAACCTGGCCATGTGATATCTAATTGTGCCCTTTTGAAGAAAAGGAAGGAAGCTGTGCCCAATGCTTGCTTTCAAGCAATTAAAAATCAAAAAGGTTTAGGAGATGCTGTTAAAGACCAGTCCTTGCAAGAGGGAAAAACGGAAAAGTTGGAGGAGGTGAGAAAAGAATTCCGTTCGTATGTATCAGAGGGTTTTGTTTCACTGAATGATGAGTCACCCCAGGTGCCAGTGAAAATTCTTAGAGTTACTGGGGCTAGTCAATCTCTCTTGCTGGACAGTGTTTTAAATTTTGGTGAAGAAAGTGAAACTGGTGAAGTAAATCTAGTACGAGGCGTTACAGGTGACACCATGTCTGTCCCTTTTCACAGGGTGATTTTAAAGTCAAAGTTCGTAGAAGGACCAGTCGAGATAGGGATAAGACCTAGTTTGCCAGTGGAAGGAGTTTCTTTGTTATTGGGAAATGACCTTGCAGATGGAGAAAGTGATCCTGTGGTACGGTTAACAACCAAACCAAGGATTGATGAGTCTGAGAATGATCCAGATGTTTACCCATCATGTGCGGTGACTCGAGCTAGAGCTAAAGAATTAGCCAAGACAGACAGTCCGGTGCAGTCTGATGTAGTTCCTTGTAACAGTCCTAAACAGGAAGAAAATTATGATGCCTTATCTGAGACTTTTCTGTCTTCACTGGAGGATCAACATCCTTATAGTGAGCCTGAATTTAAAGATTTGTCTTTGTAGAGGAAGGATTTTATGGTGGAACAGACAAAGGATCCTGAGTTGACAGAATTGAAAGAAAAAGCACTCTCATGTGAGGAGAGTGAAAAGGTGCCAACTGGATACTATGTCAAAAATGGAGTGTTAATGAGGAAATGGAGACCTCCTCATGTTCCTGTTAATGAGGAATGGGAAGTTATTCATCAGGTTGTTGTTCCAAAGGTTTATAGGGATGAGATTTTAAACCTGGCCCACAGTATGCCTTTGGGTGGTCATTTTGGGGTGAATAAAACTGTAGGGAAGATCTTGAAACAATTCTATTGGCCTGGTTTGAGAAAAGATGTGGTGATGTTTTGTCGAACCTGCCACACATGTCAGATGGTAGGTAAACCAAATCAAAAACCCCCTGTGGCTCCTTTGAAGCCAATTCCTGCTTTTGGGGAGCCCTTTTCGAAGGTGATTGTGGACTGTGTTGGTCCATTACCAAAGTCTAAGACTGGAAATCAGTATTTGTTAACCATAATGTGTGCCACTTCTAGATTTCCAGAGGCAATACCCCTTAGAAATATTAAGGCCAAGACGGTGTCAAAGGCTCTTGTAAAATTTTTTACCTTGTTTGGTTTGCCAAAAGAAATCCAAATCGAATGAATGTGGAAAAAAGTAAACTTGTTGATCAGGAAATAAAGTACATGTTGGAAAATGATATTATTAGACATTCTACTTCAAATTGGAGTTCGCCCTGTGTTATTGTACCTAAACCTGATGGAACTGTTAGATTTTGCACAGATTACAGGAAAGTGAATGCTGTAACAAAGTCAGATGCTTACCCTATTCCTAGAGTGGATGATTGCATAGACAGAGTGGGAAAGGCAAAATTTCTTACAAAGATTGACCTATTAAAAGGGTACTGGTGTGTTCCATTAAAAGATAGAGGAAGGGAGATTTCAGCCTTTGTAACCCCTTCTGGATTGTATGAATACAATGTTTTGCCATTTGGAATGAAAAATGCTCCGGCAACATTTCAAAGAATGATTAATTCAGTGATTCATGGGTTAAAACATACAGATGCCTACATTGACGACTTAGTGACTGGGAATGATACATGGGAGGATCACATCTCTGCGTTAGAAAGGTTGTTTGAAAGACTTTCCAAGGCTAACCTTACAGTTAACTTGGCTAAAAGTGAATTTGGCCATGCCACTGTGACGTATCTTGGTTATGTTGTAGGTCAAGGCAAGCAAGCTCCTGTTCAGGCAAAAGTTCAAGCAATATCTGAGTTCCCTATTCCCACAGGTACGAGGACTGTTAGAAGATTTTTGGGAATGGTTGGATATTATCGAAAATTTTGTAAAAATTTTGCTGATATTGCTCTTCCCCTAACTAATCTTCTGAAGAAGGGAGTAAAGTTTGTTTGGACAGATTCTTGTCAAGAAGCATTTGAGAAACTGAAAGCCATTTTATGCTACCATCCTGTGCTCAAAACACCTGACTTTGAAAAGCCATTTTCATTAGCAGTAGATGCCAGTGATGAAGCTGCAGGAGCTGTGTTGTTGCAGAAGGGTGACCTTGATGATATTGACCATCCTGTAGCTTACTTTTCAAAGAAATTTAATGAGCATCAAAAGAATTATTCCACCATAGAGAAAGAATTACTGTCGCTTGTTTTAGCCTTGCAACATTTCAGTGTATATGTTTGCACCGCTCAGAAACCATTGACTGTGTATACAGATCATAACCCATTGGTGTTTCTGAGCCGAGTCAAAAACAAGAACAGAAGGCTGTTAAACTGGAGTTTAATTTTGCAAGAGTTTGATCTCATGATAACTCACATTAAAGGCAAAGATAATGTGATTGCTGATTGTCTTTCTCGATGTTAAATGGGAAACATGTATCTGTACTAATCTGATAGTCTGTAGTTTGTGTAGCATGATAATTATTAACATTACTAACTGTATGCGCGGTTAAAATTTTCTTGGGAAAAATTTTTTTTTAGGTGGGAGGTGTTACGGACTCAGTGAAAGTCCCTTTAAGATAGAGAGTGTGTGTATGTGTGTGTGGGGCGTGCTTACGTCAATAGAAGATAAAGGACGTAATGACGTTGTTGAAGAGGTTAGAAGAAGAAGAAGGAGAGAGAGAGAAGGGAGAGAGACACCAGCCTGCTTGTTTTCTCTATCGATGGATGAGAAACAATAACTGTGTTTGCCACTGAAATCCATGTATGGAAGTTGGAAGTAATCCGGTGGAGTTCACTTTGTTGCTGACCTGTAGAAGGAAACAGGTATTTGTATGTGGACGACCACGGTTCGGATGCTTTTCGGGGTGAGGAAGTCACTACCGAGTAAACACTGAAGTGTCGTTTGGGTTCCATCGTGGAACATTTGGATTTCGTATGTACTCTCTCTATGTTTTTCTACATCTACATCTTATCTTCAGACAATGGTGGTTGTTGAAGAAGCCCTTGCTCATGTTTCACCTTATGGCTTGCGGAACTGAACTTTAAGAACCATTCAGGAACTGGGAGTTTTGGACTTTGTCACACACACACACGAAGAGTTTAGTTTTGGGGTTAACGTTCGAGGTTTAACATTTTTGAATTCTAAGATACTAACTTTTTTCTTTAACTTTTATTTTACGTATTATCATAAGTAGTGATTAATAAAATAGTTTTTAACACTGAATCATGCACAGTGTGTTTCTTTTGTTGCTGGTTTGTGACAGCTGACAAGTGGCAGGTGGAGTTCAATTCAGAGAAGTGTGAGGTAGTACACTTTGGAAAGACAAACCAAGGCAGAGTACAAGGTAAATGGTAGGATTCTGGGCAGTGTAGAGGAGCAGAGGGATCTGGGGGCGTTCATATCCACAGATCACTGAAAGTTGCCTCTCAGGTGGATAGGGTAGTTAAGAAAACTTACGGGATGTTAGCTTTCATAAATCGGGGGATCGAGTTTAAGAGCCGCAAGGTAATGATGCAGCTTTACAAAACTGTGGTTAGGCCACACTTAGAGTACTGTGTCCAGTTCTGGTCACCTCATTATAGGAAGGATGTGGAGGCGTTGGAGAAGGTGCAGAGGAGATCTACCCAGGATGCTGCCTGGATTAGAGAGTATGGATTATGAGGAGAGACTAAGGGAGCTAGGGCTGTTCTCATTGGAGAGAAGGAGGATGAAGGGAGACATGATAGAGGTACACAAGATATTGAGAGGAATAGATAGAGTGGACAGTCAGCACCTCTTTCCCAGGGTGCCAATGCTCAAAACAAGAGGACATGGCTTTAAGGTATTGGGTGGGAAGTTCAAGGGTGATGTCAGAGGGAGGTTTTTCACCCAGAGAGTGGTTGGTCTATAGAATGCGCTGCCTAGGGTGGTGGTGGAGGCTGATACATTGGACAAGTTCAAGAGATTGTTAGATAAGCATATGGAGGAATTTAAGTTAGAGGGATATGTGGGAGGAAGGGGTTAGATAGTCTTAGGTGTGGTTTGAAGGGCGGCACAACATGGTGGGCCGAAGGGCCTGTATTGTGCCATATTGCTCTATGGTTCTATGGTTAATATGCCTTACGACTGCCAGCATCTCCTCTTTGGTAATGTGAATATGTTCCAATACATGACTATTTATTTCCCTTAATTGTTAGCTTCAATGACCTTCTCCACAATAAATAACACCTCACCATCTCCTGTGGCTCCACACAGAGAGAACCACATTGACTCCTAAGGGGACCTATTCTTCCCTAGTTACTCTTTTGCTCTTAATATACGTAGAACGTTTTAGGATTTTCCTTTACCTTATCTGCCAAAGCTATCTCATGTGTCCATTTTTAGCCTTCCTGATTTCCCTCTTAAGTGTACTTCTACACTTCCCAAGGGATTCGCTTGATCCCAGCTGCCTATACCTGACATATGCCTCCTTCATTTTCCTGACCAATACCTCAATATCCCCATCAACCAACCCTAATCCTGCCAGCCTTGCCCTTCACTCTAACAGGAACATGCTGATCCTGAGCTTTACCCATCTTACTTTTTAAAGCCTCCCACTTGCCAGACGTCCCTTTACCTGCAAACAGCCTCTCCCAATCAACATTGCAAGACTGAGCATAGAATATAAAGCAGTGAGAAAGAGGAGTGAGACAGATGCTGATAGGAGGATCCAGTTGGAGGGGGAGGGATGGGCAGATGGAGCCATTGGGGGAGGATTTTGAGGTTAATGGGGAGGGGGGGGAGGTGTGGAAAATGTGAACAGAGACCCAGGGTGGACTGGTGGGAGTCAGAAAGGAACAAGCAGGTAGTGGGTTACCTGAAATTGGAAAAATTCAATGTTCATATCATTGGGCAACTGAGATATGAGGTGCTGTTCTTCTAGTATACATTTGGCCTTACCATGGCAGTGGAGAAGGCTGAAGACAGACAGGTTGGTGTGGGAATGGGAAGGGGAATTGAAACGGCATGCAACTGGAAGCTTGAGATTGCCACTGCAAACAGAGCGCAGGTGCTCTTCAAATTGGTCACTTAGTCTGTGCCTGGTCACACTGATGTAGAGGAGACCACATCTGGAGTATTGAATGCAATCGATCAGGTTGGAGGAGGCACACATGAATCTCTGCTTCACCTCGATGGTGATGAGGGAGGAGTTGTAGGGACATGCGTTACACCTCCTACGGTTGCAGGAGGGGTAACACATGTCTCACTGTTTTTCTCTCTAGCAGCTGCTCCCAATCCACTTTCACCAGGTCTGTCTCATACTGTTGAAATCAGCCCTCGTCCAATTTAAGACCTCTCATGCTAAGACCAACTTTATCTTTTTCCATGGCTACCTTGAAACTTCCTGAATTGTGGTCACTGTTCCCAAAGGCTTCCTCCACAGACACTTGCACCACTTGCCCATCCTCGAGGACTCGAGGACGTCGGTTCGGAGGACTTTGGAGCAGCTAAATTTTTTCTTTTTATCACTTTGTTAGGGTTTTAAGTGTAAGGGTTAGATTTTTATAACTTGCTTTTGTAAGTGTTTTAAAAGTTTTTTCTAACTGATCGAATGGGGGCTGGACTGTGCAGGCGCGGCGCAGACAGTTTAAAGCAAACCGCCTATAGATCGGGCAGCGTCGGAGTGGGCAGCAGAGTGAGAGGCAGCAGAGTGGTTGGGCTTTGGCTCAAGGGGCTTCAACATGAAGGGTCAAGGAGGGTTGGTAGCTGGTAAGTAGGTAAAGGTAAGGTTTACCTGTTGTCTATTATAGATTTGTAGGTGGGATTAACTAGGTGAAAAAAAAGGTAGTCAGATGGAGGACATGGTCATCTGCTGCAGCTGTTTGATGTGGGAACTTGTGGACCTTGCTGTGGTCCAAGATGGCCACATCTGCAGTTGGTGCTTGAGGCTGGAGGAACTTTGGCTCAGAGTTGATGAGCTGGAGTCGCAGCCACAAACACTGCACAGCATAAGGGAGGGAGAGAGTTATGTAGACATGGTCCATCAGGAGGCAGTCACCCCCCTTAGACCAGGTACATCTGAGGTTCAGGAGGCAGATAGAATGGTGACTGTCAGGGGAGGGAAGAGGAAGAAGCAGTCAGGCAGGCAGACAGAGCAGGGAACCCCGGAGGGCGTTCCCCTCAGTAACAGGTTTTCCGCCTTGGAGGCTGTTGAGGGGGATGACCTGCAAGGGCCTTGCTACAGTAACCAGGTCTCTGGCACTGGGACTGTTACTGCTGCTCAGAAGGGAAGGGTGGGAAAGAGACATGCGGTAGTGATAGCGTACTCGATAGTCAGGGAAACAGACAGGAGGTTCTGTGGCAGTGAGCATGAATCCCAGGTGGTATGTTGCCTCCCAGGTTGCAGGGTCCGGGATGTCATTGATAGGGTTCACAGGATTCTTGAGTGGGAGGGAGAAACAGCCAGAAGTTGTGGTCCATGTTGCACCAATGACATAGGTAGGAAGGGGGATCAGGTCCTGAACAGCGAGTCCAGGGACCCAAGCAGAAGACTGAGGAATGGGACCTCAAGGGTAGCAATCTCGGGATTGCTGCCGGTGCCACGCGATAGTGAAGGCAGGAACAGGAGGAGGTGGCAGATAAATGCGTGGCTGAGAAGTTGGTGCAGGAGTGAGGGTTTTAGATTTCTGGATCATTGGGATCTCTTCTCGGGAAGGTGGGACCTGTACAGAGAAGACGGGTTACACCCGAACCAGAAGGGGGCCAATATCCTTGCGGCTAGGTTTGCTAGGGTGGTTTGGGAGAATTTAAACTAGTTTGTGAGGGGGAAGGGAACCGGAGGAGTAGGTCAGAGGAAGAAGGGGATGGGGAAAAGTTAGATCAAACAGGTAGAGAGGCTTTGGGGAAGGAGAAGCAGAATACAGGCTGTAAAAGTAGTAAGGTAGATGGACTGAAATGTGTTTACTTAAATGCAAGAAGCGCCAGGAATAAGGGAGATGAACTGAGGGCTTGGACAAGTATTGGGGACTACGATATTGTGGCTATTACTGAAACATGGCTGACGTCAGGGCAGGAGTGGATATTGAATATTCCTGGTTTTCAGTGTTTTAAAAGGGATAGGGAAGGGGGGAGAAGAGGAGGAGGGGTGGCGATACTGGTCAGGGACACTGTTACGGCTGTGGAAAGGATGGATGTTGTAGAAGGATCATCTCTAGCGTCTGTATGGGTGGAAGTAAGGAACAAGAAAGGAGCAGTTACTCTACTAGGAGTATTCTATAGGCCCCCCGGTAGCAGTAGAGATATAGAGGAGCAGATTGGCAGGCAGTGTTTGGAGAGAAGCAGAAATAACAGGGTTATTATAATGGGAGACTTCAACTTCCCAAATATAGACTGGAACCTGCTTAGTGCCAAAGGTTTAGATGGGACAGAATTTGTTAAGTGTGTCCAGGAGGGATTCCTGACGCAGTATGTCGACAGGCCGACTAGAGGGAATGCCATGCTAGATCTAGTTTTAGGCAATGAACTGGGACAGGTGAAGGATCTATTGGTGGGTGAGCATTTGGGGGACAGTGACCATTGCTCCATAACCTTTAAAATTGTCATGGACAGGGACAGGTGCAGAGAGGACAAGAAGATATATAATTGGGGAAGGGCGAACTATGAGGCTATAAGGAGAGAACTTGGGAGTGTAAATTGGGATGTCCTTTTTGAAGGGAAACGTACCATGGAGATGTGGTCGATGTTCAGGGATCTTATGCAGGATGTTAGGGATAAATATGTCCTGGTGAGGCAGAGAAGGAATGGCAGGGTGAAGGAACCGTGGGTGACGAGAGAGGTGGAAAGACTAGTTAGGAAGAAGAAGGTAGCATACATAAGGTATAAGCAGCAAGGTTCAGACAGGGCCCGTGAGGAATATAGAGTAGTGAGGAAGGGGACATGAAAAGGCGTTGGCTAGTGGGGTTAAGGAGAATCCCAAGGCCTTTTTCACGTACGTGAAGGGTAGGAGGATGGCTAGGGTAAAGGTAGGTCCAATTAAAGACAAAGGTAGGAGAATGTGCCTGGAGGTGGCGGAAGTGGGAGAAGTTCTCAATGAATACTTCTCTTCAGTATTGACCGAGGAGAGGGATCTTGATGACGCGGAAGGGAGTGCTGGTAAGGGTAATGTTCTCAAGGTTGTAGATATCAAGAGAGAGGATGTGTTGAAGTTGTTAAATAATATCAAGACAGATAAATCTCCGGGGCCTGACAGGATATTCCCCAGGCTGCTTCAAGAGGCGAGGGAGGAGATTGTTGAACCGCTGGTAAGGATCTTTGAGTCCTCGTTGTCCACGGGGATGGTGCCGGAGGATTGGAGGGTGGCGAATGTTGTCCCCTTGTTCAAAAAATGTGGTAGGGATAGTCCAGGGAATTACAGACCAGTGAGTCTCACGTCTGTGGTGGGTAAGCTGTTAGAAAGGATTCTAAGGGATAGGATCTATGAACACCTGGAGAATCATGGACTGATTAGGGACAGCCAGCATGGCTTTGTGAAGGGAAGATCTTGCCTCACAAACCTGATAAGAGTTCTTTGAGGAGGTGACAAGGAAGATTGATGAGGGTAGTGCGGTGGACGTGGTCTATATGGATTTTAGTAAGGTGTTTGATAAGGTTCCTCATGGTAGGCTTCTTCAGAAGGTCAGAGGCCAAGGGATCCAGGGAAGCTTGGCTGTGTGGATTAGGAATTGGCTTGCCTGTAGAAAGCAGAGGGTTGTGGTGGAGGGAGTGCCCTCGGATTGGAGGGCAGTGACCAGTGGTGTCCCTCAGGGATCGGTTCTGGGACCTCTACTTTTTGTGATATTTATAGATGACTTAGATGAGGGGGTGGAAGGCTGGGTTAGTAAGTTTGCGGATGACACTAAGATCAGCATGTGTAGGGCTGTTGGAGTTTACAGAGGGATATTGATAGGATGCAGAGCTGGGCTGACAAGTGGCAGATGGAGTTCAATCCGGAGAAGTGTGAGGCGGTACACTTTGGAAGGACAAACGCCAGGGCAGAGTACAAGGTAAGTGGCAAGGTACTTGGAAGTGTAGAGGAGCAGAGGGACCTGGGGGTTCATATTCACAGTTCACTGAAAGGTGCCTCACAGGTAGATTGAGCAGTTAAGAAGGCCTATGGGATGTTAGCTTTCATAAATCGTGGGATTGAATTTAAGAGCCGCGAAGTAATGATGCAGCTTTACAAAACTCTGGTTAGGCCACACTTAGAGTACTGTGTTCAGTTCTGGTCGCCACATTATAGGAAGGATGTGGAGGCATTGGAAAGGGTGCAGAGGAGATTTACCAGGATGCTGCCTGGATTAGAGCATATGGAATATGAGGAGAGGCTTAAGGTGCTAGGGCTTTATTCACTGGAAAGGAGGAGGATGAGAGGAGACATGATAGAGGTATATAAAATATTGGGAGGAATAGATAGAGTAGACAGCCAGTGCCTCCATGGAATGCCCTGCCTGGGGTGGTGGTGGAGGCAGATACATTGGACAGGTTCAAGAGTTTGTTGGACAGGCCTATGGAGGAATGTGAGATAGAGGGATAAGCAGGAGGAAAGGGTTAGATAGTGTGAGGGTGGTTTGATGGATGGCACAACATGGTGGGCCGAAGGGCCTGTTTTGTGCTGTATGGTTCTATGGTTCTATGGTTCTCATACCCCAATTACATTCTTCAGTATCTCTAAATTTATGTGCCAGCTCTGAATGAACATTATAAAAATTGAAGCATTGATGGATATAGAGACAGTAAAGTCATAAAGACATATGGTATGGAAACAGGCCACTGAGCCCACCAAGTTCGTACAGCTTCTGCCCCACAGCTCCTGACCTTGGGTGCTCTCTGTGTGGAGTTTGCACATTTTGTTGTGACCACGTGGGTTTCATTCAGATGTTCCACTTTTCTCCGACCTCCCAAAAATGTGTGGGTTTGTTGGTTAATTGGCCACTGTAAACTACTGCTGGTATGTAGATGAGTGGCAGAATCTGCGGGCCGTCACTGGGAATGTGGGGAGAATAAAGTGGGTTTGGACTGGATAAGTGTAAATGGGTGTTTGATGGTCGGCATGAACTCGGTGAAAAAACTTGTTTGGAAAATATACCCAGTCCAACAGACCAGATGAGGCCACAATCTGATGCCTGCAATTAGGTGATATTTCAATTGAAGTGGTGGTGGGTGGGAGGGGAACTATTGTGATTGGAACTGAGAACAACTTAACGATCAGACGCCAGTAAATTGCAGTCAGGTGATTCAATTAAGTGTTTAAAAGTCAGGTTCTGAAAACATTGCATTCTACAGTGGTCCTTGTGTAGATAATCATTGGTGAGGGTATTGGTATTTCAATAGGGCCTCAGTGAGGATGGGAGCAGTAATCTTATGCTGTTGTTAGCCTCAAGGTATGAGGTAAGTCTTTGGTGGATGGTTTGTTCTGGGAACTGCTCACTAACAAGATGGGATTCTTGAAGTTTTGGACAGGAGGATGTGATGGTAGGCATGTAGGACTGCTTCATGATGGTATTTGTCCAATGTTTCTCAGGAACTGGAGTAGACTATTGAGTCCATCAAGCCTGTGCCTTGTTTGTAGTGGCTATCTCAAGCTTCCAGTTGCATGCCACTTCAAACCATTTCAGACTTGCAGACAAAAACTTAAATCTAGAAACTTACAAAACTTACAAGTGATTATACAAACATATAAGCAAGCATAAAATCAAGCTACAAGAAAAATAATTTAAATGTATCTTGGCTGCTGCTTTACAAATAAGATTAGCCAAATCAGATGTCTTCAGACTCATTAGGTACAACACACTGTCTATAACTATCCATCTTCCCCCTATTGGCTAAGAGAAGATCTAATAGTTTTGAAGAACCAATTTGTGCATTGCAGCCACTTCTGTGCCTTTCTGTAAGGCACCAGCAGTGTCATTGCTTATTCTTCATAGAGTTGCAGCAGAAACCTGTTGAAAAGCAGACTGAACAGCTTGAGTAAGTTTCTTTCAATAGTCAACTAAGCAGTCTGTCGTAAATGTCTGTCATAACTATTTCTCTTCAGTATTTACCCAGGAAAGGGACATGCAGGATGCAGAAATTGGAACTGGAGGGCAGAAATGTCTTGGGGCATTTAGAGGATAAGGAGGAGGTAGTGTTAGGTCTCCTAAACATTATAAGGTGGCTATATCTCCAGGGCCTGATGGGATATATCCTAGGTTACTGAAGGAGGTGAGAAAGGAAATTGCTGCAGCCTTAACCAGTATCTTTGTGTCCTCTTTGACAACAGGTTATGTCCTGGAGGACTGTTGAGTGGCTAATGTTGTTCCTCTATTTAAGAAAGGAACAAGGGAAAATGTGGGGAACTATAGAGCAGTGAGTCTTGCGTCAGTTGTTGAGAAATTGCTGGAGAAAATTCTTAGAGCTAGGATATGAGCATCTGAAATCCAATGGCTTGATTAGGGAAAGGCAGCATAGCTTTGTGTTGGGCAAATCATGTCATACTAGCCTGGCTGAGTTTTTGACAGGGTGATGAGAGAGATTGATGAAGGTAGAGCTGTGGATGTCATCTATATGGACTTCAGTAAGGCATTTAACAAGGTCCCACATAATCAGTTAATCAAGTTCAGATGCATGGTGTCAGTGGAGAATTGGCTGTGTGGATCTAGAACTGGGTTGCCAGTAGAAGAGAGGGTGGTGGTTGAAGGGAATTATTTGGGCTGGAAGCCTGTGCGTAGTGGTGTTCTGCAGGGATATGTACTGGGACTGCTGCTTTTTGTGATGTATATAAATGACCTGGGTGGGTAAGTTGCAGATAATACTAAGAATAGTGAAGTTGTGAATAGTGTAGAAGACTGGTGGTGGATACAATGTGATATAGATCAGTTGCAGATGTGGGCAGAGAAATGGCAGATGGAGCTTAACCCAGATAAATGAGGTGTTGCACTTTGGCAGGACTAATGTCAAGAGGCAGTACACTCTTAAGGGCAAGACCCTGAACAGTATTGAAGAGCAGAGAGACCTTGGGGTGTAAATCCATGGCTCATTGGAAGTGGCTACACCAGTAGACCAGGTGGTTAAGGTTTATGGAATGCTTGCATTCATTAATTGAGGTATTGAATATAGAAGTCATGATGCATCTCTATAGAACTCTGGTTAGGCTGCATTTGGAGTATTGCATGCAATTCTGGTCACCTCAATATAGGAAGGATGTGGAGGCTTTAGAGAGGGTACAGAGGAGGTTGACTAGGATGCTGCCTGGATTAGAGGGCATGTGCTATCAGGAGAGGCTGGACAAACTCTGGCTCTTTTCTCTAGAGTGGTGGAGGCTGAGGGGTGATCTGTTGAAGTGTATAAAATGAGGGGCATAGATAGGGTGGACAAGCAATATCTTTTCCATTAAGCAATCCAATTCCAGAGGGCATGCATTGAAGGTGAGGGGGGTAGGTTCTGAAGAGGTGTGAGGGGTAAGTTTTTACGGTGGATGCCTGGAATATGTTGCCTGATGGGGTGGTGGAGGCAAATTCATTAGGGGCTTTTAAGAGGGGCTTGGATGAGCACATGAATGAGAGGAAAATAGAGGGATATGGGCATTCTGTAGGTAGGAGGGATTAGCTATGTTGGCACAACATTGTGGACTGAAGGGTCTATGCTGTACTGTTCTGCTTCTATAATGTGTATATCAGCCTCTGAGATAGCTTCAGGCAATGACATGGGTCATCCTGTCACCACTTCAAATTGGCTTAATCTAATCTTTTTGTTTATGATTGCTCTGATGCTGATTAAGACTACAGAGGGCCATAGGCCATGATACACCCTCCCTGTGATAACTGGTCAGTCTCTGTTAGTCCTGTTCATTTGCTCCACCTGTCCTGATAACTGGATGATGTGGATAGTAGAAGGACCATTCAATGTTCATCAGTTGATTTAGGGTTCCTGATAGGTTTGTTCCCCCTGAGACAAGGGAAGGATAGTGGGGTGATGGAACCATTATTAACAAGAGAGGTGGAGGGTTTAGTCAAGAGGAAGCACTAAATGTATTTAAGGTTCTGGAAGCAAATCAGACAGGCCTTGAGATTTAAGGTAGCTGGGAAAAAGCTTAAGAAGGGACTTGGGACAGCTAGAAGGGGGCATGAGAAGGCCTTGGCAAGTAGGGTTAAGGAAAACCCTAAGGTGCTCTACATGTATGTGAGGAGCAAGAGGATGACTAGGGTGAGGGTAGGACTGCTCAGGGATAAGGTGGGAGGGAATGTCTGGAGGTGAAGGAGGTAAGGGGTTCCTGAATGAATACTTTGCTTTGGTACTCACCAGGGAGAGGGACGTGGATGAATGTGAAGTTAGTGTAGAACAGGCGAATGTGTTGAAGCATCTTGATGTTGAGAAAGAAGTAGTGTTGAAGCTACTAAAAAGCATTGGGGTAAGTCCCTGGGGTTGGATAGGATATATTCCAGGTTACTATGGGAAGCAAGGGAAGATTGCAGGCTTCAATTGGGGCTTTCAGTTCTGCTTGTTGCATAGAGGTACTAGGAGCCATACTTCCTGATGCTAGCACTTCAGTTTCAGAGACAATAGCCCATCCACCCATTCTAACTCCTCCAAACATCGAGGAGCCATCTGTGACAGAATCAGATCTGGGTTCAGTAGGGGCATTTCTTTGTGGTGGTTTGCATCTTCATGGCATGTTCTCTTTGCACAGTTATGGTCATCACAGTCCTGTGTCCAATGGCAAAAATGTAGCTGGATTCACTGGACTTGCTTGTGGGATGACTCTGTTGGGTACCTCAAGAACGGTGGACTATTTGCTGCACTGAGCAGTCATTACTTGAGAAGCCCTATTCATTGTCTGTAAGATATATACAGAGTGGACATCAAACATTTGAGACTTAATTGAGCACAACACTGGAAATGGTCATGACTGCTAGATAGGTTGTTTGCATTGCTCAAAACACTAACAGCATCCTAGTGCTACATTATCCAATTTAGCAGAATAATAGCCATCTTAAGTCAAGACTGCCATCATGCAGCTGTATTTCTCAAGACATGTAGAGTGAATGGTTTATCCACGTTGGGGATTCCTAATGCTGGTGCTGTGTATAATGTTGCCTTTAGAGTTTGAAATGCTTCCAACTGTTCTTAAGTGAGTCAAGGTCATCTGAGCACTTGCTGCCCTTCAGCAGATGGAGTGGTTGTGCAATTTCAGTGAATGAATCAACCATGTTCTATTATAGTTGCACAATCCCAGAAATGATTGGAGTTGCTGAACTTTTGCAGATGGTTTTGATTTGAAAGCCTTCCCACAATCGTCAGTGATTTCCCACTTACCTTGGAAATTTTTTGTCCAAGTAAATTACTTTCTCTTGTTGCAATTGTACCTTGATCAAACTTGCTTTGTGCTCATTGGAGGACAGATAGTCAAGCCAGGAGATGTAGATATAGTTTTCATGCTGGTCTGCAGTGTCATATTGTATGATGGTTGATAAGTCCCTCAGATGTCTTGGAGCCATGCAGTGGACAGTTGGGCTGCTGTGGAACCCTTGTGACAGCTTTGTCCACTAGTATTGCCATCCATTGACTGTGAAAGCCAACCACGGTTAACATTCATGTGCCAGGGGTACAGACCTGTTGGCCATGTCAATAACTGTAAACAACTTCTGTGGTTTCAGTGCATTGAAAATGGTTGTCAGCCACTAGAGGGATGAATGTCAGTACATTGGCAACCCTGAAATCTACTGTCAGTCCATGTGCCAGTTGTTTTCTGAACAGGCCAAACCAGACTGTTAGGACTGAGTTTTGACCGGAATCCATTGTTCCTGCAACTGACTGGTTACAATAGCTTCTAGGGATGGATCTTCTGCTAAAAGGATACTGCTTAGTACATGGGGGCACCTTTCCAGTGAACATGATGGGGTCCATTTCCAGTAGGCCAGTCATTGTCTTTTGACCGTATTGGATGGTTTGTTAGCTTGGATTTGACCAATTGCATGAGGTTCCAGGTGACCTTGCCCTTCACAAACTCAAGGGTGAAGTTTAGTCAATAAGACATCCATTCCAAGGAGAGTTTGAAGTGTCTCCCACCCAGAATTCTATTTTAAGTAGATGAGGACCAAGCTGCCCTTCAACTGGCCTAGTTTTGGTTCAAGTCACTTTCTGTCCTCAAGCACCAGATGCACATCAGCAAATATTGGTTAGTGGTACTTTGCATTTTTGGGCAATAGTTTTGGTTATATACATTAGCTCAGCTCCACTATCTAATAATTCAGCACATTTGTCAATCAATAAATAGTGCAAAAACAGATGATTCATGTTACACTATCAGGGTGAGTGAGGGCTACAGGGACGGAGTTAGTCATTTTTGACTTTGAGCCTGTGACTACATCAAAAAGTTGCCTTTGGAAGTCATTTCCTGAAACTGCCATCAGGTTGGGGTCTTCTGACATTGGTGGAGCAGATCACTAGCTTGTGGTTGACCATCTTGTTTTCTGGTCCAACAACTCAGCCCAATGGCCCATTTTACCAAACTTGTGACATGTGCCATTAGGGACTTGGTCTCACTTTTATTATTGGTCAATGGGTAATCCCACATGTAATGCTCTTACTCAAACTTCCAATGTCTCATTCTACTTAGTGATTTCCACTAACTTGCTGTATGAAGTGTCAGGTCCATTCCAATTTGATTTTGTTAACCTGGCCATTCTGGTAACATCTGGTTTCAGGCCAACTATAAAAGATGACTTCAGTGGACTGTAGTCAGATCCCTGTTATCTTTTAATGATGGCAGTCCTGAGAGGTTCAACAACACTGTTCTGAAGCATTTCTCATATTCAAGGACATCCCCAAAATTCTTTTGCTTGCAACCAACTACTTTTCCCCAGTCTGTTAGTGTCAGGGTATGTTCATTCACCCACACCTTAATGGCTTTGCAACTACCTTGTAAATTTTGCTCATCTCCCTTGTTAGTACCATTTCTACAAGTCAACTGTCAGACTTGACAAGGAGATGACATGGTTGCCAGAATTTGGATTGCCATCATATGGGTGCAAGTTGTATATACTCTTAATAGAGGTTTAGCCCAGGTCTTCAAACCTTTTGCTTTAGGACATGAGACCTCTTTAGTAGACAATCTATTAATTTTCTCAGGTTCAGCAGATTGAGAAAGCACTTGGCTTATTTCTTGGGATCCTTTACCATTCCTGCACAGCTTGCTTGGTCTTTAATGGAGCTAGTCAAGGCAGAGCTGCCAGTCTGATTCTCTCATTGTTGTCATCACTTGAATCACTAGAGGTGGCTGTAGTATCAGTGTCATGCCTATTCTGCAATTACTCTTCGTTCAGATGTGCTAGTTGGGAATTATTGTCTAATGTAGGGGTGTATCCCAAGGGGGAGGGTCAGTGACCAGACCACCCCTCTGAGGACCCTGCTGTGCTCCTTTCTACTGTTCCAGTTTGTCTGAGCTTTGTATAGTTCAGTTTGATCTAATCACACTCCTGTTTTTGTTTCCTCACTTGTTCAATTAATGCACAGATTTGCTCTTCAGATTTTTTTTACTGTCATGCTAACTTTGTAATTTGTCTGTTCTCCTTTTCCACTTGTTCAGTGAACACTTATTTGATCTTTTTTCACAGTCCCTATCATGCTAGTTTTGTAACAGAACACATTCTCTCTTGATTGTGATATGACTGCTAACATCCATCCAGTTTTTACCTTTCCCTTGGCATTCTCTGGATCTTACCCCATGCCCTTTCAATATAATCTAGCAGCAAGATTCCATTTGACTTGGCTTTGGTATATTTGGTTCTGATTTCTTCACTAATCTTATCCAATTGCAGTACTTTAGATAAGAACTCAAACCCTCAGTCATCTGTTCACATGTAACAACTGGAGGTTCAATTCCCTCTTTTTGCAGTAGGTTTCATCTCTATTTTGGCCATAATGTTAATTCCCCTCCTAATGGAGCAATTAATCATCTGCTTACTGGAGTTCCCTTAGCCCATATTACTGGATTGTGCAACTGAAATTCAAACATGCAATGCACAGCTGACTAGGTTATACCTCATCAGATTTTGATAGGCTATGCACAGCTGTATTTACAACAGTACCATTTAACTTAAAGGACAGAGTATCCCCATGTTTCAACTTCACTCTTAGACTTCCTTTAAATAGCATTTAAGTAATAACTAGGTGCTTTTCTAGGGAAAATAAGGAAGTCTTGCCTCCTGTTAACAATGTGTGCACTGAACTTCCCATTTCATCTGGGATTCTCCCACTTCCTTAATCTCCACTCCCACAGTCTGCACAAAGTTATTGGATCTGCAGATGATATTGTCCAGAAGAATCTTCAGAAGTGAAGAACGAAGCACAAATCTTATGGTTACAGCAGTTTTATTCACTGTTCATCATGGTACAGGCCAGATTGAAACAGTAAGGCAGGAGTAACAAGACTCGACTTTGCATTCACCTTCATAATGCAAACTAATTCAAGCCGGATAGATAAGGACAGTCTTGACTTGTGCTGCAATGACATGTCAGGCTTGTAGACAAATCTACTAAATGTTTACAGACAGGTAATTATATGAACATAAGCAAGCATAAAATTAAACTAAAAGAAAAAGGAATTTAAATAGCAATTTGGACCCTAATCAAGAAAGGGCTACAAAGAAAATTCAGGGAACAGTAAACCGAACATCTGTGGTTGTTACTCAAGAGGATTCTGAAGGATAAAATAGACATAGATCTAGACAGATGGTTTATTAGGGGTAGTCAACATTGTTTTGTGTTGGAGGTGTGAATTTGGTTGAGTTTTTTTTGAAGCAACCATGAAGGTTGATGAAGACAGGGCAGTGGATGTGATCTATATGGACTTTGTGGGCCTTTGATAATGTTCCTTGTGGTATGCTGTTCCGAAAGGCTAAATTGCATGGAATCCAGGGAGAGCTGACTAATTGGATACACGATTGGTTTGATGTAGGAAGCAGATTGTATCTCAGACTGGTGGTGGGCTCATTGTTAGATTAGTCATGTATATAAATGATAAAAATGTACAAGGTATGGTTAGTAAGTTTGCAGATGACACCTAAAATGGGTGGTAGCAAAGACTGTGCAGATAGTTATCAAGACTTGGATAAGTGCAAGTCCCTCATTTTGGGAAGACAAATGAGGGTAGGGCTTTCATGATTAACGGTTGGACTCTGGGGAGTGTTGTAGAACAGGGGCCTTGGAATTTGGGTACGTGGTTCCTTGAAAGTGGAGTCACAGATAGACAAGGTGGTGAAGAAGGCATTTGGCACACTGGCCTTCATCATAAAACCATAGAACACTACAGCACAGAAAACAGGCCATTCAGCCCTTCTAGTCTGTGCCAAAACTTTATTCTGCTAGTCCCATTGATCTGCACCCAGTCTATAACCCTCCAGACTTCTCCCATCCATGTATCTATCCAATTTATTCTTAAAACTTCAGAGTGAGCCCACATTTACCATGTCAGATGGCAGCTCGTTCCACATTCCCACCACTCTGAGTGAAAAGTTCCCCCTAAACCTTCCCCTTTCACCCTAAAGCCATGTCCTCTCATACTTATCTCTCCTAATCTGGGTGGAAAGAGCCTACTCACATTTACTGTCTATACCCCTCATAATTTTGTAAACCTCTATCAAATCTCCCCTCATTCTTCTGTGCTCCAAGGAATAAAGTCCTAACCTGTTCAATCTTTCCCTGTAACTCAACTCCTGAAGACCTGGCAACATTCCAGTAAATCTTCTCTGCACTCGTTCAATCTTACTGATCACCTTCCTATAGTTCGGTGACCAGAACTTCACACAATACTCCAAATTTGGCCTCACCAATGTCTTGTACAACCTCACCATAACATCCCAACTCCTATACTCGTACTTTGATTTATGAATGCCAGGATGCCAAAAGCTGCCATTACAAACCTGTCTACCTGTGACACCACTTCCAGGGAATTGTGTATCTGAACTCCCAGATCCCTGTGTTCCTCTGCACTCCTCAGTACCCGACCATTTACTGTGTATGTCCTACCTTGATTTGTCCTTCCAAAATGCAACACCTAACTTGTCTGCATTAACATAGAAAACCTACAGCACAATTCAGGCCCTTCAGCCCACGAAGCTATGCTGAACATGCCCCTACCCTAGAAATTACTAGGCTTACCCATAGCCCTCTATTTTACTCAGCTCCATGTACCTATCTAACAGTCTCGTGAAAGACCCTATCATATCAGCCTTCACTGTTTCCAGCAGCCCATTCCACGCACTCACCACTGAGTTTAAAAAAAACTTACCCCTGACATCTCCTCTATATCTACTCCCCAGCACCTTAAACTGATGTCCTCTTGTGGCCACCATTTCAGCCCTGGGGAAAAGCCTCTGACTATCTACCCGATCAATACCTCTCATCATCTCATACACCTCAATCAGGTCCCCCCCCCCCCATCCTCCATCTCTCCAAGGAGAAAAGGCAGAGTTCCCTCAACCTGCTTTCATAAGCCATGCTCTGCATTCCAGGCAGCATCCTTGTAAATCTCCTGCACTCTCTATGACTTCCACATTTTTCCTGTAGTGAGGTGACCAGAACTGAGCGCACATCTCCAAGTGGAGTCTGACCAGGGACCTATATAGCTGCAACAATACCTCTTGGCTCCTAAATTCAATTCCCCGATTGATGAAGGATAGTACACCATATGCCACCTTAACCACAGTCTACCTGTGTAGCTGATTTGAGCATCCTACAGACTCTAACCCCAAGATCCCTCTGATCCTCCACACTGCCAAGAGTCCTACCATTAATACTATATTCTGCCATCATATTTGACCTATCAAAATGAACCACTTCACACTTATCTGGATTGAACTGCACCTGCCACTTCTCAGCCCAACTTTGCATCCTATCTATATCCCTCTATAACCTCTAACAGCCCTCCAAACTATCCACAACACCCCAACCTTAAATTCCATCTGCTATTTTTGGCCCATTTTTCCACTTGGTCCGGATCCAGTTGAAAGCCTTGCTGTCTACAACACCTCCGACCTTAGTGACATCAGCAAACTTGCTGATCCAATTTACCACATTATCATTGATATAGATGACAAAAAACAATAGACACAGCACAGATCCCTGAGGCATACCACTAGTCACAGGCCTCCAGTCTAAGAAACAATCATCCACCACCACTGTCTTCTCCCACACAGCCAATTTCAAATCCAGTTTACAACCTCTCCATGGATACCTAGTGTCTGAACCTTAGTCTTAATCAACCTTAGCCAACCTTAATCAGTCAGGACATTGAGTTTAGAAGTTGGTAGGTTGCAATGCAGTCGTACAAGATGTTGGTGAGGCCACATTTGGGAGATTGTGTTCAGTTTTGTTCACCCTGCTATAAGACAGATGTTAACTGGAAAGAGCAAAGAAGATTTACAAGGATGTTTCCAGGACTCAAGTGAGTTATGGGGAGAGATTGGACAGGCTAGGACTTGCTTCCTATTGAATATTCAATAGGGACTTGAGGGGCTTTTTATAGCGGGTGGTACGTATATGGAATAAGCTGCCAGAGGAAATAGTTGAAGGAAAAATAACATTTAAAAAGCACTTCGAGATGTACATGGATAGGAAAGTTGCAGAGGCCATACATTTAAGGTGAGGGGGGCAGGCTGGGAAGAGATGTGAGGGGTAGGTTTTTACTGAGTGGTGGATGCCTGGAATGTGTTGCCTGATAGGGCAATGGATGCAAATTCATTAGGGCCTTTTAAGAGGGGCTTGGATGGACACGAGAAAAATAGAAGGATTTGGGCTTTCTGTAGGTATGAAGGATAAGCTATGTCAGCACAACTTTGTGGGCCAAAGGGCCTATTCTGTTCTGTTTAATATGGGCTAATCAGTTAAATTGGACTAGCTTCCATGGGCATCTTGGCCAGTGTGGGCCATTTGGGCTGAAGGGCCTGTTTCCATGCTGTATGACTTTGAGTCTTAGCTAAATGTCTTCTCCACATGAACCCTGTTCAGACTAATCAAATGCCCCTTCACTTGGACACGCTAACTCCTTTGGGGGAAACTTGATTGGAGTTAAGCAATGTTTTCTATACCCTCGAGGATTGTTTTTGAA
The DNA here is from genome assembly GCF_009764475.1 of Pristis pectinata. Lineage (NCBI taxonomy): Eukaryota > Metazoa > Chordata > Chondrichthyes > Rhinopristiformes > Pristidae > Pristis > Pristis pectinata. The sequence continues at coordinate 799 of NC_067415.1, read as the reverse complement.
ATCTACAGGATATATGGTAGCAGTTTATCAGCTGTGCTCTTGTGTAGCAAAGTGGTGCAGCTGGTAGTGTTACTGCCTGACAGCTCTGGAGAACCCAGTTCAATCCTATCCTTGGGTGCTGTGTAGAGGTTGCATGCTTTTCCTGGTGTTTTGGTTTTCTTCCTCATGCCCAAAAGTTGCATGTACCATTGGCCACTAAACTTCAAGTATGCAGGTGAGTAAGAGGATCTGGGGTAATTGAGAATGTGGGGAGAATAAAATAGGTTTGGTGTAAGTAATAGGTTGGCATAGACTTAGTGGTTGGAAAAACTCTCTGTTCTTGATTGTATGACTCTTGGTGGCTTGCATTTTACAAAATTGTAGGTGTTAGTATTTTTCAAGTCTTCAGTTGCCAAATTGTAACTGTTTGAGTACCAACTTGTTGATTCCTGCCAAGGAAGTTGATTGTCCATGTATGTGCTGTGCAAGTTTGATGAAAGAATGGTTAGTGTTAACAGTGCAAATAAATTCCTTGACTGTTGTCTCTGGATGTGTCCACATTACCCAGATGTCATTAAATTATGTGGTTATGTTGATCTTTGAAAGATATTTTGCAGTGTGCTGTGAGTATATTTCAAGCCATAAGGAACGTGAGATAGAGGGATATGCGGGAGGAAGGGGTTAGGTAGTGTGAGGGTGGTCTGATGGATGGCATGACACGGTGGGCCGAAGGGCCTGTTTTGTGCTGTATGGTTCTATGGTATCATGGAAGTGAGCAATTTGGCCCACCAGGTCCACATTGACCGGCGGACATGGTCTG